>NW_020664413.1:39654553-39718686 GCF_002925995.2 Terrapene triunguis
ACAAGGAGAATTTCCCCAGAGGGAGTCTCTATAACCAGAAAAGTTTTTTGGGGTTTTTTTGTTTGTTTTTTTACACAAATGTTAAACAAATACTAAACTAACTACACTAACTAACAAGACGCTCCCAAACTACCATGGTAGACAAGAAGCGGACACACTAGCTCCGTCTCCAGATCAGGTGGTTGAGAAGGAACTGAGGGGGTGGTTTGCTTGCGCAGTCTGATATAGCCTTGGTACAGAGCACAAGAATATCAACAGCACATGTGTGGGCTGAATGGACACTGCTAATGAAAATCTCCTATTGAGGGTGTGTAGCGCGCATGCTCACCAAGAGTAGAGCACCCATAGGGACACTACTTGAAGAAGATCATATCTTTCCAGTATGTGTAGTGAAAAGGAAACATTTGAGAAAAATGGAGGAGAAACTGAAACAAAGATCACTTAATACAACATTCTTGTAATCTATGGCACATACTTAGTCCTGCTTTCATCTCAATTTATAGCATCCATGTGAAGCGCTTAAGTAGTACTTAATTAATAACACATGTTAAAAAACAAAACAGAGAGAAAAAGGGTCAGAAAGAAAAACAGGAAAAATGTTATTTTATACTTACTTGCAGAATCTATAAATTTTGGGTAGGCATCGTATGTGATAAGCGGAATTGGCAAATCCCTGAAGTACAATTTAAGTGCACCAGTGATAATATTGATATCTTCATACATATTCACAGAAATATCTGCTTTTTCCCCATCTGTGTATAGAAAGCAGCTGACATTAATGTTTAAAAAATATAAATAGATCTAGACTAATATTCAATGGAAAAATCTATACTGTTTAGCAATTATTAAGATCAGCACAGCCACAGATTCTGGAGTATGTAAACTAACCAATAAAAACTGTTATTTGACTGTGAATTTCACTTTTTCAGGATAAAGCCTAATGCCTTTTGTACAGAGAGCAGTCCTTTTTTCAATCTCAGGTTAAAAAAACGTTATGCAGAAACCCATGTGACTGTTTTAATGGTGACGGTCTGTGTTGTAAAAATGTGTTGCAGATCAACTATATTTGAACATATCACTTTGCCAAAAACACATTTGTCAGCACTGAATGGGAAATGAGGAACGTTTGCAAAAAGGAAAATGTTTTTAGTACTTAGTCGCTAGGACAGGCCTGTGCTCACCCTCTCAGAGCAGTAGTGCTATTTATTCTTGAGTGTAGTGGGCACTGGGTAAGGGCCTGAATTTGTTCAGCACCTCAAGCCCAGCTAGGACCACATAGAAGGCAGGTATTACTTGAGCTCTCTTTGTGTAGCCCCAGTAGCCTGGAGAGGCAAAGAGGGATGGAATTTTTGGCTCAGTAAAAAAAAACATATGGGGAGGGAGCACCTCCCCGCCCCCGATTGCTACTGTGGGGTACTGAGGGTGGGAACTCCTTACTTCTCTCATTGCCTTTGGTGGAAGAGGATGTTTAGCCCAGGCGTTATTATTTTGGAGCTATCATCCAGGGAAAGGGCTTCAATTTGCACTGCTCCTTTAAGGTTCTTCTCCAGCTGACTCATGGTCCCACTGAGAGAGGAGCTTGGGGGTTCCCTAGTAAATCAGGGCAATAACTGAGAACGTTCAGTACTTTCCTACCCAATGACATCATTGCAAAGAGCCTAACTGTCATAGTCAGGCACTGTGGAGACACAAACTCTGCCGAAGGGAAAAGGGCAGCTTTTGGCAACCCAGGCCAAAATGGGATTTGTGTGTCTTTCCAATGGGAGGGTACCCCTCCGCTCAGCATAATGACCAGCCTCTGCATCTGCAGAGCCCAACAGGCAGATGGAGCCTACGCTGAGGAACCCCTGGGCTGAACAGAACCCTTCACAATGTGCCGGCAAAAAAGTTGCAGCAGATACTAAAGCAGATACCTCTGTCAAATGCCATTTTGACGTCTTCAATTAGGTCACTAAAGCCTGAAACTCTGTATAGTCCTTCAGAATTAAGACCTGTTAGGAGAGAACATTTTCACTTGATTAAAATTAGTATTAACTTTGCACCTCCCTTAAAACTGGCTTGTCCCTGGCCAGGTTCTTCACTTAAGGCAATGAGGCAACAAGGTTAGTTAGGTTTTAAAAGCTTTACCAGGTTTTTCATTTGGAATACAATTTCACCCCCATCCCTTTAACCCTGACCCTTGCATCAACCGCATTGTTCGGCTCAGCTCCCAATCATTTTGTGTAATCACGTTTATGATAATGATTCCCGGGGGTGAAAAAACAGATTAGCCCAATTACAAGCTAATTCTTTTTAATCAGCTAATTGAGATTAACATATTAGATGTACAGTAAATATTTTAGAAGCAAACCATATATTCTAGTAAAGAATATTAAATGTGGGCTGGGAGAACAAGGAAGATGAAATATGTAAATACCGACTAGTCTAGTTATTACTGTGTTAATCTTTCTGATTAAAATACCATGGGAAGTATAAAGAAGAGGAAGATGCACATGTACATCAATAAGATAGGAGATCATCCAAGAGTGGAGTTTAGCAAGCATGTAGTTATGTCAAAACAGTACTATATACTGTGCATCATAAAACACGCATTGCATCTGTCCATCTCTTATGTATTAATTAGAGAAGTCCTTGTAAGAAATTAAGTAATTTCAGCAGAGCTTTTAAAAAAAATCACAGATATTTGTGAACCAACAAATAACACCAAGTATGATATGAACTGTGTAGGATAATTGGCAGTCATAAAATGCCCCATTTGAAACTGTTTTGAGCAATCATGAATTCAGCGAAAACCCAAATGACCCAGATCAATCTAAAGGGATTATCATTAAAGCAACCAAAGTCCATTAACGATGTCTTACCTCTAGATTCAATTTCTCTAATACACATGTCTACTACCATTGGCCTTTTAGTGATGTGTGCTTTTACTAGCGTTGTAAGGTCACAGCTGTACACTTTTTTGACATGCTTCAGATCTGGCTTGCAGTCATTTGGGACCATCTTGGAACACTGCTTGTGAACATTTAAACCACAATCTGGGAGAAAAAATGAAAAGACAATTAACCCAATGTTGGGTGAAAATGTGCTGTAATGTTAATATAATAAAGTATGTATTACTTCTACAGGGTCTGATCCCGCAGACCTCATTCCTGTAAGGACCGCTCATGTGAGTAAGCTGAAAAGGACTGGTGCAGATTTTAAAGAACACTTACTAGCTGAATACATTCCATTCTAAGATGCAAAACCAGATGTTTCCTCTACTACAGGATTTAACAGAAATCAACCAATAGAAAATCAAATCGTCAAAGTCTATAATTCTCCATCAAATCGCATAGGTTTTTACAGTAATTTCAACAGAACCCTATTAGTTTAATCCCCATTACATTCTGTAGGACTTTTCCATAGGGGAAGAGATCTATTACTCTGTAATGTTTTTCTCTTCTTATACTTTATATGTGACTATTTCATGATCTAATCCCTTCCCCTGGTCTTTATATTTATTTTAGGCTCAGTTTACACTACAGTATATGTATAGCTACATACTGCAGTCAAAAGCACACTGCATCCACACTGTGGTGTGTAGCTACACGGGGCAGTGAAAGGCTCTGGCAAATGGGAGGCAGCAGGCAAAGGCTTCAGCTGTTTCCCCACTTCCAGAGCCTTTCTTTCCCTGCTGCTTACTCCCTTCCAGAGGAAGGGCTTCAGCAGTGGGGGAGCTGGCAGAGCCTTTCACAGCTGCTGGAGCCTTTCCTTGTAGCAGGGAATGGCCCCAGCAGTGGGGAGTTGCTGGAGTCTTCCCCTGCATAGGAGAAAGGCTCCAGCTGTTGGGATCTGGCAGCCTTTCCCCACTTCCCTCCCGCTCCCGGTCCACTGTTGGAGTCTTTCCCTGCAAAGGAGAAGGGGACCAGCAGTGAGAGGTAACAGGACACTACACAGCTAAAAATAGGGACGGCACGGCTTGGGCCAGTAGAGGATGTCTAGGTACATACTCTGGGTTTATACCCACATCCTTCAGGTGTGTCTTGACTGGCTTCAACCATGTTTCACTGTCTATGCTGCTGTTTATACTTGTACTATGAGGGCTATGCATGTATGTACACTACACACTGCCAAAAGAGTCCTGCAGCGTAGACACACCCTTAGGGTTAGTTTGAGACATTTACTCTTAACCCTGAGCAGGGTAGGGGAGGAGGTATTACTTCCAATGTTGTTTCATAGACTGGGTTTTTGAAAGAGAAAGCCCAGAAAGCTGGCAATTCCAAATAATTCTATTTAAATTAAAATGAATTTGGGAAGAACTTATTTAAAGAACAGTTCCACAGTTTCATTATAAACATTTTACTAATGAAGGTTTGGTTCATTTTAGAGTACAATTCAATTGAAATCAGATATGCAGAAAAAAACATTCATTCTGTACAAAAATGGGCCAGGCATATCTATCAACACTAATGCTCCATCTGTAGGAAAAAAGTAGGGAAACCAGCAATAATACTACAAGAAAGCATAGTGAAGACAAGCTGAGCAATGCAGTTCCTTCTAAGTTAACGGAATGTTCATATCCATGATTTGAGTCTGTAAGTCTTGTGCGATGATGTATGAACAGCATTTTGCCTTGTCTAAAGCCCAACCTAGTTCCTTCTGACTTCACTGGGAGTTTTATCAGGTCTCTGCTGTCTTGCAGTAGGGACCCTTGTCTTGCAAGATGCTGAGTATCTTGAACTTTCATTGGTAATTGGCAATGCAAATGTCACCCAGAGTCCAATCCTACAAAGTGACATGCTGAATTGCCATAGCATAACAGCACAGAGCCTACAGTGTTCACTCGCTTAGGCCTTGATCCAGCAAAGATTTCCAGTGTGCTTAACTTTCCTACCATGAGTAGTCCCATTGATTTCAATTATTCATTGATCTCAAGGGGACTACTCATAGGATTAAAGTTAAACACATGTCGGAGTTTGGAGGTTCGGGGCCTTGGTGAAGATTTACAGTATCCCTTCCCTTCCCTCTGCCCTCCTCCCCCCCAATATCTAGTGTCTATAGAGGAGTCACCTTTGTATCTGATTATCATTGGTTTTGTTGATATTTTAATTTACAGTAAATAGTCCACAGATGATGCCGTTCTCCTTTATACAACGGCAAAAGCCAGTGTTTGTATCTTAGTTTAATTCCAGCTCAGTCATTCATGTGCTATTACAAAAAGCACTTTGTTTTCTTAATAGGTTTGTAAAGCTAAAGAGTTTTGTCACTTAGAATTTATTGTAAAGTGCTCAATCTTTTGGTAACAATAAAAGTTCAACATGTCACATTCAATCAGTCAAAATTTATGAACCCTGTTCCAGACAAAATGACTGCTTACAATTCTATTTCACTCTTTAAGTGTAAGAATAGCTCCCTTCCATAAAGAAAAGAAAGTGGTCTTGTGATTAAGGCACAGGATGAGGACCCAGGAATTCTGGGTTCTGCACCTACTAATGCCACAAACTTCCTGTGTGATCCTAGGCAAATACTGTAGAGGACAGCCTCCTCCTACACAGAAGACCCTGACCTAGCAGAACTGGCCCAGTTGGGCAGGACCAGAAGACTTGTGCAACGAGGATGGCCCTCTGCACACTGTGGAGTTCTGTTCTGTTGGCTTCCCTCCACCCCAACACATGGTGGGGGTTGGAAAAATTATTGGGGGTGAGGACAGATCCACCAGCCACTCTCTTTCCTGGAGGGGGAATAGAACCTCTACAGAAAGTGTTGTGCTTCTGAGACTTCATAGTGTTTGTGGCACAGCACCACTCTATGGCAGGAGGTTAGGGGCCTAACCCTTCCTTATTCAGGCTGTGAAGAACTCCAGAGCACAGCCTGGTCCCTTGCATGCTTTTAGGATTTGGTCCTTAGTCATCCTGTGTTTCAGTTTCTCCCTCTGTAAAATGGAGGGACAAGGAATTTGGGCAGAGAGGGACAAGAGACTGACTGGACGAGGAGCTGTGAGGGAGGGTACTAGATTGTCTGGGCAAGAGTATTGGGACTGAGATGAGAAGTCTAAGGAGTGGAGACAGGAACTGGCTAGGTGAGGAGAATGGGACTGGGACAAGGAGACAGAGGTGAGGAAAAGACTGGGGCATGACAAGTTGGAGGGGATGGGGCACAAGAGATCAAGTCCCCATCATTAGTATTATGACAACAGTCTTAAATTACATGATTGCATACTGTTTTTTCCACTATCTCATTCAGTGCACATGATGGACCTGCTCTGAGGCTGAATCATCAGGGTTGTCTAGTGAAGGCTGTTGTCAGTAGGACCTCAGCTTCATTTGTTGCAGAAGATGGAAGGTGGGTAGTGAGGGAGGGAGGGAGGGGATTGCAGAAAGAGAAAGGACAGTCTTCTGGTTAAGGCAGTTGAATGCTGCCATGAAGAACTGGATTCTATCCCTGCCTCTGCCACAGAGTTCCTGTGTGGTGGTAGGCAAGTGACTTCAATTAGACTTTTGACAGGTGGTCACTAGTTGCATGCTCCTTATCTGATGGTTGCCCAACTTGAGAGTCTGGGCTGATTTCCAGAAGTGCTGCGCTCTCATATGCAACTGAAATCAGTTGCATCTGAGAGAAACTGGGAATTTTGCTTTGAACATATGAAGTGCTATATAATGCTAAATACTCTGAAAAAATCAGATCCTAGGTGTTTCAAATTGGGTACCCAAAATTAGTGAACACTTTTACCTTAATCTCTTTGTGCCTCGGCTCCTTATCTGTACAGTGGGGATAATACCACTGCCTCATCTCACAGGGGTATTTAAAAATAAATTCATTAAATGTTTGTGAAGCATTCAGATACTATAGTGAAAATCACAGTGGAAAAGCCCATGAAGAAATTAAAAATTCAGTCTACAGAGCAGACATGAATAATGTGTAGTAAGGCAGGCCTGGAGCCACAACACTGAGCAACTAGGAGAAAACAAAATACAGAACAGCCATTTGTTAAGTGAGTACCATCCATTCTGTGCCCAGAATGAGGCATGGGTCTTGGGGAAAAAACAGTATGTGATTATGTAATTAAAGACTATGATAATGCAAACACACAAGGGGGCTGAACTAAGAGTGCACGTGCAACCTTAATTCTGGCATTTCCTAACTTTTGAGTGATTGACTTTGCACTTCATAATGTTTTTAATACAGTTTTTGTATGCATAATTATCATATGTACTAAAATTGCTGCAAGAGCCACTCGATACAGCATACTGCAAGTAGTTTATCTTTAAAGATTTAAATATTAAACAGGGAGCAAAACATTTTGCAGAAACAATGTTTAGATTCTTAAAGGTCTGTCTCAACTGATGTGTGAGCAAGTTGAAAGGCTAACCCCCATTTATGGAATTGGATTGGTCTTGTGAGCACACATCTACCCACGCTGATGGGAGAAGAGATATCTTAGAGCTACAGTATTGTGAGAACAAGGATAATTAATTTTTAAGTATACAAGAATGAAAAACACGTATTTACAAATGTCCTATGCTTGAATTAAAACAATCTTTACATTTCCCATGGTCATCTTAAGGATATTTGCATACAGCAAAGTGCTATTTTATTAAAATGTTTAGCTTGCAGGGACCTTTTCAAGCTGAAATTCATATTTCTAAAAAACCAAATTTAATTACCTGTGTTACTGCTAATCCTTTTGGTGCCCACTTCAAAGCCCAATTAAGTCAATGAAAAGATTCCCATTGATTTGAAGGGGCTTTGGATCAGGTCTCATTAACACCAGAAACATTTTAAAAATCAACATTGCTTTTCCATCTTTATGCTCTTCATTTTTTACACTTCATTGGTTCTCATACACCAAACACTGCTACAAGCGTTATAAACACTCCTGAGGAATATATCATGCTTTAACAGAAGTTTATAAAAGGTAGAGCACATTTCTATTACCATTATTATTATGCTTTGCAGGCTTTTTTTATTAAAAAAATAACAAAAGCTACGTTTTTGGTCCTTAGCTGAGACTGAAGTCCTTTGACAAATCAAAATTAATATTTTTGTAAGGTTTAAATGCATCATTTAAAACAAGAATAATGTTGCTTTTTAAATAAAGAAGTTGAAACGTAGCCATTTGGTTATGCTTTTGTCATAGGAAGGGTCCTTTCTCTGAGTTCACAATACTCTGTGGAAGCAGAATGGTATTGTTTTAGTCAGTAGACTTTCATTTTCAGGACTTGATGAGAATTTAAGTTGGCGATAGTTACACACCAATATAAGAATGACTGTTTGCTTATTCAAGCAAGGTAAAAAGTGCATGAGTAACATGACAGGCTGCCTTCCAACAGAGTACTGCAAAATCCCAGAGTAATCCATTGTTCAAACTTTCTACAGTAGCGATATTCAGCCTAAATTTGGGAGGCTGGAACACAGGGTATTGTAAGACAAATTACAAACAATTAAAACAAATTGTCGTCTTTTTTTCTTAAATCCCAGAGTGCAGCACATCTGCTTTGCAACATATTCAGAGTCCTGCATTTTTAGGAGGGCCAAGAGAACCGAATCCTGAGTTGTATCGAGCACTCACTACTTCCACTGGCTTCAAATGCTCAGCACCTCTAAGGATCAGGCTCTAAAACCAATTTGCCATACTCATACAAGTAGTCCTGCTGATTTCAATTGGGCTACTTGCGTGAATACGATTAGCAGGCTTTAGACCCAAGAGTTTGTTTTATTTCATGCTTACGGCCAATTTCTACTTTCAGTTACAATGAAGTAAATCCTGAGTAACTCAGTTTACTTCAGTGGATTTAATGCTGATTTACACCAAACAAAGGGGCTGATCTGACTCCTGTGGAGGTCCATCAGTGTCTTTCCATTGACTTCCATGGGAGTTGGGTCAGGCCCTAAAAGAAAAATTTGACCCTTATTTGTTAAAACCACACAAATTACATAAAGTAACATATTGCCCAGTAAAGTCCAGAATAAAGGAAAGATTTAAAAGACCATGGGTGAAATCAAGGCCCCACAGAGGTCAATGGCAAAACTCCCATTGACTTCAATAAGGTCATCATATAAGTGGATCATTTCATTGGCTGGATTTGTAGTTGAGTATAGGTTTCTTTTGTATGTTATCATCAAGCTGCAGCCATCCTTCACCAAAAAGCACATTTAGAAATTCATGAGCAGGTAGACAAGTTTACAAATTTCAGAATAAAACAGCCTTTATAGATGTTTTTGAAAAAGTTTCAGGTAAGCTATACTATTTTTAATAGCATATTGATCTTACTCTAGGAGTTTGGATAGGCTGTGGTATTACTTTTATGAGGGATATTGCCTTTAGAAAAAGAGCCTGACATAGCCAATGCTTTTCTAGGAAGCTCAGAAAAAGATTTCACAATTTTTCTGAAGCAACTAATATTGACTTTAGTCCATTGAGCTGAAAGAAGAAATAATGTGATCATATTAATGCATGAGCAGAGCCCAAAAAATATATGCATATTAATACTGCCCTATGAGTACCCATTACAAATATTTGCTGAGAATAAAATGCGCATAGCTATGCTGTTGATTTGATTTAGTCAGTTTTAGATTTCCTTTTGCTTATGATTTACTGGCAAATGTGGCTGCTGAGCATGCTCTATTGAAATTATATCACATGGAATATACTTTATAATTATATTTATAAATTAAGCTGAAAGACATTTATGTATTTTGTCTTTCTGAGGGGACGGTTTAAGGTACTGAAAGATAGATTTACATTTTCCTCTAAGAGTTCCAAGAGATTCTCCATAGATTTATGATAACGGCAGAGTGGTGTGGGAAAGAGGCAGGAGGCCTGGGTTCTATTCTTGGGCCTGGCATTAAATCACTGTATCACCTTGGGCAAGTCACTTAAGACTTGTTCCTCAGTTTCCCCATTTGACACAAGGGGATAAAACCACTACCCACCTTTGTAAAGCACTTTGAGATCTGCAGGTGATGAGTGCTACATAAGAGCTAACTATTAGTATTGCTTTAATGAGGGTGAACAGATATAAAGGAATTTGCCCCAATAAATCATTCATCAAATAGTAGCTTTCCTTTTATGGTAGTTAAATTCTCTTTTCTTTAATATAAAAATTAAAGTTTACTCTCTCTGCAGTGCACATAATCATTTACTGTTCTTTAGTTTTACGAGCATTGACAACTAGCATTACTTGTAAATGCTATGATACCCATAACAAACACCATTTGTTGACATACTGTATTGATCTGACAGGAGCCTTAGTGCAACTACTGATCTGGGCTGCTCTTCTAAGTGGCACGAGGACAAAAACAGGTCTCAAGCATACATGATATGCTCCCAAACTGCCTTCCCTACTCCATGGTTCTCTGGTAATGAGTAGACTGTCTATTCTGCCAGAAAACCACCTCCCACCCGTGATGGCTTCAGATCACAAATGGTATCTGCATGAGTCTTTCTTTGCTCATGTTCCTTCCTCATGCTGTCCTTTAATGCTGATAGCCTGTGCTCTTAAATGTTAAGTGTACAGTGCAGGAGCAAATGCAGTGTGCTGCAAGATGAATCTACCCTTGATTTCATGTATTATAGGGTCGTGGGAGAGGGGGAAATGTATTATAGAGTCGTGGGAGAGGGGAAAATGTATTATAGAGTCGTGGGAGAGGGGAGGTAGAGAGGAAAAAACAAAACAAAGACAGACAGAAGTTGCTTGTGCACCCAGGGGAAAGTAGACGGAGAAAGAAGAGGGGCTTGACTGTATCTTTAAGGCACAGTTCTGAGTTGGTGGAGGAATGGAGGCTTAACTGGACAAAACTGAGTCTTAACTTTGGAAATAAAAAAATCATCTTGTTTCAAGAAGTGCAGAGGAGCAACAGATTAATCATGAAACCTTATCAGTCAAAATGGCAGCCACCTGCTCTTCACAATTCTCTCTCACAGGTTTTTTGGTCTATGTGAGACAAGTTCCTACAGAACCATTGTTTACGTCACAAAAACCACCGGCACCACCACCTTCCCTATTTGGCAATCTCAGCAGAGAGGTACTGACACTGTGATTATCCCTGGACCTCATGCAGGAGGATGTCTATAATCACTCTTCTTTCCCTGCCAATCAACACAAGGGGTAGGGACAAACTGCCTTGGAGAGATAATTATACTGTATATGGGGCATAGAACATAGAAGTTACCCAGGCTCTGTTCTGGCTGGAGATGCTGAGTTGTAATAAGGAATGAATAAGTACAGTTTTAGTTGCTATGACATACTAGCTAGCTGGTATGGCATAATATGTATTGTTGGGTCTATCCTGATTCTAGTTTATTTTTTTAAAGTATTACTTGTGCTCTTATGCCATAAATTAATCTATATGCCAATGGCAACAATCTCCTTACGTTACTTTTTCTTTCCATTCCTCCTCCTACTTTCTGAAATGGGTGACTTTTATCCTTATAAAGGGAATCCAGGAATGCCCTGCATTTTTATTCCTATGTATCTTGCTAAGAGCAGGACTCAAAATGATTGAGTGTTCCCTGCAGTATTAATTTACAGCTGTAATAAGTATCGCTTTTGTACAACTAATAGATTCATCTTATGATCTGTAATTGTTTGCTTTAAAAAAGCAAACTCAGTAAAAAGTACAGAATATTATAATCAGCACAGTTTTGTTCCTAAAGCATTTTCAATAAAATCATCACACAGATCACAAGTCAGACTTTCTGGAGTTTCCCGGAGTGATACAGAGACCAGTTTGAATGTTAGCAGGCTGCATCCTGCTCAATCCTGTAATTTTTAATGTGGACTTCTACTCGGAAAAGTGACGGGTGTCTTGGGGTTCACCGTTTATTGTCTCTCGATTTCCATATC
Source organism: Terrapene triunguis (assembly GCF_002925995.2). Classification (NCBI taxonomy): domain Eukaryota; kingdom Metazoa; phylum Chordata; order Testudines; family Emydidae; genus Terrapene; species Terrapene triunguis. Next base: position 39,666,379 of record NW_020664413.1, read on the forward strand.
AAAGGTGTTCAGTTTAGAAAAACAAACAATTTCACAGGGAAAATTAAACCCCCGTTTACACCTATTGTACCCACACTTTCTTTCATTTATGCCTTCAGTTACACCAGCCTCTCAATTGCACAGTTCTAGCTCACTGGAAGAAGTAAACAATCTTTTGATGATGCACAAAAAGGAATAGAATCCAGTTCACTCACACTTAGATGTGTTGGCTCAGGAGAGTGAAACAGGATTAAAAAGCAGTACAAGTTATTTTTCTTCATACAGTATGCAAGATGCAACTTTGAACACACATGGGGAGCAGATCTGCTGAGTTTAGAAGGTGACATTTTTTACACAGCCACTTTTCAGAGGAGAACCACATTTACTGAATTGAACTTTTTCATGGAATGTTAAGTAATCTTTCCCTACCCATCCACCAGACACATTCAACATCACTGCCGGAGCCCTTAATGGTTCCCATTTCCTCCACATAACACCTCTGTTTTTGAGGGTCCATTTCCTGGCCACCATCCATTTTGCTGAAAATGACAGAATTTGGCGTCCATTCAGAACTCATTTGTCCTGGTGAGAGGGTTTGCTGTTTATTAACACGTGGCACTTTCTCTCCTCCATCCACCAGGGGCTGAGTACAAGTGACTTGTCAGGGGGTTGAGAGAGCAAGGAGAGTTATGTGAAACCTGTGAGTATCTTACCACCGCACATCCTGTCATTCCTCAGATAAGGTATGACAGCCATCATAAAGATTATGATCACAGGCTAAGTGGCCTTGAGCATTCAAGAAGTATAGTAATCTCTTAGTGGGCTTTATCCTGTAGTACACTTTATTGGTAGCATGAAATGGAATTAAAAATAAAAAAAAATTGCTGTATTCATTGGGTGTTATTGACATGGGTATGACAACTTTAGACAAACAGAAAAGTTCAATTATGTTTGAAATTCTAAAGCCATCTAGTTTACATTTTTTCCTTTTTTGTTCCTTTCTTATTATAATCACCTTTGTACAGAGCCAAAGAGAGAAAAAGAGAAAGCACTAGTTAATTCTCACTTCCATAATACAAGCTAAGAAAAGGAAACCATTAGGATCTTTTGGAAAAAAATCTGCATTAAAATATAAAATAAGAAAACAGTGTTATCTAGAATAGTTATAAATAAAAATAGTAAAAAGAAAAGTAGTCAGTTTAATTATAAAACTGATCTTTTTTGCTCATTCCACAAAAGCGTGCAACTACTCTGAAAAGTGACACTGTAGACTTTCATATTTATTGTCTTTATTGAACTTCCAGATCAAAGCTACTTAATGTAAACTAAAAAGCCTGTTATTTTTCCTAACTGCCAGCGTTGCAAATTCAACATGAGATCAAAAACAGAGAGCTGTGTATTTTCTGGCTCATGTATCATCAACTATAAAGTGTCTACTCTGAAAATTTAGCTGACATCTCTGTTGCTGATGCATGAAGCAGAATAAAATCAAGCTCCCTTTCCCAGATCTGCATTGGCTGTGCAGATTTAACAAAAGCAAAATGTGGTAAAACATTAATTTAATGAGTACAGCATGTAGCTAGAACTCTGAATAAACATGGGGTAGGACTACTGAGCAAGGAAGTGCCATTTTCACAGAATATAACTGCACATGAATGTTCTTTCATTTGTTTCAGTTATTTCTAAAACTAATAAGCTAAAACTTTATGGACACTAGACTCTGCTGACAAAAAAATCTGCATCAATAATACAATAAAAAACATTACACATCAAACATTTCTTGTGGAATATTTTCAAGATTTTTCAGTCATAGCTTTTCTATAAACACATTTGTTTATGTTGAAATTTCTACCATTTTGCATTGATGCTATAAAAATCCTATTATTTGCTTAAGACAAGATTTCAGAAAGCTTTAGACAGGGAAAAATTCTTAAATTAGCATGAAAATTCAGTTTCCAGGGCAACAAATGCAGCTCTTCATACATCAACATTTCTTTATACTATTTTTATAAAATTAGTTACTGGAAAATTGTAAGGCACATTTTAAACAAAGTAACTTGTTTTTTCAATTACTTTGATCTCCTAAACAAAATAGTTGGTTTCTCTCCTTTTTCAGAGGATATCAATAATATTGCTGAATTATTTTACCTAAGTTCTTCAGCTACAACAGAAAGACTAAATCCCAAATGCATGCAGTATCTGTCTGTCCAGGCATTTATAACATAGCCTCTGAGTGCTTTTATAAATTTATGTATACACCTATTTTAATCATGTTTATGTCAATTCTTCTCAATCCATTAATTTATTTTTTCAAATTAGAGAGCATGTGTGTGTAGTGGTTAGAGCACACACACACATAAGACAGAGTCAGGACTCCTGGGTTCTATACCCAGCTCCCTTTCTAACTCTGGCACTTTACTGCTCTGACTCGGTTTATCCATCTGTAAAATAAATCTAAATATTTACCTCACACAGGTGTTGTGAGATTTGATTATTGTCTACAAGCTTCATTAAAATCCCCAGTAAGTTTCTCATACCCACCCACCCCACACACAGACTCATCCATTACAAAATAAATACAACAACTCATTCAAGCTATGTCTCCTACATACTGAAAGAAAGGAAAGAGAGATTATTTCCATCTCTGAATGTTTGGAAGGCATTTAGATGTAAGGTTCAATGGTCGATAGTAGCACCTGATACAACTATCACTGAAATGAAAGGGCATCTTTCCAGTGATTTTAACAGGAGGATCAGACCCTAGGTGCACAATTTATTATGAAATAGATAGTATGTCTAAGGCTTTACAGCATCAGGATTGTCTTAAGAAGCAAAGAATAAACCAGTTACCTGCACATTTTACTCCCTGAGCAATGAGGCCCCACATAAAGTTGGCACAGTATTCACACCAGTGTGGACCCCTGAACGTGTGAACCTAGAAAACAGTAGCAGAAAGGACAGACTAGATTATTTCACAGGCATAATATTCATGCGTATAAATGGGCCACAGTTCCCTTTTTACTAAGGTAATATTTGCATTCATTTCCTTTAATTCTGGTTTGGGGCTTACCACTGAAGGAAAAGATGACACAATCTAAGAGAAAGATTTAACTGCCAAGATTCTTATAGCCTTATGGAAAAAGGTGAACTTTCCATCCCGAGGGCCATCCTGAACAAAGGAGTCTAGTCCTCAGGAAATGGCTTTACTTCACACGAACAGATCTGTAGGGTCAAGTGATGGAATCGTCAGCCCCACCTGACCTAGATCGGTGCAGCTGGTGTAGGCTCTCTAAGCCAGGATCTGTAAACTAGCAGACAGCCACAGTTTGCTGTGCCTCTCCTCCCCTGACCACCACTAGGGATGGGATTTCAGCACTGTGCATTAGTGCTATAAATGGAACTAAACGGCAACTGCTTTCCAACACAGAGAAGAGTATGTAAGGGAATTGGGGTCCCCTCATTTGGGATTTATGCTGCCTGTCCTCTACATATGGTCTTGCATGATATATGTAGTGGGGCTGCAGGGCTTGTGCCTAAATCAGAAAGAGCCCTGCTAGGCAAATATATTGGTACAACATATACTCCTGGGGGAATTCGGCAACAAAAAATAAAAAATTCTGTGCATATTTTAAAATTCTGCAAATTTTATTTGTCAAAATAACAATATAATCACACCGGTTTTAATTATTTTTGGTCATTTATTTCAAAACACTTGTCAGCAAGTATGTCTGTAACAATACAGACAACAACAAAAAATTCAGGAATTTTTTTTGCCAAATAGATTCCTTACTAGGCATATTAATATAGAACTCTGAGTAATTCATTTAAACTACAATATGTAACTATTTCCCGCACCCATCAGAAGCAGTGCAAAGGCTTGGAGGAAATCAGGGGTAATGGAGATGCTGAGGGAGAGGGAAGTAGATTGCTGGGAAGGAGCCTGGGTGTGAACTTGGAGGGTTGTTGGATATGGGTGGGGAAACTATGGAACAGGTTTTTTTGGGGAGGCGGGGAGGGGTTGTTAGGGAGCTTCCCCCATGCAGATCCTAGCTGATCCCTAGCCTCTCCCATTCAGTCAGGCACATCTGCCCCTTTCCCCATGTGTCCTTGCACCCCCTGTCCACATGTCCCTTCGCCCCACTCAGACACCCACTCCGCCCCATCCCCATGTGGCCCTGCACCCCTCCCCGTCTCCATGTGGCTCTGTACCCCCTCTCTTGTCCCCATGTCTCTGTTCCCGCACTCAGCCACTCCCCTTTCCTTATGTAGCTCTGCACTCCCTCCCCCATCACCATGTGGCCCTGCACCTCTCTCCGCCCTGTGCCTCCACTCCCATTCAGCCCCTGCCCCAGTCTGTCCTCTCCCACTAGTCCTTACGAGCCCGTCTGAAACCCCAGCAGCCCCACACTGTCTGTCTCCCCATAGCCCCTGTCTTCTGACCTGGCCCGACAGGTGCTGCGAAGAAGGCATGCTCTTTCTCTTTCCTAGCTGGCTTGGAGCAGATGCTGTGTTCTATCACCACATTGCCCTCTGGGGGGCAAAATGTGGAACTGCAGCAACATTTCAGCAGAAGCTTTTTTCTGAGCAAAAAATTAAAAATATGTGCAGCTCATTAATTATGTGCATGCGCAGTAGCACAGAATTCCCCCAGGAGTTTATATAGAAATGCTGAATACACACTCAGAGGTTCATTGGTTTAGTATAAAGAATTAGCCTTTTTTCAGAACAATGTTACATATTGAAAACCTATATGCATGAATTTAGTAAGTGGAAAATGAACAGGAATCAACTTAAGCAAGAACAGATTCAAAGCTAAGGAAGAAGCCAATGCTAGTCTCATTCCAGTCTTGCCTGCTTGTTCCAGTCCTTTAGCCACAATGAGCTGCCTCTGATTTATTTTAGTAGGTTTCCTGCTTAGAAAACCACAAGATTCTTAGCAGAGAAAATCATTATTTTGTTAACCAATGTAAAGGACTTTGAGTAGTTACTTGTAATAGATGATGAACTTAAATGAAATCAGTAACTGATAATCACAAAGTAATGAAATTCATAGTCAAGAATATTTTAGCCTTAACTCATTCAGTTCTGCTTAGATATTGACAGAGGGTCATCTTGCACATATATAGGCAATATCTAATCGTAAGTGGGTATAGCAAAGAGAAAGGTGAACTTTTTAAAAACTTGGGTGCCTTAAGTTAAGAATCTAAATTCATACAGTATTTAGTGGATATAAATTATGGATCTGAAGTGGCCTGATTTTCAGAGGTGTCGAGCATCCACAGCTCCACTGACTCCAGTGGAGCAGGAATAGGTCAAAATGACACTTATCTCACACAAAATGAGTATTCAGAGCAGTTCATGGAAATTTTGGTAAACATTTGGGTATTATTAAGATGTCCATAGTCCCCTAGAAATTGGTACCAATAAAGAAAAAAAGATGTAACTGCTATATGAGAGGTGTTTAGGTAAATCTAAGAGTCAGTCTGGAAACTTACTCCTGAATGTCATTGTGATTTTTATATAGAGTCAGGCTTTTAATGCGATGACAATCAGGTTTTTGTGGTATCTTCTTTGGTATTTTTAACCATAGGGTATTTGTAACTATATTAGGGTTAGACTGTGATACCAGTACTCATATTTAGCAATACCTTGCACCATGAGTAGTTCCACTGAAGTCAATGGGCTGCTTGTGAAGTATCACTGTCCAGCCTTGATATGTAACTAAAAACACATTAAAAAATATTGTTGACACTGTGTAATCCATCCCATTAACCTCTTGCCTGGCTGACCCTCAGCATCTGCTTCCTCCATTCCTGCCCCTTTGCTGTCAAACAGCTCCGGAGGAAGTCCTTTGGATTTCCTCCACTATTGGCACAAATTTACTCTCTCTTCCTTCAGCTGTATTATGTAATTTGCCAGGGAACCGTACTTTGCCACCCTCGTTGAATTACACTCCATGGCCTCCCTCTTGAAACCCTACCTCTTCCTCTCCCTACAGGATCTGGCTGACTTCTGCAAAGCCAAGCATGACATGTTCAGTAGCTGTAATCATCATTTCCCACCACCACCACCACTGAGATTTTTCATATGGTCTCCTCCTCTAATCCATCATGGCCTCTTTGATTTCTTCCTGAGCATCTATTTTTCCTTACAATATAGGCATGCTCTGGTATAGCCCATCCAAAATGTAATACCTTGATGCCACACAGAGCTAAAAAATTCCTGCCAGAAAATATGATTTTGTTGACATCAAAATCTTCCAGGGAAAAATGTATATTTTGATTAATTTTTTTGATTTTCTGGTTTTGAAAAACAAAACAAAAATGCTATTTTGAAATTTTTATTCTTTTCCTTTTGCTCAAAAATTCATGTTAGCATTTGCAGTTCTAAACTTTTCAGAATTTTTTGTTCCCTGAAATGGTTTCATCTTTTGACTTTTCATTCCAATTCAGAATGGAAACTAAATTCCGCACAGGATGAAAATTTTGTTTCTCAAATGGGTCTAATGCCACGTGCCTCTCCAGTTAGTGGTCTCTCTCTCACTTCACCCGCAAAATCATTGAATGGGCCACGTATAGCCCTTCCTATAACCAGGAGCGGCGCCAGGGTTTTTGCCGCCTTAGGCGGCAGTGCTCCTCCTCTGAGCATTCGGCGGCAGGGGTCCTTCCGCTCCGCGTCTTTGGGGCACTTCGGCGGCGGGTCCCGGAGCGAGTGAAGGACCCGCCGCCAAATTTCCGCCGAAGACCCGGAGCGGAAGGACCCCCCGCCGCCGAATTTCTGACGAGGACGGCAAAATGCCGCCCCCGAAAACCTGCCACCGTAGGTGACCGCCTAGGGTCACCTAGTGGAAGCGCCAGCCCTGCCTATAACTCTCTCCTGGATCCCTGGCAATCTGGTTTCTGTTTTCTCCTCTCCATTGAAACTGCCCTCACTAATATCTCTAATAAACTCATGCTGGCCAAATGCCTGGGCCTCTCCTCCATTCTAATCCCTCTTGACCTGTCTGCTGCTTCTGCCAATCATATCCTACTTCTTAACATCTTGCTTTCATGACCGCATCTTACTCTGGTTCTCCTTCAACATCTCTTTTGGTGGGCCCTCCTCTTTTCCTCTCCCACTCCATGTGGGAATGGAACAAAGCCCAGCCTTGTCACCTCCTTTTCTACCTTTACACAATATCCATCCTTCTATTGATGACTCACAAATCTACCTGGCTACTACAGCCCTTTCTCCTGCCGTCCAGTCCAGGCTGAGGACTGTCTTTCTGACATCTCCTGCATTACTCATTGTCAAATCAAACATACATGGCTAAAAGTGAACTTCTGATGATGCATCCTCTCAACCCCTTCCTACTTCCCCCAATTCTTGGTCACTGTTGACAATAACAAGATCTACTTTGCTACTCAGGCCCAATACCTTGGGATTATCTCAGGCTTGGTCTACACTTACCCCCCAATTCGAACTAAAGTAGGCAACTTCAGCTACGTGAATAACGTAGCTGAAGTTCGAAGTACCTTAGTTCGAACTTACCTCGGTCCACACGCGGCAGGCAGGCTCCCCCGTCGACGCCGCGGTACTCCTCTCGTCTAGCTGGAGTACCGCAGTCGATGGCGACCACTTCCTGGTTCGACTTATCGCATCCAGACAAGACGCGATAAGTCGAACCCAGAACTTCGATTCCCAGTCGCCGAACTAGCGGCTGGGTGTAGACATACCCTTAGACTCCTCACACTCTCTTATCCCAGGCTGTATACAAATCCTGTCACCACTTTTTGTATAATGATTCTAAAAAATGAGGCTCTTTCTATTTACAGAGTTGAATGTGAATATTGAATACTGTGATCTATTAATCTCTGACTTCCCTGACTCGCTGAAAACTAGTAGTATCCCAGAAGTTATACCTTTTTTCCTTAAAAAGCAACTGCCATACGCAGATTTTACTGCCTTATAAGATGTGAAAGCGGAATTGCCAATTTGTAGCTTCACACTCCAAAAAAATTCTTATTTTGTCATGCTTTTTCCATGATCTTTCATCCAGGAAGTTCTTGGAAGAGAGGGAACAACCAATTTATCAAGATCTATTTTTAATTTATAAAATTTAATGCTAATGTATAAAATTTGACTTAACTAACCAGTTTTAAAAGAATAAACCTGCCTCAAAAGCACACTAAATTCGACCACAGCTCCCTCCCCAAAGCCTGGGAAAATAGGAGAGTCTCATATTATGGCTTAAAGTACAACAGACTATCTCTGTCAGATCAAACAGGAAAACAAGTTTCAGAGTTGAGTGTCCTCCATTTGTATTTAAATGTTTAACTCTAGGCACTTTTATTCTGAGTTCTCCACATATATGGGGTACATTAGATTGACAAAACTGTGATGGGACATGGAAAGATAGCTTGTCTCTGAGGTTTGCAGAATTCTTAATTCTTTTACTGAAAGCCATTTTTCTATACATAGGAAAAAAACTGCTGCACTCCAGTGATTTATAATCATATCTATTTTTGTACTGTATTTAATTCGTTTAATTAGAGCATTAGGTAGTGCTTATATGTCCAAGGTCAGACATTTAAAGAGTCCCAATAAATAATTTCACTGAGGGCTCTGATGACAGCATATACCACAAGCATGACATCCTCAAGCAGGTCTCACTTGCAGTGATATTTGAGGCCTTGGTAAAATAGGTCAGTGACATACCAGCCATAAGAGTTAGCTATCTATATCTTTCTGGGGTCCATCTTTCTGCATATTATCTTTTGCCTTTTGAAATTATTAGGCTGCTCTTAGGATAGCTTGACTGTAATATGAGAGACAAGAATGACCCAGCATATAAATAAAATTCATAATCACTAATGGAATAAAACAGGTAGACTTATGTTACACTCAAAATTAAACAAATTAAGAAACTCTAGCTTTCTTATTTTACCTAGCAAAATCTTCTAGAAGTTATTCTAACGAACATTTAGAAAAAACAAGAGAGTTTATGAAGGAATGCAATAAAAATGCTTCAGAAATGTGATGTGATAGAAAAAGATTAATTTGGAGAGCTTCATTAAAGCCAGCAATGAGAAGTACGGAGGGTTGGATGTGACAAGTGAGGTATGTATAGTTTACCACTGAAGCATACAAACCATAGTCCTAATGACTGTGCCTTGAGACAAAAAAAGTCTTCACGATTTATAAACTAAAGCCAGTAGCCACTATGCCAGTTCCTGAGGGCATCAGCTTTTTCTTCATCTGTGTCAGATGACACCCATACTTTTTATATTGCAATGTAGCTTATTGTATGTACATCTCATTTAGGTGTCAGTCAGAATAACAGTTTCTGACAAATCCATACATTTAGCAAATATGTCATGCATTAATTTAAAAAATAACATAGAACAACACTGCAAGGGTACCTCCTGGGGTTCATAAGCTAAGTGGCCTGAGGCCTGGCCAGTGGTTGGAGGGGAGACCTCCAAGGGAAAAGTGTTGCAGGAAATAGAGTTCCTAATAATTTGTAGTCTGATGCCACTTTTGTGTAGACAAGACTAAGGGCTTGTCTACACAGGGCTTTAGTTTGCATCTGCAAATTTTAGTCCACACTAGTGTGTTGTGCACTAACTGGCCTGCGAGGACCCTGCTGACATGCACTAAAAGTTCCCTAGTGTGAATTAATGCAATTAAGTCCTACTACATTAACATGTACTAGGGAACTTTTAGTGTGTGCCAGAAGGGACCCCACAACCAGTTTGTGTGCGACATGCTAGTGCAGGCTAAAATTTACACCCCTGTGGTGCAGACTAAAGCTCTGCACAGGCAAACCCTAGGGCGTTATTAGCTCAGAGGACCTAGCTGAATTCCAATGTCAGCAACTAAATTCTGCCTGTTTAAATTTTCCATGTAGTTAATATTGGATACAATATTCTTCTATTTTTTATATGTAAATGTATTCTATGGCATTTTAAAGTATGTCAGCTTGAATGATTAACTCAACCTGTAGTATGCTCACTGCCACAATGGATTTTACCAAGCACTGGAATAAAGGTGCCGCTCTAGCATGCCATAATTTCTATAAGAAAAGTACTCTATATCCATATCTGGTCTGACAATGAAGTCACACAGATGCAAAGGGTGAAGGAAATAGATGCCAACAAGAAATGAATCAACTCAAATATCAATTTGGCCAAAATTCCTATATAATCTTTAAAATAATGCTTTGTTGTTAAAAGCAAAGAGAAGTTAAAAGGCCACCAAGGCCACACAGCGCATCAATGGAAGAACTGTGATTAATATACAGTATAGTTGCTTTTATTTGACGATATAATAGAAGTGAAGGCTATGGTATACGCTCTCTTAAAAGTGTGCTGACTGTACTTGTATCAACGATGGTGTCAACTTCCCAGAGCTAGTCTTGAATTGTGCCAACAACTTTGTTCAGCACTTCTTGAGAGGAAGGGACATTCTGCACGGAGTGCACCATCATTCAGAGAGTTGAGTATAAATAGGACCTTTATCAGGAAAGAGCTCATTGTCTTGAATGTTGAGCAGGCGAACATTCCTCCAGGTCCTCACTCATACCAAGCCAGGAGCGCTGTCAAGTCTTTTTACTTCCTGCTTTGTGCTGATCATGTCAGCAGGAATGTGAACAACTGGGAATTATACTGAAGTAGTGTGCTATAGCAGGACCAATGCAGGAAGCAGAAGAAGAGAGAGAGAGAGAGAAAGTATAATTTTTTGCAAATTCAACAAAAATGATGACATTTCTTTGAGCAATGGAATAATGGATTTTTCTTTAAATTGATATTTAGAATCTGAATCACATGCCCCATTTTAACAGAAGATCTACATCACTTGATACAGTGTCCATGTAAAATACAACAGTTAGAAACTGGAGTTGAAAACCAAATAGAGTTCTTAGATTTAAAGCTATGAAGTAAAAGAAATGTAAAATATTCCTCTGAAAAGGCAGATGATAAAGGGACTTCACTTTGCTATGTGCTGCAGCTAATTTGGAGAAAAGCAACTGATAAGAAGCTATGACACACTATGTATGCTCCTTGAGGCAAATGCCTTGACTGCCTCATTACAGCCTTTCTAAACTTCACCATGTAAGTGAGCTAGTCAGCTCCCAGGGCCATGCACGTGCAAGGGCATGAGACCTAGAAATAGAGATGTGTAAAGCTCCTTGTGTCTGTATACAGTACTTTGAGTAAAACAAGGATTTGAAGAAAATGCTATTTTATTTTTTAAACATAGGAGGAAAGCTTGAAATTGAGGACTGTCATGTGAAAAGAAGTGGTAAACTAGTTTTGTGCTGCATAAAGACATTGCCTTGGAAAAGCTAGGGCAAATGTACCAGTAATTGAACATTTCTGTTGGAGAGAATGCACCAAAGCCTAAACCTTCCTGGTATTAAGTTATCTTATGATCTATTATTAGTTTCAAAAGCAGAGATACAGAATCTCTGAAAACTTCCTTGAAGCCTTGAGGAACTTTTAAAAAGTTTTCTTCACTCTGGATTTATGTGAAGAAGAGCTTTTTTCACCTTTGAATAATTTTTAAAGTTCTAAATGTCTAAAAGAAACCTCAAATTTCTCAGGGTTCTCTTATCTCTGAGAATGTGTAAAGAGACAGGCTATGTTTTTTAAAAACTAGAGAGACACTCAGTTTGTTATCAGAATGTTAATTTGCATGTAGTGACTCCTTTAAAGATATTCTGAAATAATTTAAGAAGCATAGATCCAGATCCACAGTTGTTGTAAATCAGTATAGCTCTATTTACTTCAATGGAACCAGGCCAAAAATACACCAGCTCAGGATCTGGCCCATAGTTTCCAAACAATCAGATATGAAACCATATAGATTAGTATGAGAAGCTATGAAAAAAATGCATCCAATGAACATTTGAAGGGTCTCCCACATGGTTGTTTTTTTCTCTGTAACATACGCGCTGTACTTCATCTTTCAACTCTAATAAGTCTTAGACCAGGTCTACACTAGAAATTTTTGCCAGGATGATAATGTCAGGACAGCGATTCTTCACTACATTCTTATACCAACAGAAAGCCCGAACGTGGATGCAGTTATACTGGCAAACAAGTGCTTTTGCCGGTGTAGCTTATTTTGTTCAGGGGACTGATATAAACTATACTTTTGCTGGTATAAGCTGTCTCTTCACTAGAGGGGGTCTGTTGGTATAGCTATATGATCAAACCCTTTCTAACACAGAACTGCCCTCACTTCAGTCTCCACTTGGGTAACACTTTTAAGGCCATATTCTGCCTTCAGTGACACGGTGCAAGCCCTTTGCCTTCAGTGTAATGGAGAACAGTATTTTGCCCTTCAATGTTGAGTTCTGTGTTATGATGACACAAATATTAGATACATGCTAGGGAACCACAAAAAGAGGGTTAATCAGCATCTCTGCTAACAAATTAAATGGAAAATTGTGTCTCAATGGAACAAAGTTTTGGTTTTAAAGAGATTAAGTTAGCATGTGCATCAGTAATTTACCATAGTAGTCTTGCAACCAGTAATACAAGCATGTTAAATTAACCAGTCATGCTCTGACAGACACTAAGTAGCATAGCAACAAAGACAACAGCATGGCAATTGCAAATGCTGCACAAAAAAGTTAGATAAATGTTCTTCTGGAAACATATTTCCTTTTTATCCATCACAAAATAAGTAAGACGACATACTAGGGAAAAAACACAGGAAAATGTATATACTGTAACATACAATTCCAACCCTTCTTCGACAGACATTAACACCTCCTTGCTCAGTGAAGCAGTACAGGACTAATCTAGGTAGAAAAGTATTTTTGCACCTTGAAATAGGGACATTTATGACATATCTGCAGAGTTCTTCTCCTAGCAAGATTCACATTCCACAAGAATCAAGATGCTGGTGGTATACCCACAAACAAGTCAAGGGAGATCAAAATTATCAATTCCCTAAGGACTGTGAATCATACAATCCAGAGAAGGAAAAGACCTCCTAGATTATCTAGCCCGACTCCCTAACACTGTAAAATTGTTCCCTACAGTATATTTGCTAGTGTTTTGTCCAGTCTTGTTTTAAATATGCCTAGTGATGGGCCTTCCACTACATACCCTTGGGAGATTATTCCACAGGCTTAATACATCTCCCTGACAGGAAGGTTTTCCTGATGTTCATCTTAAAAAAAATTTCTTTTCTTACTTTCCTCCCATACCTCCTGATTATATTCCCTTTTTATGACCCTAAATAATCTCTCTTTCCCCTGCCTTGGTGTTTATGTCCTTCAACAATTATTACAAATTATCATTCTTCCCCAACCTCAATGGGAACAGCATGTTCAGCCTCAGCAGCAGGGAGATGGTGGGGGGATACAAATATTACCATGACAAGATATGGGGTGGGGAGAAGAAAGAGGGGGAAAAGCTCTATATCACTGTAGCATTTTAGGAATGGGGGTGGCTCAACTGAGGAAAATGTGGAGGGATTCTCAGGGCTGTGGAATCAAGCAGACATTCCCATGGAAAGAAGTTGCACATTCCCCCAAACTCAATACATTCAGTCTGAAAAGAATGTTTCACATTTCTTTATTGCGCATGCTCAGGGACCCAAGACAAGCCTCAAGTCCCTCATTCTGGGCATGGCTCTATAGATCACTTGTCTGATCTGGTCTTCAAAATTTGGTTTGGAATAAGTATGTGGCTGTGAGATCATATTGTCCAGGAGCATAATCCAATTTCTACTGCCCCTGTCCCAATACTGGTTGGTAGTCTGATTCTGCAGCCAGTTCAAGTCCTTGGTCTTAATCTTAACATTATTTAATTGATAAGGTCTCAGCTACATTAGAAACTTCATCTCCAGCTACAAACTACCAAAACAATTGTGCTCTCCTGGGACAACACAGTTTACAGAAACTAGAAGAGAACACGTAACAGGTACAGACAAAGAATTAGCAGTTGAGGTATCCAACTGCAGCATGAACCTCAGGAGGAGATTAGACAAATCCAGTCTGATCACTTTAGGAAATGCTGCAAAACCTTCCTATTTGGCAAAGCTTTTCCACCATAACCAGAACATCATCTGCAGCTTCAACTATTCCTCTCTTCCCTGCTTCAAAAAACAAAGAAAAAACGAACACTCAGAACAGACCTGTCTTTAGCCCCAAAAGGGAAGACACTCATTCTATGGTATTGGGTTGCAGCACAAAACTGATAAGCAGATTTCAGTAGTTGTTGAGTCATGTCCATAATGGGAAATAAATCTAAATATAGAGAGGCCTTGATATGGTTGATGGCAGGTTGGAATCATAAAGATGATTCAACAGATGGCCCTGGTTTGTTTTGACAATTGAAATATTATACAGTATGCTGGACTACACAAATGGGATAAATGGACTGAAAGTAAAATACACCAAATACTCAATATGGCCAGATCTAGTTTAAGCCACATTTATCATCTCAGTTCACTCTCAAGTCTCACTATTTAATTACTGTTAAATAAAATGTCATTTTAAGCAAATTCCTTGTAATTGCTATGTTTGGAATTACTTATTTTGCTTTTAATAATAACGTTTATGTAAAAAAACAGAAAAGCAGATGTGCTTATATTTTATCAATATAAATATATTTAACATTTACCTCTTACCCTGGAGGTTATATATTAAAAACTCACTCTGGCTTGCCATTTATAAGTTGTCATCCCTCTTTTTTACTTACGGAGATAAATTAAACAGAATTTGGCCACAATGAATTTGCATTTGAGACGTGTAAACATCACATCATAACTGCACAATCTAGAAAATATTATAGTATTTGCAAAATGGTGATCATTAACTGTACTAACATGGTCCTACTTACAGAGCTCAGAATCATCCACAGCAAATCAGGCTGCCCACTTAGGGCAGAAGATAGCTTTGGGATGCTAACTGGACTTTCAGGTGGCTTAAACAACACCGTGCGTCCAAAAACAATTATGTCAACACAGAGTTGAACTCTAATATTTTAACCCCTTTTTCTAATTCCACATCAAACAAAATCGGAGTTAGCAGATTTATTGGTGACAACTCTGGATGATTTGAAGGGGACAGCTGTTGTGTTTGTGATATAGTCCCATAACCACTGGTATTTACAATTTCTTCACCTCATTATTCAACAAAAGATTATTTCTGCTACTGCATTACAATATTTCTAAGTATTTTAAAGTTTGCTAGAGGCAGCAGCCAAGTCTTCTGCCATTTTGCATGCACCCAGTAGCCAGCAGAAGAATTCAATAAGCCTCCACTATCCAACCGCTGCCTGTTCCCTGACTGCCCCCCCCCCCGAAATTGTAAATACCAGTGGTTATGGGACTATATCACAAACTGCTTTCCAAGATGATGGCCATGGTTGTAATAGCACATGCAACAAAAATAATTCTCCATTTCCTAGGGTTACCATCCGTCCGGGTTTCCCCGGACATGTCCGGCTTTTGGGTCTTTAAATAGCCGTCCGGGGGGAATTTGTAAAAAGCTAAAAATGTCCGGGATTTCCCCCCGGACGGCTATCTAAAGACCCAAAAGCGGCTGACAGGGCAGCCGCGCCGGATTGAGCCGCTCACTTGGGGCCGCTCCGGCAGCAAAAGCCCCTCCCCCGCTTCCCCCTCCCTCCCCTGCAGCTTCAGCACGCCAGTAGCAAAACGGGAGCAGGAGCTGTTTGTGCCGCTACAAGTCAAGGGACAGGGAGCAGGGGAGGGTTGGATGGGGTGGGGGTTCTGGGGGTGGCCTGTCAGGGGGCAGGGGTGTGGAGAGGGATTGGGGCAGTCAGGGGACAGGGAGCAGGGGAGGGTTGGATGGGTCAGGGGTTCTGGGGGTGGCCTGTCAGGGGGCAGGGGTGTGGAGAGGGATGGGGCAGTCAGGGGACAGGGAGGGTTAGATGGGTTGGAGGTTCGGGGGGGGGGGCAGTCAGGGAACAGGCAGCGGTTGGATAGGCGTGGGAGTCCCGGGGATCTGGCGGGGGCAGGGGTGTGGATAGGAGTCAGAACAGTCAGGGGACAGGTAGGGTGGGAGGGGGTCTCAGGAGGGGGCAGTTGGGGACAAAGATAAGGGAGGCTTAGATAAGGGGTGGGGTCCCGGGGGGTGATTAGGGGCAGGGGTCCCAGGAAGGGGCGATCAGGGGACAAGGAGCAGGGAGGGTTGGATGGGTTGGGGATTCTGTGGGGGGCAGTCAGGGGGGTGGGAATTGGGAGGGAGTGGCTAGGGGGCGGGGCTACACCCCCCCCTCCCCCGGAGTGTCCTCTTTTTTGAAAGTTCAAATATGGTAACCCTACATTTCCTCTCCCCCAACTGTGCTAGTGAGGCACTTACCTCAAGTGCTTGGTGAGACAGTCTAATAAATAAAATAAATTAATAACACCTCAGATGTGTCTACCTGCCTTTTACCCCAAAGGAATCAAAAGCATATTACTGAATGTACATACACAACGCTAAGCAGCAGTTCAGACAGGAAGTAAAGAAGCCTCCCATTTTCAAGTGCAAGATGCAGAAGGAATCTAGGGAAAAAATAGGACATTCCCAGGTTGAAAGTCTTCCAGGCCACCTCTATCCTTGCAAAAAGTGATGGGACAAGGTAGAGCATCAGCCTGGAAAGGGTTAAGAGATCCCTGCCTATCACATGGCTGGCAAGGAAGAGGAAGCTGAAGTGTGTATCCTCTCTTCCCCTGGTTGGTGGATGCAAAGCAAAAGGCCTCTGGAGACTACATCCAGCTTGGTCCATCAAGTTGCTTTATTTTGTGTTCAAACAATAAATCGTGCCCTGAGGCAAGGACCTTCACAATGACTTGGACAGGGTGTTTGCTTCCTTTCCTGAGCTGGTAAAACAGCCCACCACCCTGCTAGTGACCTGAGATATTTAGTTAGGTGATTTAAAATGATTATATCTATACTTTTAGGATGACAATCTGACTGTCATACTGAGCAACAATGCAGGGAGCCACATAATCTACTGCTTGCTGTTGGTTTCAGATCTATGGCACCATAAATTTGGAGGGTTTATAGTTTAAAAAAAAGAAACAAAAATAAGGATTTTTAAAGCCATTGTAAACGGAGGTGACGGCCAGACTTTAAGCCTATCATTCAGGACAACATCCCTTTAACAGGTAAATTTACCACTGGCACACAAGCTTCTGTTCTTGTGAAGAATTAGCAGATTTTTAAAAATTTATTTAACAAAAGGTATCTGTTTACACTGACTTCATTGTAATGGCTTGGTGGAAGAAATGGTGTACTTTTAATAGGTGTATTTTTCTAACAGGAATACATTTAAGGGAAGAGCAGTACAACAGTGATAACAATAATAATCTTCACAGTGGAAAGTTTGTGCAGTATTTACTACTTAAGATCAGGCACTATGTTTAAGCGGCTAGCATAACAAATTAAAATTTACAAGGACAGTGCTATAGAAAATCTATTTCAGAAAAGAAGTAGACTAACAAGAATCAGACCATCAGAGTATTTCCAGAACAGAACAGAAATATATTCTATTTCATACAGCAGCTAAGAAAGAAAGCGGTATACAAAATTAAACATAAGAAGTATTTTATATATACAGGTATTCATGGGAAATCAGTATCTATTAGCACCTATTATTATCCTCAAAATCTAAGGCAAAGGTCTCAGTTGCAAGGCAACATTTTAAATCACCTGTACAACCCAGGTTCTTGCAAAAATATACTGTGGATTTAATTGACAGCCAGCAGGATTATTCTGTGCCAAATGTTCATATTAAATGCTAATTTTCTATTTTTATATAATTTTGTATACATTTTTCAAAATTATACTTATTGGAGGAGTCCTGTTCAGTAAAACATTGTGATCATAAAGGTTTCCAATTTTAGTGATGGTATAAACTTGAGAGCTAGAAGCCATATTAAAAAAAAAAATCAAATGAGGAGTGTCGACTACTGGAAATGTAAGTAAAAGTAAAATATCAGATGGAAATTGAAACAGAAAATAAGTGAATGTCATCAGATTTCTTGCCAAAATATTCAAGATTTCCCCCCCACCCTAACATTTTAAAAAAATCTGTAGGGGAAAAAAACCACCAACAAAAAAAAATCCGTGTTCTAGGCACTCAGTGTAAAGTTGATATAATCACTCAGTTCACTTATTCAGTTTTGCATATACAGACTGCCTATTATGTGATGAATTTGGTTGCAAAAAGCTGAATTTCCAAGACTTTATATGATAGTTACAACAATCATATACACAGAGTACATGTATTGTCATGCGTATCTCTTAATGGATGAAAGAGGAATATATTTATAAAAACACAGTAGAACAATAATTAGAAGCTACATAAAAGTAAAAGCAAATTATATTAAAATGAAGAGTAGGTGCTAGTGTCAGCAGCTTCAATAGTCCCCTGGTAAGCCATACTCCTTTCATCAGAGTCAATTCATTAACACAGGAGAAAAGCCAGAAACTAAGGGAAATGCAGACCATCTGCTCAATCCAGATGCAACAGAACATGCTTCTTATATCCAATGCTATTTACCAGCAACAGAGATAAAATCTGTTTAATCCTCTAATCAAAGACTGAACAAACGTCTTTTGACATCTCTGTTTCACAAATAAAAATTAAACTAAAATAATTATAATTAAAAGATAACTTTCTCACTGCATTTCACTGTTAACTTTTCTTTCTCTATATATAGAAACAATTTTAATTAACATAGATACCCCAGGTACAATAAGTAGGATCACAACAATTAAATGTATTTAAGCATTCCACAATTTTTTTGCCTCTAATTTATGTTTTTAAATGTCTAATTGCTTTAACTAGCAAGAATATTTTAGCTGAAGTGTTTAAGTTTTTAAAAAGCCTGCAGTCTTGAAGCTATTCTAGAACTAAAAAACATTTTCTGTAGTTATAAGTTGAAAAAAGTAGGATAATTCTTACCTTGAAATTGTGAACCTTTTCATATTTTGGAATATGTTCATTTTCTTTCAGAGTTGCTCTTCTGACAAGTGATGTCAACTGTGAATAAGCAAAGAGTTTAAGAGGTTGCCAAATTGTCACAGATGACTTCTGAGAACCCAGTTTCATTCCCAAGGCTGCTATCAATAAATCTTGTTGACGGCTCTCTTGTTTTGAGTTGTGAACTGCAGATCTATTAGCTTTTTGCCCTGACCAAGACTCTTTGGATGGCATTTTAGAATTGACAGGAAATAAAAATAAAAAGCTGTATTGATCTGTGTTCTCTGTAGATCAATCTGAATTCAAAAAACAGAAACAAACATTTCAGAAACCTAAACTGATCTGGAGAAAGACACTTTCATAGTGATGATAATGATGCACTTCTTATAAAAAGGCTGACGTAACTAGGCAGATTCTTCTTGCTTCTGTTTTTAAAGGGCTCTAATATGAGCTTGAAAAATGTAAAGGTCTATATACCAATAAAATTGGAGTTAGTATTAATGTAAGAAAGCTCAGCGTCTCTTCATCCATTTAAAAAAACATGTTATTTAGTAAACTAATGCATTTCTAAAAGCTCTCATTCCTACTCAATATACTGATGCCCATTTTGAATGAAAGATGCTCACATACTGCATATAATCAGTTTCTAGCAACAGACACTCTGCTAACCTCAGTCTAGCAAGAAGGGGGTGGCAGGGTGGGCTTTAGCAGTGAGGGATGGATTAGACTGGTCACATTACAAAGGCAGATAGCCAATGAAAAAACAGCAATAGTATTCAAGTACTGTATTCCTTAACTCACTCACTCTCCCTCCTCCCGTGTAAGACTTACTTGCTGGCTCAAGGAAAAATATCAGCAGGAAGATAATGAGCAATGAATGAGTCATGCATCATTACAAAATGGCATCTTTTTGCCATTTAAAAGCTGAGGAGACAGTAATACATTTTCATGCTTAAAAATACTGTGAAAAGATAACCCAGGAGAGACTAAAGAAACAGCTCTATTTTGTGCTAACTACGAAGTGATGCTGGCAACTGGAACCAAACTGTATTAATGCTGAGCATAGCAGTCAGTGCAGATTGTTTTTCATTTATAATGACACTATTCTTGTGTTTGTTGTGTGGAAGTAGAGCAAGGCCTGGCTGCTCTCCGACAGTTACATGTGTTTTAAAAATGTGTGTAATAAACTAATTCTACTGAGTGGAAGTGTCAGCTTTTTCTTCTCTCCAGTGGAGATCTCAGCACTTAAAATGTACCACCAAGATCTCACCTCTTTAAACCACCTTTTCCACCCAAAGATCTGGGACTAGATTCGCTGTTGCCCTGCACATTGCGTAGTTGTGCACATCAGCACAAAATGAGTGCAAAGTGGGTGTAAAATGCTACCAGGTCAGAAGGGTAGCGTTTCACACCCATTTAGCACTGGTGTAAACAATTACAGAACGCTAAGGGCACTGCAGGAGCTGGCTGCTACGGTTGTGGCCCTGCATGCACAGACTTGACCAACTAGCCAGGGTGCAATCCCCATTTACTCTTCCTCCTCCATCTAACTCCAACACCACAAGCACTCCCCCCCTCTGCAGTAGGGGAGAGAGATGACCAGTTTTTATACACCACCAGTCTGTGTGATGCCTAAGACCAGGGCCGGCTCTGGCTT
Organism: Terrapene triunguis; assembly: GCF_002925995.2. NCBI lineage: Eukaryota > Metazoa > Chordata > Testudines > Emydidae > Terrapene > Terrapene triunguis. The sequence goes on from NW_020664413.1 coordinate 39,686,950, forward strand.
TTTTGCTGCCCCAGGCAAAAAAGCCTCCGGCCGGAGCCGGGGGGGGGGGGGGGGGCGGGGGGGGGGCCGGGGCCCCGGCGGCGGGGGGGGGGGTGCCGGGGGGGAGGGCGGCCGGAGCCCTGGGAGGAGGGCGGCGAGCCCCGGCGGGGGCTCGGCTCTCCCCCCCGGCGGCCAGAGCGCCGGGGGCAGGGCGGCGAGCCCCGGGGGGGGCTGGGCTCTCCCCCCCCCCGGCGGCCAGAGCGCCGGGGACAGGGCGGCGAGCCCGGCTGTGGCCCCGCTCTCCCCGGCGGCCGGAGCGCCGTGCCGCCCCCCTCCAGGTGCCGCCCCAAGCACCAGCTTGGGTGCCTGGAGCCGGCCCTGCCTAAGACACACAGGGATGTGAAGGCTGAAGGGCAGAAACTGTGTGGAGCCAATTGATGTGAGCTTGAGAATCAAGGTGCTTGAGCAGGATTTTCTGATTTTCCTTCTTGGCCAATATCTCTTGTCGGGTTTGCAAAATATCCTGAACCTCAAATCCAGGCTGGTTTAGATGCAATACAGATGCTTTGCCCAATGCTACAGCTAGGATATTGCTTCTGAATAGCCATGAGCCAACATGTTGGCTACAGGCTGCAGTTGAAATGCAGTGGTGGTTCCTAGACTGGCCACATAAGCAGTTCAATTAAACTCAGACAGGGGATTGGTTAGCCAGACTCTGAATACTGCTGCCCAAATTTCTTGTTGGGGATCTGTTCCTGCCATCACTCTATTGAAAAATAACTGTCCAACTGCTGCCAGGATCTATCGGTTTTAACCACTCCTCTCCGCAGCGGTATCTGGCCTTAGTTTTGACATACCTAATGTGAATCGGTGTCCATTTATTGTGCTCTCTTATCTCTGTCCTGGTTTGTTGAGCCACACATAGTGGAATAGATGTGGTGGGGAGGGGACGGTCCCAGGCAGGTAGCAGTGGTTGGGAAAGGCTACCATAGCACAGATGTGGAAGCAGGTGGGGAAGGAGATGCTCACACAGGTGAGGTGGAAGCTGGATGGGCCATTCAACTCACACACTTCAGGGAGCTGAAATTCTAGGGCTTATCCCAGCCACAAATTTCTGGCTAAGATGACACATCACAATTTCACCCCTAACCTACCATACCTGGCAGCATTCACTATTAAATAATGTACAGGTAAATCCACAACAGTGGAGTACATCTGTTCCAAAGGGCTCCCAGTGACAGCCAGCTCAGCAAAGGAGAGACTGGTCCTGGGAACCAAAGATCTGTCTCAGATGACATTGTGGAATACTAATGCCAGTAGGCCAGCCAACTAGCCCCCAACTTCCTCTTCACTTCACTCACCCCTTTAAAAAAAATAAAATCACAGACACTGCTCTGAAGATGCACTGAACTAGCAAGAAAATAATATATTTTCCAGTTCCATTACTAGAAGAAATAAGCCAGCCATTCTTTAATGGTAAATTTGCACTCAGACAATTATCAGAACATGCCACTGTTAGTTCTTATAACACTATAAATAAATGATATTACTTAAGAAGTAATATAAATCATTCTGATTTTTCCTTTTCATCCTCTGGCAAAGTTTGACATACTTTTTTCTTAGCTGTCAATTTCCTTTTTTCTATTTCTAAAAGACGGATTTATTTTCAATTACACTTTAGAATCACATTAGTAGAAAATGATTTCTGGGTCCTAGAAAATTAAATCTAGAGAACACCAATAAAAAGGTAAACAAAACCACCTAACAGGGAAAGGTCACCCTCTCACTGCTGTAATTATGAAAAAGGTTTGTAATCTAAAAAGTAGCTTTAAGATAAAGTAGTGTTAGAATTAAAATGCATTGTTAGAAAAATCTACCTACAATTGGTTATTAGTCTTGCATAAAGTAGCTTCACATTGTTTATTACAAGGTTGTTTTCTGATGATTACACACACATATATATACACTATATATAGATACAAATACTGCACATACCTTATACCTGTATTTTTATATTGTATATGATGTAATACAATCAAACCAATCTAACTATGTTAAACAAAGTTGCAAAATCAGGCATTAAAAAATTAGGAAAAATAGTATGTGATCATGCAGTTAAAGACTCCTACGTATACGCATAAGAGGCCAAAATTAAGATTGCACAGGAAACCTTCATTCTGGCAGTTCCTAACGAGTACTTGGCTTTGCAACCTTAATGTTCTTTTATTGCAGTTTTTTTGTATGTTATTTCCTACTTTTAAAAAAAATGAAAAAACAAAAATTCCATTATGTGAAGCCATATTGACCCAAAGCTTGGGTCATTAGCAGGATTCAGACCTACAGACCTCTACCATACGAGCTAAAAGACTGAGTAACTATTAGTAGGCTGTTATCCTCTATGTGGACCAGCCACTAGAGTGACTAGATGAGATACACTCTTTGCCAGTGGGTTTCACAGGTATTTGCTGTATGGAAATGTGGTTTAGTGGTTACAGATCCTACTGCTCCTGTGCCCTTAGCCTGTTTGTCCCCTCGGCTCCTAGCCACCCCACCCCACCCCAGCTTCTGCCCTGTCTTCCCCTCTGTTCCTACCCTACCCCCTACCCCTCAGCCTCCTGCCTCCCTCTCCTCCTTTCTGCCCCTCCACCCATTGGCCCTGGCCCTCCCTCTCCTCTCATCCACCCCATAGCTCCTGCACCCCTCTCCCACCTCCCACAGCTCCTGCCACACTCCCCTCTGCTCCTACCCTACCACCCATCCCCTGGCTCTTGGCTCCCTCCACCAGTGTGGCCCCTTCTTTGCTCCTGCAACCATGACCTCTTATCACAGTGCATCTCTTACCAACATACAAGCATCTATAACCACTACCTAATAAAAGGGACCGTTGTGCTCTTTTTTCTTTTATTTTGAAGTCCTTTGTACTGTTGCAGTATTTGCTACTCTAGTTTTTCTTGTGACCTGGTTTTTCTAAATAAGATTTAATTGGGATATATACACTTATTTTTGCTAGTCTCAGAACCAGTGAGATCTTATTTTACTATGTATCATCTACAGAAATGTTTTGTACAGTGTTCCATGGCTTACAATGCACTCTAATGTGTCACTTTCCGAGCAGCTAGCAACAGTCATGTTATAAAGCTTATCTCAGTCACCACATAATAAAATAGGTATCATACATGATATTTTTCTAAAATGGTAAGCCAACACATTCAGTATGTGTCAAATAATAAAATAAAACTACTCAGTGGGAAATTATGATAATAGACCATTCCAGATGCATAGATAAGCTCTCTAAAATCAGAAAATGCCAAAGTCAAGCTCGTGTGGGCAACCTTTCCTCTCGCTTCCTGTGCATGTTCATTATAATAGAGTGTTCAGTATTAGGACCACCTGGGTCCTCTTTCAATTACAATATCATACTATATTTTTCAACCTTAGATACACATATGTAATATCTTGCAGTTTTTGTCATTCTCATAGGCATTTTTACTCTTGTAATGATTCAATATACTTTTCTTGATTTAGACTTTGTATATAATAAATTCTCTGTACTCTAAGGAATGTATTTTAATAATAGTCAGCAGCTATATTATTTACATTTTCTTTACAATCAGCAGCACAGCCTCCCTTACACATGTGTCAGGGAATGAGATTTTAAAAGAAACCCGATTTGCTATGCACTTAGCCACCTTCTAGTGTTCTCACTAAATAGCTAAGTTAGACATGCACATATGTGCAGAAAATCTTTCCTTGCCTGCACACTTTATGAGTGTATTTTATGGCTCAGTACACAATTTTCAAAGGGTAATAAATCGGTCAAATTGCTAAACCAAGCCCCAATTTTTTCCAGTACAATACTAGGCATTTCTCCTTACTGAAAGGCTATCTCCATTCCAAATCTCATTTCCCAGGCATTTCAGCTATAGGCTTGTTCCAAAAAGGTCACACAGTTTTGACTGTTTGGAATTTGTGACGAGTTTTTTTTTCACCATCCTTGAACGTGATTTTTTTTTTTAAACTCAGGATTTCCAGACACAATTTACCTACAGATAGAGATGATGCATAGAAAATTTCAGCCTGGAAGGCAAAATATTTAGAAACTTATGAGCAACTAAAAACAGGAGATTAGAATGGAAAGCATCATGCAATCTCAACTACTAAGATTGTGGTTGCCGTTTGTCCTGCTATAATATCACATCTGAACACAGCTCCAACACAGAATTTTGCTTTATAAAAATAAACACAGTCCCAACCTCTCATATCAATATGTAACACATCTCTAAATACAATGTATTTCTGCAGAAAGATATTTTCAAGAAAAATAAAAAATTTCCACAGCTATACTGTGTAACTGCTGCAGCCATACTCTGAAGATATTGACATATATTTATTGTGTGTGTAACTCGGTTTGAGTTAACAGCTACTCAGAGATGAATTTGCTTTTACAGCTGGCTGAAAAATGAAAACCTATTATTGAGACAAATTTTGGAATGCCCGGTATTTTCATTTTGAAATGATCAAAATGGATCCAATGTTAGTTTTTAAAAGATTTATTGTGAAATTTGTTTTCAATTTTTTTGTAAAACTTTTATCAAAAAAGTTATTGAAATGGTTAACATTTTTCATGTCAAAAATGTAGATAATCATTTACATTTTGATGTTTTCCATAAAAATTTTGATAAAATCCAAAAAACATGCAACATTTTTCCACAAAAAATTTTTTTTTTAAATAGGCCATTTTAAATAAAAAAAACTTTGTTAAAAACATTCATCCGGCTCTATTTGTGCTGTAAAATTCAACCTTAATTCTATCTCTCACATGTAATCCTTTAATTGAAAAAATAATTAATAAACCCAAAATTAAGCTAAAAATAGGAGATAAGCCATTAAAATGTGTTGTGTAGTCACTGTGCATAAAGCATGAATTGTGTTTTGTGTTTCTATTTTATGAATTGCAGCTGGAGAATATTAATGTTATACTTTTGTAAGAATTTTAGATTCATGCTAGTATAAAAGATGGTAAGATTTGGAAATATGAAATATAATGCTATAAGTTTTACTTGAACACAGTTCTCATACACTAATAAACACACTTCTAAAATCAGAAAGATCTTCACACAGTCAACTTAAAAAGTTGTTATTCTGCAAACTTAGTTTTACAACCCTCCAATCACTATAGCTGATTTCAGTCTTGGGACAGTCTGGTTTATTTTGTTAATACAAACATGGTTTGTTTTAAGTTTACTTAGATGCAAGTTATCAAAACTGGCCTTTTGGAAATGACAAGTGGAAAGTGCAGACTGTCAAAAACAGTCCGCCGTGACTGTTTATCTCTATTACTAACTCTAAGCCAAAAACAGCTAATATTTTCTGTGCTGGAGAACAATAGAATCATAGAAATGAAGGGCTGGAAGAGACCCCAAGAAGTTATCAAGTCCAGCCCCCTATGCTGAGGCAGGACCAAGTACACCTTTTACTATACTGAACAGTAAATGATACTGAGAAGTATTCCCCTATGCACAATACTGCAAACAATTTTATTCCTGTATCATTGTATTACATGATACATTAGAAGCAAGTACTACAAATACATTAGAAGCAAGAAGACGACTAAGGACAGAATAGGCCCATTACTCAATGAGGGGGGAAAGATAACAACAGAAAATGTGGAAATGGCAGAAGTGCTAAATGACATTTTTGTTTCAGTTTTCACCAAAAAATTTAGTAGTGATTGGAAGTCTAACATAGTGAATCCCAGTGAAAATGAAGTAGGATCTGAGGATAAAATAGGGAAATAATGAGTTAAAAATTACTTAGACAAGTTAGATGTCTTCAAGTCGGCAGGGCCTGATGAAATGCATCCTAAAATACACAAGGAGCTGACTGAGGCGATATCTGAGCCATTAGCGATTATCTTCAAAAACTCATGGAAGATGGGAGAGATTCCAAAGGACTGGAAGAGGACAAATATATATTGCCAACTCATAAAAAGGGAATAAGGACAACTGGGGAATTACAGACCAGTCAGCTTAACTTCAGTATCCAGAAAGACAATGGAACAAATAATCAAGCAATCAATTTGCAAACACCTAGAAGATAAAATGACAAGTAACAGTCAGCATGGATTTGTCAAGAACAACTCATGTCAAACCAACCAAATAGCTTTCTTTGACAGAGTGACAAGCCTAGTGGATAGGAGGGAAAGCAGTCGATGTGCTATATCTTTACTTTAGTAAGACTTTTGATACTGTCTTGCATGACCTTCTCATAAACAAACTAGGGAAATATAGCCTAGATGGAACTTGGTGCATAACTAGTTGAAAAATCGTTCCCAGAAAATAGTTATCAGTGATTCACAGTCAAGCTGGAAGGGCATATCGAGTGGGGTCCCTCAGGGACTGATCCTGGATCCGGTTCTGTTCAATATCTTCATCAGTGATTAAGATAATGCCATAGAGAGTACACTTATGACGTTTGCAGACAATACCAAGCTGAGAAGGATTGCAAGTGCTTTGGAAGAGAAGATTAAAATTCAAAATGATCTGGACAAACTCGAGAAATGGTCTGAAGTAAACAGGATAAAATTCAATAAGGACAAATGCAAAGTACTCCACATAGGAAAGAACAATCAATTGCACACATACAAAATGGGAAATGACTGCCTAGGAAGGAGTACTGCGGAAAGAGATTTGGGGGTTATAGTGGATCACAAACTAAATATGAGTCAACAGTATACTACTGTTGCAAAAAAAATAATAATGAACATCATTCTGAGATATATTAGCAGGAGTGTTGTAAGCAAGACACGAGAAGTAATTTTTTCATTCTACTCTGCGCTGATAAGGCCTCAACTGGAGTATGATACTGTGTCCAGTTCTGGGCATCACATTTCAGGGAAGATGTGGACAAATTGGAGAAAGTCCAGAGGAGAGCAACAAAAATGATTTAAGGTCTAGAACTGGGTTTGTTTAGTCTGCAGAAGAGAAGATGGAGGGGGCACATGATAACAGTTGTCAAGTACATAAAAGGTTGTTACAAGGAGGAGGGAGAAAACTGTTCTTGTTAACGTCTGAGGTTAGGAGAAGAAGCAATGGGCTTAAATTGTAGCAAAGGAGATTTAGGCTGGACATTAGGAAAAACTTCTGTCAGGGTAGTTAAGCACTGGAACAAATTGCCTAGGGAGGTTATGGAATCTCCGTCATTATCTAACCTGTTCTTAAAAACCTCCAAACATCTTTCAGGAATGGTCTAGTTATTACTACTCCTGCCTTGAGTGCAGGGGACTGGACTAGGATGACCTCTCGAGGTCCCTTCTAGTCCTACATTCCTATGATTCTATTTTCAATTTAGAAGAAATTCAGCTTTATTTTTAAGTACAAATACATGACTGATCAAAGCAAGATACTTTTTCAACTGCCAAACAAAAAAACTACATTTGCTTTTTTTTTAAGTTATGTTGATATAGTTGCCTGAGTCCAACAATGGCATAAATCCAGAGTACTTCAACTAACGGCAATGGTTCTGGACCTGCATGACCCCATTAACTTCAATGGAGTTACTCAGCATTTAGTGAAGTCAGAAACTTGCCCACTGTATCTTTAGAAACAGAGGGAGGGGGAATTCTAGGGATTTCCTTAAAGTTTTTTTTCCAAGTGTAAGTATTTCCAAAGAACTTTATGGAAAAGTTTTAGAATGAACGTAGCTGCCATTTCAGTCTTAAATCCCATGCTGCAATAGGGTGACCAGATGTCCCAATTTTATAGGGGCAGTCCTGATATTCAGGGCTTTTTCTTATATAGGCGCCTATTACCCCCCACCCCCGTCCCGATTTTTCACATTTGCTATCTGGACACCCTATGCTGCAATGGCTTCATTTTGAAAGTAATCGCCACAACTTTATTCATACTGAATAACCAAGACACTAGGCATGCAATCTAGACTAGACACTAGCCTGGCAATAAAACTTCTGCAGAACCCCAGCACAGAATACTCCTATGCCCTTGAGTGGGGCAGCACTGCGGGCCCATTCCCCTATTGAGGGCCCAAGGCCTCGTGTTCTCAAACACCATGTTCCATGCACCAGGAGACTGGCACCTCCACTGTGTGACTGACCCTCTTTGTCTTGTATGAAACTGGTCTAACCCACTGATGTCCCCTGCATCCCTGGAAAATAGCCTTAACTTACAGGTTACTCCCGTAATGGAATGCCTCCCCCACTATGGGTGTATTTAATTAGTTAAATCATCTACTCCAATCCTTCCCTTATAGGCAACAACTACCAATCAAGAGGCACAAAGCAAGCTGTGACAGCAGAACAAATGCAGAGTTGTTACCAAGTTGTATGTGAGTAAGACAAGATAAATCACAAACACTGACCATTATTAAAAGGATAGTCAGGAAGGTCAGAATTAAGATGTCACCTCACTCTTAACTCATACTGCAGTGAGGAGAGAAGTGCAGCAGTGAGAGTTAAAACTAAAACATCAGCCTGCACGCTTAGTTTCCTCACTCCTGACAGCTCATATAATCACTATCACTTACTCAGGGGCACAGAGGGGGATCAAATGGGGGCAAATACCAGCCAAACATGGCAAATAACTGCAGGAGGGAGGGGCAGAGGAAAATGGAGCATGACAGACATACTCTCTCCCTTCCCTTCAGATAGCAAAAACCACTCTGCGTGAAAGCCATGTAGTTAGGGCTCAGTGGATTTTTTTTGAGGGACACACTGTTGCCAGCTGTTGGGGAAGCAGATTTGGGGTGCATCAAGGGGGCGCTGTACTCTGCAAAATGGTGGGATTTTCCAGAGGAAAACCCCCCAGAGTTAATGCTGCCTCTTGCAACATTTATTTTCTATCAATAACTCCTACAGCGCCTCCATCAGGAGCTTGATTCTAGAAGATGCTGAGCACAGGATGAATATTAAGGCAATATGGGGCCTGAAGCACATCACAACACAGCACCTTTGGCCTCCCTCCCGCATTAGAGTGCAGTAGCAGAGTGACAGGGACCGTATGCTTCAGTGGGGCTACTCACATACTTCAAATTAAGCATATGCTAATGTGCTTTGCTGGATCAGGGCTATGGTACTCAGTACCTTGCAGGATGGAGCCCTAGAAGATGACATTGTGCAACCACCAATTAGTTCAGTCAGAGCCAGCATGGCCAGCAGTCGAGCCAGAGATTGGCAGAGTACATGGGGGTCTTCGGTTCACATACCCTTCAGCACTATGGATGGAAAAAGAATGGGACAGGCTCTCTCCAAACATAACGACTCTGCCTGGGCCTCTCGGCCACACCAGGCCAACATCAGGGTTGCAGTGCCAGGGCAGAGGGTGCTGCTATGTGTGGTCAGTGCCCCCTCGACAGAGCAAGGCAGCGGCAGTGCCGGTCTATGATTTTGGGCTCCTCCCATGAATTTGGGCCCTAGGTATGTGCCCGGTTTGTCTGTGTGTTAATCCAGCTCCGGCCACATCTCCGGATTTTTTTTAAAATGAGTTCCAGGATATGACAGTAATACTCAATATAGTGCAGACTACTTTTCCTTAATACAGTCATGTTTTTATGAAGATAATACAAAATCAATGTTGTTGTTGCATAGTTACAGAATTTAAAAAAATAGTAAATAGTAGTTTCTCTACACACACACACACACACACACACTCTGCATATGTAATAGTGGGTCTATAAAAAAAAAACCCCAAAAAAGACAAAATGCAGTTGGTGGGTCTCTACATTAAATAGTTTGGGAAACAAGCTATAAGGCATCTTTTCTAATCCTTCAGTCATTCTCATGGCTCTTCTCTGATCCCTCTCCAATTTAACAACATCCTTCTTAAATGGGGACACCAGAACTGGACACAGTATTCCAGTAACAGTCACACAAATGCCAAATACAGAGGTGATGTAACTTGCTTACTCCTACTCAGTATTTCCATTTACACATCCAATGATTGCAGTAGCCCTTTTGACCAGTGTTGCACTGGGATCCAGTATAACCCCCAAATCTTTTGCAGAGTGACTACTTCACAGATGACATTGTGATATCCTGTAAGTGTAAGCAGAGTCAGGATGAGCTCTACCCTGACATCTGGTGGTGAATTATGGCGAGTGTGGAAAAGAACTCCAGGGGCTGATCTTGTTTGCATAGGCACACCCACCCGCCTGGCATGAGACAACAGCAACTGAAAGTGGTTACTTTGGCTGGTGTGGGATCCCCAGTTTCTCTGCTATTGGGGCAGGAAGAATAAAGTTTTGTTACCCTGATTCTGTGAATCAAGGCCAGTGGAACTGTTGTATGACAGAAGGACTCACCATTAACTAAGTACCACTTGCTTGACAAGGGGCATGGGTTAGACAACCTAGTGAATTGAGAGAGGATGGGGACAGGTATTTGTACCTGATGGTATGGGCCCCCTTTGAGGGCCTGAAATGCCAATTAAACCACCTTCTCTCTCCACTGTTGAATGTCAGAGCTAACTTTGATTCCATTAGGAGTCTAGTTACAGGCTGCTGAGCTGAATTCACTTTGGGCCAATGGTGCACCAGCACTGGGGTTCCCCTACTATGAGCTGAACTCACTAAGAGCTGAAATCACAAAAGAGCTAAAGTTACTAAGAGCTGAGATCACTGAGTGCTGTGTTAACTAGTGGGGGAGCCTGAAGCTATATTGCTAAGCAGCTGGTGGAGCAGTTTGTGGGGACGGCTGGAGGAGCAGCGAGCGGCGCGGAGCCTTGCGGGGACGGTTGGAGCGGCCCAAGGAACGGCGAGTGGAGCCGTTTGCAGGGACGGCTGGAGCGGCTCACAGGTCGGTGAGCGGAGCCATTTGTGGGGACGGCTGGAGTGGACTGGCTTATGGTGAAGGCTGCGGCGGAACCCCACGGAGAGACAGCCAGTCGGCCTCGGATCACGTAAGGTGCCCCTTAACACCCTGCGTGCCCCCCTTTTACTCTGGGGCTGCACTGACCAGGGACAGAGACTTTGGGGGTTGTTGGACTTTTGGGACTTTGGGTGGTTGCTGGACCCAAGAGACTTTGGGGGTGTTGGACTTTGAGGACTCTGGGTGATTTTTGGGTTGCTGGATTCAAGAACCAAAGGGAAAGGACATGGCCCAATTTGCTGGGGTGAGTCTTTTGCTCATGGTTTGTGTTATGAATCCTGTTTGTGGTGTTTTTTCCAATTTAATGCTGATGTCGTTTACCTCATGTTATTAAACATTTTCTGCTACACTCAGAGGCCGTGCTTGCGAGAGGGGAAGTATTGCCTCTTAGAGGCGCCCAGAGGGTGGTATGTAATTGTCCCAGGTCACTGGGTGGGGGCTCGAGCCGGTTTTGATTGCGTTATTGAAACGGAATCCCTAGATACAGAACCCGGCCCTTGTTGCTGCCAACTTAGATGGGCAGGAGGGTTACATAAGTATGGCCTACATTGTTTGCCCATGGATGTCTGATCTTACATTTGGCTGTATTGAAACACATATTGTTTGCCTGAACCCAGCTTACCAAGTGACAGTGAATTTACAACCATTTGCACCCAAAGCATGACACTTTTCACTACTCCACAAATCTAGTGATCTGAGACACCAGTCACTTGAATAACTAAGTAATTAAATAGTCTTTATAAATAGGTATGTAAGCATTCCCTTAAACACCACTCAACTAAAAATACACAGCCTACAAAATGGAGCAGCACTTCTATTTTTCTTGGGTGAATAACCAAGGGTCCTATATTGATTCTTCATAATCTGGAATGGCTGCTATAAGGAAGAAGCATATATTTTCTATGCACGCCAGAGCCCAAGACTACTATACAGATTCTTATACCGTGGTGACCACCATAATACCTGAGCACCTTCCAGTAAGTAGTGCATTAAGCAATGTTTGTTCTCTCATCCTCTTCCTCATGCACGTTTAATGCTAGCAAAGGCAAGGTCAAAGAACTGCACCTTGCACTTGGAGCAGAAGGTGGTGATGTTTGTGATGGCCTTAGCTTTGGGGGAGGGTGCACGGGGTTCATTTCAGTATTGGAATGACTTGTGAGAAAGCTCTGTCTCCAGCACAGATGAGTATTACTGAGTTGATTTCACCCATAGTAGAACATGACTAGGCAGGCACTGAGCTAGGACTGTTGCTTACTGCACAAATTTGCTTGTTTCACTATTACCTCATCCTCCCATTCCCACACACACATGTGTCATTCACCTTGTCACAAACCAGGACTATGAGATGTCTGGGTCAGGGACTGTCTTTTTACTTCATACCTGTACAGTTCCTAGCACAATGGGCTCCTGATTGAGGCTTAGAGGTGCTAGTATAATACAAACGGTAAATACCTATCACCTACAGAACTATTCTGGAAAGTTCTTGCCTGGGGCAACAGCATCCTAAAAGGAGTCCCGGTAGCCACATGACCCTAATTAACTGCCTGGACTGAGCACATTGGCAGCTCCTCTACCCTCACTTTCCATTTTGTCAACTTATTCTCTTTTTTTCAGCTAATGGCATTACATTTATCTATCATTTTCTTTTATTTCCTTCTCTTGCCCCTCTGCCTTCTCCTGTCTGTGGGGATCTGCATCACTGTGACCAACAGACAACTGACATTTATTTCAGTGAGGTATTATCCCACACATAAAAATTTCTTGGGCTGCGATTCCTCATGGCAAATTTTATCCAGGATGTACTTTTAAGCCATTTACAAACCCCACAACACAACATGCTCTAGCATAGGTATAACAGTCATAATACAATGAAAAGCAGAAACTACATTAACAGTAGTCTTTCATCAAATGTCCATTATCAGTTATATACCACCTTAAATAATCAAAGAAAATAAGGGCTATAAAATAAATATTCAAATTCCACCTTAATTATATTTAGTTCTAAAAACCTTAGAGGAAAATTATGATTTATTTCTGGAGTGTCCCACAATATGCTAAACACTTTCCAAATATAAAAGAAGGTACAATTCCTGCTCCTTAAAGAGTTTACACAGTTCCTTTTGTCATACACAGTTCCTTTTGTCAAGAACCCCAATAATTCTCAAGTATTTACAAGAAGTGACATTTCTGATAGTGACAAATTTTTATGGAAAAATTAATTTACAAACACAGTTCTTTATCTGATCTACTCCAGAGCCATGTTCTCATAAGCAGTTTTTACATGAAAACCCTACATATTTTTTAATTAAAGAAATTAAATTTGGGGATAATAATTGTTTGGTCCACAAAGCTCTCTTTGATTTGAGTTAATTTGCAGTATTCAAGGAATAGGAGGCTCAGAGCTGAATATAATGTGTGCAGGCATTATGCACGTTTCTTTTTATCTCTTGTTAATATTTTCTTACCTCATGCATACTATTTCACATCCACATCAGTCTTCTCATGGCAATCTGCCCTCTGCCCCTTATATTAGCCCTTTTTGTTCTGTGTAATAATTCAATCTAGAATGATTCAATACACTTTGTAATTGAAAACTGCAGCTCATTAATTTCTAAACATTCTTTGTATTTCATGCTACACCTGTTCTTTTGGCACAGCCAGTATTCTGAATTCATCCATGTCCTCCGGAGTAAGCTATGTTGCTAAGATACATGTGTTGTCACAGTTTTCCCCTCCAACATACTTTCAGTTCGTGATCATACTTGTTTAGCATAATTAAGACTGAAAAGTGCTAAACCCTCTAATCCTTGCTAAAATAATCCTGGATATAACCCCAGTAATCAAGATGAGTTGATAGTTTTAAAATATTTTTATTACAAATTTTTTTTTTGAGTTGTAACATTTGCAGGTAACATTCTTGCAGATCATAATGTGATTTCATCATCATTCTGAAGTCCCTTGTTGATCATCCAACACTGAAAAGCGCTTAGAACTGTGGTGGTCCAAAGTGTCTACTAGCACTTCCCCAGGCCCTGAACCTGCATTTCTTGAGTGCAGGATTCTGCCTGGGTGCAGCTGCACCTACACTCAGTGAACTGCTACATCAGGCTCAAGATTGACTTTCAGACAAGGCTAGAGTACAGAATCAAAAAAATGGATCAGATTCTGCTCAAGCATCAAATCCTATTTGCCTTACATATGCTCTCCGTTACACTCATGTAACTCAGAAATAACAACTGACTGTAACCATGTTACTTCTGATTTAAATCTAGAGTAAATGAGATCAGAGCTTGATTCAAGATCTCCAGCAGTGGAACTACATTCTAAAGAAGTCTCAGAAATAAAGCCCTTAGATTATTACCACCAGTAAAGTCTTGTAATCTCTAAGGCCTGATCCACACTAACCCCCCACTTCGGACTAAGGTACACAAATTCAGCTACGTTAACGTAGCTGAATTCGAAGTACCTTAGTCCGAACTTACCGCGGGTCCAGACGCTGCAGGCAGGCTCCCCCGTCGATGCCGCGTACTCCTCTCGCTGAGCTGGAGTACCGGCGTTGACGGCAAGCACTTCTGGGATCGATCCCAGAAGATCGATCGCTTACATCCGGACCAGGAAGTAAGTATAGACGTACCCTAATTCACAAGAGGTATAAACATGTGCCCAAACTGAGCTCAGAGAGGGCATGTCTACACTTACCGTGGATTGACACTGCAGCAATCGATCCACCGGGGGTCGATTTAGTGGATCTAGTGAAGACCCACTAAATCGACCACTTATTGCTCTCCCATCAACTCCGGTACTCCACCAGAATGAGAAGCATAAGGTAAGTTGACGGGAGAGTTTCCCCTGTCGACCCAGCACGGTGTAGAAACCACAATGAGTCAACCTAAGCTACGTTGACTCCAGCTACGTTATTCACGTAACTAGGTTGACTTAACCCCATAGTGTAGACCTGCCCAAAGACTATTCAGGTACTGAACATTAGGCAAGTACTTAGGTCTCTTGTTAAATTTGGGCCCTATCTGAGATACAAGAAGAAAATGGTAAGATAAAAGAGGAGGAGGAATGAAGAGAATTACTAATTGCAGGGAGCTTCTACACCACCACAGTGAAATACAATATTTATCATATTGTTAAAATTGTAAAGTATGGAAAATAAAGCAAAGACAAAACAAAGAAAGTTCATTTATTTTCTAATTTTCTTTGTAAGGGAGAAAAAGATGAAAAAACCTTCTCATGCCTGTAACTTCTAACAGGAGTCAGGTTTTATTATGCTGTTCAGATGCTTTTTGTTCTCTTCTAGTTGCTGCTCCCATAAAACAACCTTGCTGGCTTTGGTAACTTGGACAACTGGGTGCTTTTGGACATTACTTGGTGGTTTCTTGGTTTCAAACTAGATTAGCAGGCACTAGCGAGTCTAAAAGTAGAGCAACTAATATCCTAGACTTAGAAACCAGTCAGTCTATATCCTATTTGAATGGTTCAATTCCTCCCCACCCCCGTATATATTAGCCTTCTTTCCCATTTACTACCTCTTTGTCTCCTGTTAAATTTTCCTGCCATGTGAGTGTTTATGTGAGAGGGCAGCAAACTCACCCATGTTGCTGGTTGAAGTGATTGCCACTAGGAATTCTCACTCCAAGAGTCAGCAATTCCAGGGATGAAGAAACTATCATCTCAAAAGGGGAAAAACAGCAGTTCTGAAACAAATTTAAATAGCTTCTTCATTTTAAAATGGTATCATTCTGAAAATGGACTGCCACCAACCCATTTCTCCATCAAAGGTTTGTGTTATATTAGCTATTTGGCTTAGGAAAAAAAGTCAGTATGCAGCCAGAGTAGATTGTTTCTATCCCAATGATTTTTTTTTTAATTAATTGGCACAAGATTTTCTTAAAACATGACTTTCAGATCAAGCCCATGAAACTACCACTCCTAAGCCCCTATTGCCAATACAAAAATCTGGCATTTCATTTGGAATTTGAGGTAAAACATCTTTGGAAAGAATATTTTGTTCTTCTGAACACCAAGACACATTGATGTTAAAAATCCATGCTTAAGGTATTTCATTTTTACAACTTTAAATACTGAACCAACAGATGTGTTTTCTTCTGCTTATTCAGCCAAGTTATTTCCCCTTTTTATCTTATCCAGGCTCTTTTTAATTATCTTTTTCCAGACTAGAAGTAAAAACAAAAACAAAAAAAAACAAAAAAACCACCCACAAAACCCCACTCTTCTCTTGTTTTAATACTACTAATATCAATCAACATTTTAAGTAGTTGAAACCATATAAAACAGATAAGCTTATTGTTGTTTTGATTCTCAGCTATAAAAATAGCTTAAGAGAATTAACCCGTAGCCCCAACATAAGTTATTCAGTAGCTGATAGTATATCAACTTGCTGAGCAATGCATCTGTCTTAAAACCTTCTGTTTATTGCAAAGGTGGTTGTCAGTTCAGAGGTCTTTTGTCAGTTTCAAAGCACCAAGCTGCAGGTTTGAATGCTAACAGCATTTGGAATTTGAACTGAATGAAAAGCTGTCATTTAGGATCAAAAAAATTTCAGCTCCACGAAAAATACAAATATACATGATGTTACTTTCAATTTTCATGCATTTGTATTAAACATATTGCTACTTTAAGCTGATTCTGAGTCACAGCAATGTTTGAATGCAAATGTACCTCACTTCCATATTGGCTTTGGTAACTGCTTCATGATAACTTTTCTGCACTGTAAAATTACCCAAAACACTCCTCACCCAATAGCATTTGAGACCTGATATAATGCATAACACTTATTAAACACCTCCCAACCATGTTAGTATAGAAACAAACAATATAAACTTTCATCTCCATATTCATTTACTCTTGCCTAGGAAAGGGCAAAGCTGCTTGCTCTTTAAATGCTACTATCCCTGATTCACACACTGAAAACTAAGAACATACACCCAAGTAGTAAGGTTTAATGTGGGACATTATTCTTGGCAATAAACTAGGGTGACCAGATGAGAGACGTGAAATATCAGGATGCGGGAGGGTGAGGGGGTGCCGGCAGAGCAAAAAAAAAAAACCAAAACAAACAAACCCAAGAGCCAGCAGCGGAGGAAAAAACAAAAACAAAAGCAAAAGGCAAAAAAAACCCCCAAAAACAACAAGAGCCGCTGGAGCATAGGAAAAATTGGTGGGGGCTGAGCACCCACCAGAACCTCCACGCCCCGCCCCCCCGCACCAGCTCGCCTTCGCTCCACCTCCACCTCCCCTGAGCTGGGTGCCGCGTCCTGCTTCTCCCCCCTTCCTCCAGTGCTTGCGCCGCCATACAGCTGATTAGCGCAAGACTGGGAGGGAGGGGGAAGGAGGAGGAATGTGGCGTGCTTGGGGAAGAGGTGGGGCCAGGGTGGGGATTTGGGGAGGGATCCAATGGGGCAGCGAGGGGGCGGGGTTGGGGGCGGGGCAGGGGCAGGGGCAGGGATGTGGGGAGGGATCCAATGGGGGAAGGAGGGGGCGGAGTCGGGGCAGGGCTGGGGGGCAAAATATCGGGACAATTCATGTCCCGACCGAACATCGGTTGGGACGCGGGACAAACAAGTAAATATTGGGCCAGTCCCGATAAAATCGGGACTTCTGGTCACCCTACAATAAACACCCAAATCCTATAGACATACCAGTTTCTTATTTTTACTTTGACACAATATCCATCTAACAATTGATATAACTATCATGAACTGAATGCAGTATACAAGTATATCCAAGGCTGGCCTTACCATGAGGCGATCTGAGGCAGCTGCCTCAGGTGCCAGACTGGGTGGGGGGGGAAGGGGGCGCCACTAGGACCCAGAGTGTAGAAAATTGTGTCTGCTGCTGGTGCATATGTATTCTCTCTGCTCTAGATGCACAGAGATGGTGGAGTGCTGTGCTGGAGGAAGGAGGGCACAAGAGACATAACAGTCAGGCAGGAGAAAAGGTGAAAGGGAATAACAGAAAGCAGCAGGAGCTGCAGGGAGAGAGAGGAGGAGAAGCCTCTTATGTACCTCTCTAGCAACCCCAGGAGCCTGGACAGATTAACACCAGCTTCTCAGGGACTTCCTGTTTCCTGCTGCTTCCTTGAACCCACTTGAGGAGAACAGGCAGTTAACTGAAGTAGTAGGAGCCAGTTAGGCCCTTAAGATGCTGATATCTTCCCTCACTCAGGCCCTGCTACCAGCCTGCTTATTTGTCCCCTTCAATTGAGTGTTGAGAGCCATTATAGCTGGCACAGAACAGCAGTCAGGAGTGAAAGAAGAAAACGCCCCTCTGGGGCAGCATTCAGAAAAGAAAGCAAGCAAAGGAAGCTTTTCTATCTAAGCAGGAAGGAGCTCTCCTGAGATACATAGACACAAATGTTCATCGTGAGCCTTCCGGCCCCAGTGAGGATGTGAGTGGTGAGGAGATGCCTGATCTTCCAGTTAGTCAGAGTGCAGGTGACCTGGCAGTTACTGCAGCATCCATATCTCCATCTCAAATGGAGGTAACCAGGCACATTCCTGAAGAAAAGTGTAGATCAGAGAAGAGTGTGGTGGAGGCGCAAGAAACAGCTGCTGCTGAGTTTAGTTTCTTAAGTCTAGATGATCCAGGACTGTGTACCCACTTGAGCAGCAGCCCGAGGGACTTTCTTGTAGTGCATGGGCCACAGCAAGTGAAAAACTTCATGTTCTCCAAAGACAATGAAAATAGAAGTTTCCATCCAACACATTACTGGCGTGAAATCCCCAATGGTGATAAAGTGGAGAGGCCATGGCGTAAGTACTCAAAAACCTAGAATGCTGCATACCGTTTTTGTTGCAAACTCTTCCAGTCTAATGTTCCAGATACATTGGGTTCTACAGGAACAAAGGACTGGAAAAATCTGGCTAGAAATCTGGCATGCCATGAGAAGGCAGCAAATCACCAGAGAGCATTCCATAGGTGGAAAGAGCGTGGGATGAGACTAAGGTTAAAGGCCACCTTAGATGATCAGCATCAAGAGAAGATTGCATCAGAGTCTCTTTACTGGCAAAATGTTCTGAAAAGGCTCATTGCCATGGTGAGAATGCTTGCTACCCAAAACCTAGCACTGCGTGGCACTTCAGATCAGCTGTATGTGCCAAACAATGGAAACTTCCTTAAAATTGTGGAGCTGATGGCTGAGTTTGATGCTGTACTCCAGGAGCATCTAAGAAGAGTCACCACCCAAAAAATGTACATACACCACTACCTTGGAAAAACAATTCAAAATGAGATCATACAGTTACTGGCAACAAAAGTCAAACAGAAGATTGTGGCAGATCTGAAGTCAGCAAGATATTACTCGGTTATTCTTTACTGCACACCTGACATCAGCAATACAGAACAAATTACTTTAATGGTGCATTTTGTAACAACAACAGAACCTTGTGAAAATGTCCCTGCAATGGTGACTGTCAGAGAGCATTTTCTAGAATTTATTGACATTGATGATACTACAGGAGCTGGTATGACAAATGTGCTTTTTAAAAAGCTGGAAGATATGGGAATTGTGATAGCTGACATGAGAGGTCAGGGCTACGATAATGGTGCCAACATGAGAGGAAAGAACAGAGGAGTGCAGACACGGATCCGAGAGTTAAACCCTCGAGCTTTTTTTGTCCGATGCAGTTCTCATTCATTGAACTTGGTGGTCAGTGATGCAGCATCAGCTTCTAGTGAGGCTCCTGAATTTTTTAATGTAATTCAAAGCATCTGTGTATTTTTCTCTGCATCAACTCATCCATGGCAAATTTTGAAGCAACATCTGGGAACATCCTCTCTGACACTGAAACCACTGAGTGCCACACGATGGGAAAGTCTAGTGGAGGCGATAAAGCCTATCAAACACCAAATTGGGAAGATAGATGATGCCGTAGTTGCCATTATGGAGGATAATGCTATGACAGGAACGGTTCGTGGGAGAACAGTGGCAGAGGGAAATGGAATCAACAGAAATATACATAACTTCAAATTTCTGTGTGGCTTAGTGTTGTGCCATGACATACTGTTTGAAAGAAATGTTGTAAGCAAGAGACTCCAAGGTGTTGACCTTGATATATCTGGAACAATGGAACAACTGGACAAAACAAAGTCATACCTACAGTCTTACCAGTCAGATGAGGGATTTCAAAATGTTCTGAAGAGTGCACAGAAGTTGGCAGAGGAACTTCACACTGAAGCTATTTTCCCACCCATTCAAGAATACAAGAGTCACTGAAGAAGACGACATTTTGATTACGAGGCACGGGATAATCCCATAAGAGACCCCAAATAACAATTCAAAGTTGAATTCTTTAACCAGGTGCTAGATCGGGAGCGGGCAAACTTTTTGGCCTGAGGGCCACATCGGGTTTCAGAAATTGTATGGAGGGCCGGTTAGGGGAGGCTGTGCCTCCCCAAACAGCCAGGCATGGCCTGACCCCGCCCCCTATTCGCCCTCTCCCCCGGGACCTGTGCCCCATCCACCCCCCCACGCTCCCTGTCCCCTGACCGCGCTGCCTGGAGCACCGGTGGCTGGCAGCCGCCCGGCTGGAGACAGCCACGCACCGTGCAGCACAGAGCACTGGGTCAGGCCCCAGCTCTGCAGCTGCCCTGTCCCAGGAGCTCACAGCCCCGCCGCCCAGAGCATTGCGCCGGCGGCAGGGTGAGCTGAGGCTGCAGGCGAGGGGGAACAGCAGGGGAGGGGCCGGGGGCTAGCCTCCCGGGCCAGGAGCTCAGGGGGGCAGGAGGGTCCTGCAGGCTAGATGTGGCCTGCGGGCCATAGTTTGCCCACCTCTGTGCTAGATTGTGCAATACAGTCAGTTGCACGTTTCATGCAGCTCAAGGAACACAGCAGTATATTTGGGATGTTGTATGATATTCCAAAATTCCTCACCAGACCTGAAGAAGACCTACACCAGCAATACAGGGCACTAGAGACAGTGTTGACACATGATGACGTGCGCGATATTGATGCGAGTGATTTAGGTGATTAACTGAAAGCCCTTTCAAGATACTTTTCAGCAGGATCAACTCCTGTTCTGGAACATATGTGCACAAATAAGATGACCACCCTCTTTCCAAATCCTTTTGTTGCTCTGCGCATACTTCTAACACTTCCTGTAACAGTTGCCAGTGGAGAACGTAGCTTCTCCAAGCTGAAGTTAATAAAGACACAGCTACACTCCACAATGACACAGGAGAGGCTGGTCGGCCTTGGGACCATCTCAATAGAGCATGAGCTGGCCCAGACTGTGGATCTTCAGGAAGCAGTTCAAATCTTTGCAACCAAGAAGGCACGGAAAGCACCACTTTGATTATTCAAACAGATAAAAATGCCAGTGTTTACTATGCAGACAAGAAAAGTTACATTTGCTGTTCAGGCGTTTGAAAGTTAAGTGTTACTTCAAATTTTTGAACAAGGCATTTTAAGTTGTTAGTTCTCCTTTATTGGGGTAGGTAGCAGAGCAGTACCATGAGAGGAGCAGAACAGGAAGAAAGCAGAATTGAGACCTTTCAAAGTTTTGGCCCAAGCAACGGGGCATGGGGACGTCATTTGAGCTCCCCTCCTCAGGTGCCAAAATGTTGTGGCATGGCCCTGAGTATATCTAGTATAATTTGATCATCTGGGCCTGCAAATGTTAGCTTGTGGTTAACTTTATGCACATGACTAGCCCCACTAAAAGCCAGGAATATCGATGCTGAGGGGTCAATGCTAAAATAACCCAGCCAGCAAGTGTCAGATTTGTGAATCTGATGGTTCCTATAGAGCTCACAAACATTAGGAGATGCACATCGGAGAACATTAAAAGCTGCACAGCTCTAAATAATTGGAGCTAATATTTTAAAAAAAGAGTCTAGGTTTGTTAGAGTTTATAACTTTCTAATTCTAACTCCAATTTTTGAAACATCTGGTATCCTTGCAGTTGCTGAGGACTAAGTGTGACAAGTGGACAGTAATAAGAGCAAGCATTTCTGTCTATCTAGGTAACTAAATTGCTCTCCTGACTTTATTCAAACTCAAAAGAAAATTTTCAACTATGAGCTTACACCAAGCATTGAGAATTTAATTTAAAAATGATTAGTTGTGACACTTCGAAAGGAATAAAAATAGGGGTCAGAACAGGATGGCGATTACAGCTTTAACCCTGGGGTATATAATAGCTCCAGTATTCTTTTACACCCCAATACATCTAAAAAATTCATTTAACCATTTCTGTCCAGATCTCTAACAAATGTGATAGCTTTATTTTCTTTCTGCTGTCACTTCTACCCAAGTATTTTACTCTCCACAGGTCTGCAAGGTTGGGGTAACCACTTATTAATGGACAATTATAATTGCACCAGATGTGCCTGCCTACCATGGATTGAAAGGTGTAGGATGACCGAACGATTTTGAGTTCTACATAAAAGCCTGATGATGTGGATTCCTATGCAGGATGATTTAAAGATAACTGGTATAAAATTTGTTATTCATTTAGATGGGAAAACATTTCCATACCTTAAGCAGGAAAGAGAAAATGGTTGAGAACTTTGTGTATAAAAAGGGATAGCCTATTAAGGTGGTAAAATATATGTATGAGGAATCTCTCACTATACAGCTGAAGAAGGGTCTGATGTTAATCCTTAAAACACAAAGCATTAGAATCTTGGGCTTTGGTTCACGACCGTTTCAGAGTGAAAAGAGCCATGACCACTACCACTTCCTGCAGTCCATGGGTTTTCCTTGGGAGTCTCATATACAAGTACTGACCCGACCTGACTCTGCTTAGTTTATGAGATTAGACACAGTCATAACTCCAGGTGATTATCATCAGCTATATAATGTTACATTATAAAATCAAAGCAAGGTAAGAAAAACTTGTAAATAACAAAATTATCCCTTTACAGTTCTCCTAATTCAAAAAGTCCAGCCTGTTTCCTGTAGAAGTGATTAGTAATAGAAAATAATTAGAACAAGGCAGATGGAAGAAGGAGGGCAAAACAAAAACATATACAGCCCAGGAAACAGCCTGACAAGTGATGGAATTGACAGTCAGCAAACCAGCTACAAAGCACCACAATTTGAGAGTATTTTATGTAAGCAGGCCTATTGCACAAGTAAAAATTACCATTAAATGCCACCTTTAGAAACAATGACCAAGAGACCCACTTTATCCTAGGTATGACTATTGGAAAGATAGTGTCAGAAATCGCAATATACTGCTCCTAAAATCCCCTCACCATTTCCTCAAATAACCAAGGAAATGATTTTCCCTGAAGATCCCTCTTTGTAACCAGTTATTAAAATGGAAGATGAGCTCTTGTGCACAGTTTATAAAGATAACACAACGTTGCATTATGGAGTGATGAGCTGCCTGAGACTCCTGTAGGACCTTCTCTCCTTCACATCTCAGCAGACCCACAGGAGGGATCTGATCTCTTTACCCACCAGCACAGTTCTCACCCAGATTCTGACATCTCTGTGCCCTCCTCCACTTCACTGCATTTTTGCAGTGATAAAAATTTCCCTCATGGACTACAATAGGTTTGTCCTTTGGTGGAGACGTCAGGGTGAACTATGCTTGGAAGAGAGATCTGATCGCTTTTTGGGGCATGCTTGGGTCTGCAGGATGGGAGATCTCTTCGTGGGTATCAGGAAGCCCATCTCTCCAGAGCAGACAGCTATATTATCTTATAAATTGTACACCGGAGCTGATTTTCCAGACCAGCTATTATATGGGGTAATTAATCTTTCTCCTTGCCTTCTCTTGCTGCACCATGAGCTTATCCTAAGCATCGTTCTCTGTACCCCTCTGTTCCAGGCAGCCTCTTCATATCTCTGAGCAAGACACAGGGTAAGGGTGTCCTCCTGATCCCTCATTCCCTTTCCACAGACCCAATGATTTGGGAGGGCCTCAAGAGCAGCTCCGTGGTAAAGCAGGACAAGACAGGAGAAAAAAGCAACACTTCCTTCCCTGCTCCACCTGACAATTAACTTTCTCCTCTGTGATGAAGGACAATTAGGCTAGTGAGAGCCACAGGAATTTGGTCTGCTGAAGAAGGTAGGAAAGTGCTAATGCCTCCCTCCTTGCCTTTTCCTGCAGTGAAGACCTTATCCTCAGCTCTCCCACCAAATCCTCTTTGCTTTGGACAGCTCCTTGGGGCTTCCGCCAAAAGTTTACTCTCCCTAATGTACCCGCCCTATAGCTGCGAGGGCTTGATATGGCCCACATCTATCCCAACACCCACAGGGGAAGAAAAGCAACAAGTTCCTACAGCTTGTCAGGATTGTGGTGCCACGACAACCCTCCTAAGGCTCATTAGGGGTTGATGCACTTACCTTGGTGGAGCCCTACTTCTGTGCACTGCCCGAGGTCTACAGGAGATGTGCACCTCTGCTAAGGTCTTAGCAGACATGCGTTAGTGAGGCGATCCTCTTCTGGCATCAGGAAATAAGAAGGAAGCCCCCCACCACCCCCCATGCTATGACTACTTAAAAAATGAAGGAAATTTCAAAGGTCAAGTTTAGGTTGCAATGGTTTGAATGCTTAAGTTTAAGAAACAAAAACAAACAACCCTCCATCCCAAACCTACAGTATTAGGAACCCTAGAAATGGCTGTACTTTACAAATAAGGCACTCAATCTACCTTAGATCTATGTGCCCATACCAATTATCTGACAAGCATAAAAAGGAATAATATCTTATTTCATCTAACAGATTCATTTGATTAGTGATCACAGAAGCAGAATTCTCCAATCTTAATTTTATAGCAATGGGGCTGCTTTACAGTCTTCTTAACAGTCATTCACAGTACACATACAGAAATTTTCCAAATTCCTGAACCAAAAAGAAAAAGGGTATATTGAAAACAACCATTCTCCAGTCTTTGCCGAGGGCCTGATTCTGTGAACCAAGGAGAACATTCAGCACCTGACAGGTTGGGCCCTGTGATTCCAAATGGCAGTCAATTATCCAAATATAATTAGACAGAGAGCTAAAGCGCCTCTGTAGATTAACCTAATTTGCCCTGCAGTATTAGAGCACTTATGTGATAAGAGCAAGTTAGTGTGGTGAGAAATCATCTCCGTAAGTGTCAGAGACATGTATATAAGACACAAATAATTAAATTACTGCTCTGTGGTTCACATTCTTAATAGTAGACCTACAAGGAAGGGAAGATGGTAGACTGGCTTCTCTACAGGGACACAGTATTATGAAGCAAAGGTGCCTCGTGTTAGAAATACAACTGTAACTGGGCATTTCCTAGATTTTTAATATCTTGTGTAATGTATGTATGTATGTATTTTAACTCATGTTCTTGATAGGCAATAATGCAGGTGAACCCCTGAGAGGTGCCAGCAACTTTAACTTCACCTTAATGAGATTATTGTGTGAGCATTACATTAACATTCGTTGGACACGCAAACTCTTTCGTAGGACCTGAGGGGTGAATTGGAATCAGCTGGGTGACCGTCTTTTAGTACATATCCTCTTAAATAAAGTTCAGGAATAAACAGTGGCCATCTAAGCACCTACTTTGCGTTAGCAAGGAGAAAAGGGAAACAAGAATTCAGATTGGAAGAAACAGAAATACTAAGGAAGCAGGGAACTGGGATGTAGTCCACAGTTGGAGACTGGCTAGAGTGTGACTAATCAATCCTTTCTGAGCAAGACACATTGGAATTTCAAGGCTAGAATGTGGATTATTGTAAGAAAAATATCTTTACATTTCATTTGGGAGTTTTGGCTCCTAAAGCAAGAACAGTTTGTATGGTCTTTTTATCTATCTGCTTTGTATGTATCTGCTTTACTACAACCATAGCATGAAAGTAATGTAAGGGGTTAATTGCTTTCAGTTAACACGAATGGAAAATACCTCTCTCTACAATCTAGAGAAAGGATTCCTTACATATTACTTTAAAGTGTTCTTTATATTCCGAATGTCCTCACACTGGAAACCACCTATTATTCCACTCATCCTCTTTTATCAGGCCTTAAATAATAATAAAACATTCTTAATGGCTGCTAGTATGCTTAAATAATTATTAGTGATCTTGTTTCAGAATGAATGGGTACTATCCCTTTAAATGGAATCCCTCCCACAGTGCATGCTAGAGGGAAGAGAGGGGGAGATAAAAGATGAGGAGGATGTGGCAGCCCAAGTGCAGTGAAATGGATTGTGCAGAAGCAGCTACCTAAAAAGAAGGGTCTCTTTTCAGTGTGAGGGACATTCTTGGTATTGACAAGGCTGTGTGGTCTTGGATGCCTCTGTTAGAAGAAGCACTAGGCACAAAATAAATAGCTTGACTTTTTTACTTCCACAGAGTTACGTTTTATTTATAAATTATACTAAATTTACAGAATGATTGTCATGGACATCCATCTAGGGACTTGTGAGGGAACATTTATGAGAAAAGAGTTGACAATCTCATCAAGTTAAGCCACAGGATTCTTCAGCACTCAATGTCTTTATACATATTTGAAAGGGAAGCATTTACCATTGAAGGATAGTTGCATTTTTAATGGTACTGTTTTGTTGCTAGCAGGGAGCGGGTAGCTGCAATGGACTTGTAAAGAGGCTTTAACACCACACCCCACTATCCTCCCATGAACACTCTCTAGTAAGACTGAAGCAGTGCTGGTAGAAAGAAAGTATTTCAAACAACTTGTAACAGCTATGACCTTGCCACTTCCTGAGGGCACATTCTGCCCTTGATTGTTAAAGTGGTGCGCTGTCTCAGCCCTTATTGGGCGTATTATTGCTTCTGGACACCCAAACAACAAGTGTCCAAGAATGTCTTCATCCATCTATGGACCTATGCAAGGTGGTCTATGCTTTCCACCGGCTCCAGGGCAAACGACTGCAATACAATCTAATTGGGATCAACTTGAAGGCCACATGGAAACTACAACTAGTCCAACATGCTGTGTCTGCTAAGCAAGACTGACCAACAAGGATACATCATGCTCTTCATTGACTCCAATTCAGATTCCAGATCAGCTTCAAGTTTCTAGTCCTTGCTTTAAAGCTCTCAATGATAAAGGGTTAAATGTTGTCCGTGTCCACCTCTTCCCCCATACTATGTCACAGAAATTTTGACCAAAGGGTGAAATTCTCAGGGGCAGAATGTTCTTCCTGTAGGAGGACTATTACATAAAACACTACCACTGCAGATCTGCCTGAGTCTGACCTTTGTCATTTAAGGCCCACTGGAAGCTCTTTAAGCAGACATTTCCTCAACAAGATGGCAGCCTAAATTAGGGAGGGAAGCTAGGTCTACCTTTGGACATATATAACTGTGACTTTAACTTTGTTTATGGCTCCTGGATACAATGGTGATGGGTGTATTAGAAATGCATATAGAGATTTACACTACCTCTAGGCTCTTAGTACTAACTAGACTCAGGAGCTGGCATGAAGAGCTTGTTTTCAATTAAGGCATATTGGGAACATTATAAAGATTTACTGTTCTAGATCTCTTTGATCAGCATTGCATGCAGAATCCAATTTATCATGGAAAGGTAAGAATGGCTGTCACTATTATCAATATTAAAAAAATATAACAAAAATATTGTTGTTGGAGGATTGCTTCTCCAAGACTTAACTTAACTCTTTCCATCTCAGACAATATGTTGGCACGAGGGACTAGAAGGTCCTTGTTCACAGCCAGTGTAATTGCTTTTATTGTAACTTTTCTTGCAGACGTGTCAGTCATTTCTTATGTAAATAACAATGACTATTAAATTTAACTTGCATCGATCTTAACATACAATTAACCTGCAACTGTTTAAACTAGGCACTTCATTCTGAGGGTAGGTCTACACTACAGCGGGGGTCCGACCTAAGATACGCAACTTCAGCTACGTGAATACCGTAGCTGAAGTTGCGTATTTTAGGTCGACTTACCTGGCGGTGAGGACGGGGGAAAGTCGACCGCTGCCGTCGACTCCGCTGCCGCCTCTTGCCGCAGTGGATTTCCGGAGTCGACGGCAGAGCGATCAGGGATCGATTTTATCGCGTCTTCACTAGACGTGATAAGTCGATCCCAGAACATCGATTGCCTGCCGCCGGACCCTCCGGTAAGTGTAGATGTACCCTGAGAGACAGAAGATATGTAGCAGCACAGCTAAACCTCGGATAGACTTCACTTTTGTAATATTTTAAAATGCCAATATCTTAGTGAAGTAAAAAAATTATAATATTAATTTAAATCAGTGCCAGTTAATTGACAATGACCTTGGCAAAGAGGTAAGTAACTACACCACTACCTCGATATAACACGACCCAATATAACACGAATTCGTATATAACGTGGTAAAACAGTGCTCCATGGGGGGGGGGGGGGCTGCGCACTCCGGTGGATCAAAGCAAGTTCAATACAACGCGGTTTCACCTATTACACGGTAAGATTTTTTGGCTTCCGAGGACAGCGTTATATCGAGGTAGAGGTGTATCTATATATTTATTAATTCAATAGAGCTATCATCTTACATGAAGTATTTAACTGAATCAGTTGATCTGCTTGCGGACCACTAACTCTACTGTGATAATTACCTTCTGAAGGAGAAGTTGCAATGATTTGTCAACTGTTCAAGGAGTGAAATGCAGAAGAAGCTCTGGGGTACTGGGAACTATCACCATTTCTGCATTAGGCCACTTCAGGTGGAACACACTTTCAATAGAGTCTTTAGGCTTGTCTCCCTAGCTCAAAGGACCATAATGGCAGCATAACTTTGCTTTCTGAACAGCCTACAGATTATTTGAGGAACTATCATTACATTTTTAGCTGCTGTGCTGAAATATATGTTCAGGGCATTCAGCCATGTAAAGTCCACTCCCTTTTTCAATTCTCAAACCCACTAGTTATCTCTCTAACTTTATTAATTCTGTCAGAGGTCATGAAAGTCAGAAATCAGTAAACTAAAACATTTTTGATTTTCTATTTACATTGTATTGTATATGACAAGCAATCAAAGGCCTTCAGGTAATCAAGGTCCTTCAGGTAATCACATAACAAGTGGTCAATTAGAGTCTCATGCTTTTCCCATTAAAAACTATCTTGAGTCACACAACAATATATTGGTATGCCCCTTACAGGACTCAAGGCTTCTGCTCATCATGATGGTTTGTGTTTTGCAATCCTCATCCAAATATTGCATAGTTTGTCAACTTTGCATCTTTCATGGTCTTTAAATCTTTCTCCTATTAAGGCTCTCCCATCAACCACAATAATTTTTTTAAATTCACCCAAAATATTTCTACTGCTATAAATTAAAGTTAATTTCCATAAAGAGATATCTCATGTACCCTTGGATTCCCAGACACTGGCACTTGCCAAATTTACTACTAGGCCTAGGACTCTAATATTTTATTTTGATGGTTGAGGTGTGCTTTGTGGCTGCCCTATTTCCTCTGCGCTTTTATGACAGAATGTGAAATTACAACCCCAGCGGCTATTCCCCAATCAAGCCCTGTGTGTCCTTGTGCTCTGTTTGTTCTTCTCCAGAAATTATTTTTACACATCACCATTTGTCTCACTCATGACGACAGGCAGGCCTGTATCACAAAGCCTGTATTATACCCTGATCAGAACGTCCACAGAGTCTGCAAGTGTGCAGCATGTGGTTTGGGTACAAGCTCATCCCTACTTTAGACAGAGAAGCTTTTTCTTCCCTTGTGCCTTGGACAAAACATAAGACTTTATACCTAAGAGGTGAAAAATTAGGGAGAAGCTATGAAGCTGCAGGATAAGGCTTATGAAGAGGCACATTCATAAAATACAGAGCCCCGCAGAAATTATTTTCTCCTCCATCTACTGGAATAATCCCCTTTAGTGAATATTATCACAAGTACCATTCAGATAATAAAACAGCATCTTCTGTCATATTTAACTTTCTACAATTTTCTTTGCATCTGCTGTTAGACTTGTCCAATTCCAGTTTGCTTATATATTTCAATTTGAGCAACAGGGATTTAATACTCCCCTTTTTATCATTGAAGACAAAGAAAAACGTCTCAATCTATGTATTAACACACTACAGAATGAGTATAGAGCTGCTTTATATGGAGGTTAAATCATTCTAGTTATTTATATTAATGTAAACAATGGAGAAATATCAGTTTTTATTAGGGCTGTTTATTAATCACAGTTTTAATCGCACTGTTAACCAATAGAATACCAATTGAAATTTATTAAATATTTTTGGATGTTTTTCTACATTTTCAAATATATTAATTTCAATTACAACACAGAATATAAAGTGTATAGTGCTCACTTTATATTATTGTTTTTATTACAAATCTTTCCACTGTAAAATGATAAACAAAAGAAATAGTATTTTTCAATTCACCTCATACAAGTACGGTAGTGCAATCTCTATCATGAAAGTTGAAGTTACAAAGTAGAATTATGTACAAAAAATAACTGCATTCAAAAACAAAACAATTCAAAGAGCCTACAAGTCCACTCAGCCCTACTTCTTGTTCAGCCAATTGCTAAGACAAACAAATTTGTTTATATTTACGGGACATAATGCTTCCCGCTTCTTATTTACAATGTCATCTGAAAGTGAAAACTGGTGTTCACATGGGACTTTTGTAGCTGGCATTGCAAGGTATTTACATGCTAGATATGCTAAACATTCGTATACCCTTTCATGCTTCGGCCACCATTCCAGAGGACTTGCTTCCATGCTGATGACGCTCATTAAAAAAAATATGTTAATTAAATTGGAGACTGAACTCCTTGGGGGAGAATTGTATGTCTCCGGCTCTGTTTTACCTGAATTCTGCCATATATTTCATGTTATAGTAGTCTCGGATGATGACTCAGCACGCTGTTCATTTTAAGAACACTTCTGCTGCAGATCTGACAAAACGCAAAGAAGGTACCAATGTGAGATTTCTAAAGATAGCTGCAGCACTCGACCCAAAGTTTAAGAATCTGAAGTGCCTTCCAAAATCTGAGAGGGACGAGGTGTTGAACATGCTTTCAGAAGTCTTAAAAGAGCAGCACTCTGATGCGGAAACTACAGAACCCAAACCATCAAAAAAGAAAATCAACCTTCTGCTGGTGGCATCTGACTCAGATGATGAAAATGAACATGCATCAGTCCGCACTGCTTTGGATTGTTATCAAGCAGAACCCGTCAGCATGGACGCATGTCCTCTGGAATGGTGGTTGAAGCATGAAGGGACATATGAATCTTTAGTGCATCTGGCATGTAAATATCTTGCGACGCCAGTTACAATAGTGCCATGCGAACGCCTGTTTTCACTTTCAGGTGACATAGTGAACAAGACGCAGGCAGCATTATCTCCTGGAAATGTAAACAAACTTGTTTGTCTGAGCTATTGGCTGAAGTAGGACTGAGTGGACTTGTAGGCTCTAAAGTTTTACATTGTTTTATTTTTGAATGCAGTTATTTTTTGTACATAGTTCTACATTTGTAAGTTCAACTTTCATGATAAAGAGGTTGCACTACAGTACTTATATTAGGTGAATTGAAAAATACTATTTCTTTTGTTTTTTACAGTACAAGTATTTTTAATCAGAAATAAATATAGAGTGAGCACTGTACACTTTGTATTCTGTGTTGTAATTGAAATAAATATATTTGAAAATGTAGGAAACATCCAAAATATTTAAATAAATGGTGTTCTATTATTGTTTAATCACGTGATTAATCGCAATTAATTTTCTTAGTCGCTCAACATCCCTATTTTTTATAAATACAGCCTTTAAATAAACAGCGATAAGTATCAGCATACCATAAAAATACAACAGTGTATTCACTTTTGTACAGCACATATTTTTAAGGGGCTCTGGAAGTTTCTATTGCATAAATGTTTAGTTTGCTGGAGAAGGCTACGGTCTGCAGCTTAACTGC
>NW_020664413.1:39721686-39731513 GCF_002925995.2 Terrapene triunguis
TTACCTCACCAACCTTGTCTCTCTAATATCCTGGGACTGACAGGGCTATAACAACACTGCATACGTTATATAGCAGGCAGTTTTTAGAAAAGGCAAGGAAATATTTCCTATTATCTAGTGTTTTGGGTCACTTTCCACTAAGCATTTCTGAAACACATATTATATTTTACACAAGTGACACAGCATTTATATAAAAATGCATATTGTGTATCACACAATTTTAATGTTCTTTATAAAACTTAGCTGAAAGTGGTAAATTCTCATAATGTGTTGCATGAAGCCACTAGTGGGGTCTATACTGACCATGTGAACCACAAACCGTTCAAACGCTCACCTTGTTAGCTGAGGTGTGACTCTGATGGGGCTGGGAGTAGTGTAGATATCTGGGTGTGGGGGTGAAGGATCTCACCCAGGAGCAGCTAGGGCAGTGCTCCGTGTCCTTTTTCTGCTTCCCCCTCTCACTTTCATTCAGCATGTGTATGTACGGGGAGGGGGTTGATTCTCTCTTTCCCCTTCCCTCCCTTCCTTGTGCTGCCGTGAAGGAAGGAAAAAAGGAAGGAAGAGTATTGATGCTACATCTGGGCACTGAAGTCTATCCCTCCCACAGCTGCTGCCATGGGGTGCTTGGGGTGGCTGATTGGCTCCTCCCTGGAGGAAGTGGATGGGGAGGAAGGTACGATATGCTGTGTTGCCCCTTTCTTACCCAAGCAGCCAGTCAGAGTTTGGGGAGATGGGCATGTTCCACCTGGGGGTAGTACTTGATGGAATCCAGTATTTTCTTCGATTCAATCTTGCTTATTTACAAGGAATGTACAAGGTCCTGCTTCTCCAAATGCAGGAGAAATCAGAAACAAAGTAATAGTTTATCATCTTACAGCCCCGAGCCTCTTTAGCCAACATCAGACCCCAACTCTCTTTCTGGCTTTGTCCAGGGTCATACACCATACTCACAAGCTGCTACTTGGCTTTCTCGCTTTTTGCTGCTCTCCGTGTCTCAGTTTGTTCTCTCTTCTCTTTTCCCTCACATACACACAAACACACGTATTTACCTAAAATAATACTCAGCAAAAATCCCTCCACCCATCCTATATAAAACTCCTGGGTGAGTTCACCCAGATCTTAGCCCTTTTGTCTTAGGTGGGGGTTGTGATTAATTTAGCCATACAGCTATGCTAACTGAAGGGTGTTTTCACACCTAGCAATTCTAGGGGCAAGATTAGAAAGGCAAAGGCACAAAAAGAGCTCAAACTAGCTACGGGAATAAAGGGAAACAAGGCTATGTCTTCACTACCCGCCGATCCGGCGGGTAGCAATCGGTTTATCGGGGATCGACTTACCGCGTCTCGTGAGGACGCGGTAAAATCGATCCCTGATCGCTCTGCCGTCGACTCCGGAAATCCACCTCGACAAGAGGCGGTAGCGGAGTCGACGGCGGCGCGGCAGCGGTCGACTTGCCGCCGTCCTCACAGCCAGGTAAGCCGACCTAAAATACGCAACTTCAGCTACGGTATTCACGTAGCTGAAGTTGCGTATCTTAGGTCGGAACCCCGCTGTAGTGTAGACCTAGCCCAAGAAGACTTTTTATTAATACATTAGAAGCAAGAGGAAGACCAAAGACAGGGTAGGCCCACTGCTCAGAGAAGAGGGAGAAACAGTAACAGGAAACTTGGAAATGGCAGAGATGCTTAATGACTACTTTGTTTCGGTCTTCACCGAGAAGTCTGAAGGAATGCCTAACATAGTGAATGCTAATGGGAAGGGGGTAGGTTTAGCAGATAAAATAAAAACACAACAAGTTAAAAATCACTTAGAAAAGTTAGATGCCTGCAAGTCACCAGGGCCTGATGAAATGCATCCTAGAATACTCAAGGAGCTAATAGAGGAGGTATCTGAGCCTCTAGCTATTATCTTTGGAAAATCATGGGAGACGGGAGAGATTCCAGAAGACTGGAAAAGGGAAAATATAGTGCCCATCTATAAAAAGGGAAATAAAAACAACCCAGGAAACTACAGACCAGTTAGTTTAACTTCTGTGCCAGGGAAGATAATGGAGCAAGTAATTAAGGAAATCATCTGCAAACACTTGGAAGGTGGTAAGGTGATAGGGAATAGCCAGCATGGATTTGTAAAGAACAAATCGTGTCAAACCAATCTGATAGCTTTCTTTGATAGGATAATGAGTCTTGTGGATAAGGGAGAGGCTGTGGATGTGGTATACCTAGACTTTAGTAAGGCATTTGATACAGTATTGCATGATATTCTTATCGATAAACTAGGCAAATACAATTTAGATGAAGCTACTATAAGGTGGGTGCATAACTGGCTGGATAACCG
Source organism: Terrapene triunguis (assembly GCF_002925995.2). Classification (NCBI taxonomy): domain Eukaryota; kingdom Metazoa; phylum Chordata; order Testudines; family Emydidae; genus Terrapene; species Terrapene triunguis. Next base: position 39,724,021 of record NW_020664413.1, read on the forward strand.
TACTCAGAGAGTTGTTATTAATGGTTCCCGATTCTGCTGGAAAGGCATAACAAGTGGGGTTCCGCAGGGATCTGTTTTGGGACCGGCTCTGTTCAATATCTTCATTAACAACTTAGATATTGGCATAGAAAGTATGCTTATTAAGTTTGCAGATGATACCAAACTGGGAGGGATTGCAACTGCTTTGGAGGACAGGGTCATAGTTCAAAATGATCTGGACAAATTGGAGAAATGGTCTGAGGTAAACAGGATGAAGTTTAATAAAGACAAATGCAAAGTGCTCCACTTAGGAAGGAAAAATCAGTTTCACACATACAGAATGGGAAGAAACTGTCTAGGAAGGAGTACGGCAGAAAGGGATCTAGGGGTTATAGTGGACCACAAGCTAAATATGAGTCAACAGTGTGATGCTGTTGCAAAAAAAGCAAACGTGATTCTGGGATGTATTAACAGGTGTGTTGTGAGCAAGACCCGAGAAGTCATTCTTCCACTCTACTCTGCACTGATTAGGCCTCAACTGGAATATTGTGTCCAGTTCTGGGCACCGCATTTCAAGAAAGATGTGGAGAAATTGGAGGGGGTCCAGAGAAGAGCAACAAGAATGATTAAAGGTCTTGAGAACATGACCTATGAAGGAAGGCTGAAAGAATTGGGTTTGTTTAGTTTGAAAAACAGAAGACTGAGAGGGGACATGATAGCAGTTTTCAGGTATCTAAAAGGGTGTCACATAAGGAGGAGGGAGAAAACTTGTTCACCTTAGTCTCTAAGGATAGAACAAGAAGCAATGGGCTTAAACTGCAGCAAGGGAGGTCTAGGTTGGACATTAGGAAAAAGTTCCTGTCAGGGTGGTTAAACACTGGAATAAATTGCCTAGGAAGGTTGTGGAATCTCCATCTCGGGAGATATTTAAGAGTAGGTTAAATAAATGTTTATCAGGGATGGTCTAGACAGTATTTGGTCCTGCCATGAGGGCAGGGGACTGGACTGTATGACCTCTCGAGGTCCCTTCCAGTCCTAGAATCTATAAATCTATGAACTTCATAAGGTTTTTTAACTCAGCCTATAACAAGGTTTCAGCCAACTCAGAACAACTGCATAGGTGAGTAGCCATTTTGGGTTTCCTGGTTCAGTTTCCAGTGAGGGTCCTGGAGCAGGCCTAAGGGTATATAGGGGGCATGGCCTACACGCCCACCCTCAGGTTTGTAGTATCTGGGGCCATGGGTGCCAACTGAAGTCCACACTAGAATAACCCTGCTGGGTAATTTGGGGGCATTACTCCAGTTTGGTAATAGTTTTAAATGAAGTTGCAGCCTCTGCATTTATCCATGCTATGATGTGTGCGTCTCACTAGTTACATCTACACTGCAAAATTCACCTCCATGGCAGAGAGTTTCAGAGCCCAGGTCAACTGACTAGGGCTCACACCAGTGAGGGGGAAGGGTATCAGGGTATATCTACCTGCAATAAAACACTCATAGATGACCTATGTCGGCTGACTCATGCTTGCGGGGCTCAGGCTGCAGGGCTATAACACTGCAGTGTACATGTCAGGGTTGGGCTGGAGCCCAGGCTCTGGAACCCTTCCCCCAAATGGGATGCTGAACTCTAGGACCCTTCTGCCTCGCAGGGTCCCAGAACCCAGGCTCCAGCCAGCTGACATGGGCCAGCCATTGACATTTTATTGCAGTGTAGACATACCCTCAGAGCCCAGGCTCCAGTGCAAGTGGGAAAATCTACACTGTTATTTTTAGTCTTGTAGCGCAAGCCCAAGTCAGTAGACCCTGACTCTGAGTCTCGCTGCAGTGATTTTTTTAAATTTTTTTTTGGCAGTATAGACTGACCCATTGTTTCTGTGCCCACATCAATAAGGTTCCAAACCAAATAATGAGACCAGACTCATAAAAATTGGGCTTCGGGCCAATCCAGACTGTTATACATTTTGGAGTCAAAGCAAGTTTGGCTGCTTATAACTTCCAAACAAAGGGTGTGGGATGTGGCAATTACATGACTAATATGTCTAAGGCTTTTCATCTAAAATTTCAATTTGAGAGAACTACTCAATAGTTCTTGATCTATTCCATGAGAAAAAATATGTACATTTTTATTGATGGAAGTCTGACTTGATAGCATCCATCTAAGAAAAAAACAACAACTGTGTCCTTCCATAATAACCTCCTCTACAATCCTTACACTGTCCAAACTTTTCCAGCAGTGCAGAAAATGTTATGACACTAAACAACAAAATTCTATTACCTCTTCACAAAATGACTCCAATGATAGCACTCGCTTTGAATAGTGGTGAGTATGTGAAGTATGATAAATGCAATAAGAGTTGAATTTACCAAAAAACCACACAACCACCACCACCCACATGACCTGGTGATTTCCAGAACTTCTGTTCAAGGTTTTGCCTTAAATCGAACCCTTGTAGAATGAAAGAAACCCCAGTGCAGAAAGCCCACTCAAGACCCTCCAACATGATGTAAGCCCTTATTAGGTGGTGTAAGTGGTGTGGAGGACCTTGTGTCAGCCTTCTACACTGGACTGAACTTTACCTGTAATTAACAGGTGACATTTTCTACTAATATTTTACATCCCCCATTGTTGGGATCTATAGAATTCAGTCTGAGTCCCCTTGAGTCCCCTCTGAGTTCAATGGGAGAGGAGAAAGCTTCTTAAGTACTGAAGAAAAAGCATATAAGCCATTTAGACAGTCTATGCCAGTGGTTCTCAAACTTTTTTTTCGCAGACCACTTGAAAATTCCTGAGGGTCTTGGTGGACCACTTAATGATCTTTCCAAATGTTGTTTGTACCATTAGCTATCTATCGTAAAGCGCTTTGGATAAAAGCGCTATATAAAAAAAACAACGTTTTTTTGTTCTACAAATAAAAGCATACAACTCATATTTTAATATCAGTAGCCTTACCTTTCTAATGCAATGGATGTGCCCTCTATCCCCTGCCACAGCAGCCACAGAGCTGAGGCTGGGAAGGAGGGCCGTCTCTCCCCAGTAGCCAAAGCCCTGGAGCTGGGGAAAGTTGCCTCTTTCTCTGGTCGCCGCAGCCCTGCACGTCCCAAATTCCCCCCACCCTGTCTTCTCACCCCACTGCCCCCTCCCCACAAGGCCACCACCTCACCTTACATGTGCATCTTTTCCAGGGTCCAGGCACCTAATTAGTGGAGTCACGCCCGCGCAGCTCCACTAATTAGGTGGGTGGCCCTTCATTCTCTTGTGTGCGGCTGCCCAGGCACGCACCTTAGAGGGAACTATCTGCGGACCACCTGAATGGAGCTTGCGGACCACAGTTTGAGAACCTCTGGTCTATGCTATTTAAAAAAGGTATTTTACTTACAGCTGTCATTTATAGGGGCAAACTGATATTTCAGAATGTTGACCCAACCTATTGATTTGAAACAGTATTCTTGTTCCCAATAAATGAAGTCTGTAAATAAGATAAACCTATTTTTAATGGAATAGGCTTCATTTGGGACTAGAGATAAATTCTGGAGACATGTTCAAATGCATATTGTTTCTCTTTCACATTGGTGAGTGAACTTTGGCAGTCAGAGATGGTCACACAGTACTACTTTCACAGTGCTTTTCAACTGTATGTCATGCCAAGCACTTTACAAAAGCGGATAAGCATTAGTATCAATTTTATAAATGAGGAAACGGAGGCACAGAATGGTTAAGTGATTTGCTCAACATCACACAGCCAGTCAATGGCACCAGGGAACAGAACCCAGGTAAATCAGACCTACACCACTGCTAGTTTCAGGCAAGAAATCAGGTGATTAAAATGGACAGCTATATTTTCCAATATATTGAGGGCAATGAAAATGATTAGGGGTCTGGAGCACATGACTTATGAGGAGAGGCTGAGGAACTGGGCTTGTTTAGTCTGCAGAAGAGAAGGGGGGGAGGGGGGGAATTTGATAGCAGCTTTTGAACCTATCTGAAGGGGGGTTCCAAAGAGGATGGAGCTCGGCTGTTCTCAGTGGTGGCAGATGACAGAACAAGGAGCAATGGTCTCAAGTTGTAGTGGGAGAGGTCTAGGCTGGATATTAGGAAACACTATTTCACTAGGAGAGTGGTGAAGCACTGGAATGGGTTACCTAGGGAGGTGGTGGAATCTCCATCCTTAGAGATTTTTAAGGCCTGGCTTGACAGAGCCCTGGCTGGGATGATTTAGTTGGGGTTGGTCCTGTTTTGAGCAGGGATTTGGACTAGATGGCCTCCTGAGGTCTCTTCCAACCCTAATCTTCTATGTACAATCATTAACTACATTTAACTAAATTAAAAAAGTTCAGTCACAGCAGCGTAGACACAGAATGTCAATACATGTAAGGATTACACGAAATGTGTTCCTGATCTCTGATTGGGAAGATGAATGTGTAATCAAACCTAAACGTAGTATTTTCTTTTGTGATTTACAGTAATTTGCAAAAAACTCTTAATTACATTGTAACAGGAGAGTCTACAGCGCATATTATATATGTGTGAATATACAGATATTTTAAGTAATATTTTTAAACACACACTTAAAAAACCCATAAATGGAAATCTTTGTAATAAACAAATGCAATCAATTTTTCCTCTAGTTATTTTAAAAAGTATCATTATTTTAAAAATGTATTAATATGAATTTAAAAACAAGTTTTATATCTGTCATGTTAACAAAGCTACATGGAAACTGTTTTTGGGGTCTTCTACATTACATTAAAGATGTTCTGCAAGAGTACAAAGTCTGAAATGTATCCTGCATTGGTTCTAATGTATTTATTTATTTTAACCCCCCCACAATGCACTTAGCTCTCAGTTGATAATGCAAGTCTCTGAAGAGAGATATCCTTCTTCATAAGCCTGGTTGAGGCCAAAAATAGTTCTGTCAGTTTCTGACAGGCTGAACTTAGTCATGTGAAATGTTTTAACATTTTATCTTGTTAATGAACAGACTTATTTATAAAGTGGACAACTTTACTATCACTGTATGGGGAATGCTGAATAGATTTTGGAATACATTTCTGTATTAAAGGGCAATAGTCTTTTTGCACAGTAAATAACTAAGTTTAAATATCTTTAGCCTATCTGGATTATCAGAGAACTGACATTTGTAATAACAATCATTTCTTTAAAAAAAAACAAAGATCCTTATGATAAAAGTTTATGAATCAGAGGTATTTGCAATATGCAAAAATTTCCATTTAAAAACTTGGAAAGATTATTAAAACATCTTAACATATAACTTACTATTCATCAAAAATATTTGATGTAACCATTTAGATTAAACACCTATAAACATATTTAATATTCTTCAGTGGAGTTAAGAGTATAAAATAAAAGTCTAATAAAAAAAAGTGTGTTTTAACAATTGCTTACCCTTTTCTCTGCTACCTCATCTTCTCCTGTAGCCTCTTTGCCATCATATGTATCTCTCAGGGTTGGCATATGTTTTTTGTGTGCTGGCTCTCTGTTTAAGGTTGTATATCCTATGTGTTCATAAATTGGATTTATTGTCATCTTGGCAATATATTCTGCTGCCTTGGTTTCAATATAAAGAGTAATCAATCCATCTGTCACCAGGTCATGGATGGACTCAAAACGTTTCTCCCCAACAAAGTGTTTTCCATCGTAGTAGAGTCTGAAGTTTCTGGTTTGATTTCCAAATCTGCCTCAATGAAATGGGAAAGTATACATATATATATATATTTTTTTTTTTTTAAAAGAAAGATTAAGCAAGTGAAGCCTTGCAAACAATAAAAATACCCTATAATTTAAATCTGTGACTATGCTTGTGTATGGTCTGAATGAAGAATATAAAATTAAACTACTATACAGAAATTAGAAGAGTAGAACAACAACAACTGTGGATAGAGAGCCAAACTAATGCCTGCCCTAGAACGAGCTATTTGTTCTCTTATCCTGTTTGGACACTTCATTATCCTGTGGAAAAAATGAAAAATACTTCACACTCTGTTTAAGGGATTTCTTTAGTACGGTGCCTCTGTAGTCTATTGTTTGCCTCTCTGATATGAAAAGTTCTCATAACAGACTCCTCTATTACAGTAGACCAATACAGAGATTTGATGCAGTGTTAGACCTCTGTACTCCTGTCTTTTTGTCAGAAGAGGCCATTCAGGGCACAGTTTAGCTTTAGTGCCAACAATTACACTGAAGTCAAACTGCTGCCAGAATCTGAGCAGTGGAGGACAGAATGGCACAAGGGCAAGCTTTCTTTATTGCTGGCCAAATGCCAAGGACTAACTCCTCGAGCTTTGTACAAAAGGCCCTCTGTACTATGCTTCAAGCAAATCTTTGTAATATACAGGATATTTAAGCCATAGGCTATCTGATGCTAGTAATTCTGCAGCCTGGTTTGAATAGCATTTTGATGCAACCTTTTAATAACCATAAATGAATGTGTTGACTCCACCTGACTTCCAGCACCTTTTCAAAAATCTTACTGAAAGCCTGGAACAATTTGCTTTCTGAAGCCATCTGCACATGTGTGAACGGACATCAGTGTGTGCATTTGGCAACTACCAATGCTTGTCCTGCAGAGAGGATGGAAGCAAGAAGCTGCTTTCACCTCTGACTCCAATGTCACTCCTTGGCCAGACAGCAGTAAGTGCCGCTGTTTGGGGTATTAGACTTCTTTATGCTGCTATCTAACTGGCCAAATCAATCATAAAAACAAAATACCTCCTCCTTCAGATTTAATTTCTGAAATGAAAGCTGCATATTGCTGTTTAAAAACAAAAACAAAAAAACACAAAACACAAAACAGAAGTGGCTCTACTATAAGTATGCCTTTTGAATGGAGCCTACCTAAACAGATGAAAGCACAAAATTGTATGATTAGTATTAGGTTGAAACATATGTATTTTTCAAAAGAAGTAATTAATGTTCTTGAAAAGGTATGTATTTTAATAACAGAACATAGGTAAAATAATTGATTCTAAATTAAAATTAAGCATTCTGGTTTTCAATTTAAACTGGAAAAAAAGATATCTTAAAGATGCTGCACACAACATACCCGACACACAACTCAAAAATAAGGAAATGGAAAGTTAAGGTGCCTAACAGTACATATCCTCTACCCCTTCACCCAGAGATCTTCATCTTACCACTAGCGCAACCACTAGATCAGGGGTCGGCAACGTTTGGCACGCGGCTCGCCAGGGTAAGCACCCTGCCGGGCCAGTTTTATTTACCTCCTGACACGCAGGACCGGCTCTAGGCACCATCAAAACAAGCTGGTGCTTGGGGCGGCACATTTTTAGGGGCGGCATGGCCGGCGCCAGAATGCCGCCCCTAAAAATGTGCCCCGGCCGCCCTAGCTCACCTCCGCTGCTGCCACGGCGCGCGAAACAGCTGATTCGCACGCCGCTGCTCCCCCTCCCTCCCAGGCTTGAGAGCCTGGGGGGAGGAGGCAGGGCTGGGGATTTGGGGAAGGGGCGGAGTTGAGGCAGGGCCGGGGGGTGGGGTAA
>NW_020664413.1:39734513-39756017 GCF_002925995.2 Terrapene triunguis
CAATAACATGCAAAATCCCAGTGTGCTTTCAATATATATATCAGAGAGATTTGTTAAGGTGAAATTAAAGTAGTAGGTGCAGATCAATGAGCTGAGTAAATTACCTTTCAGGAGATGCAGTCTTTAAAAATCCCTCAAATGTTAAAACACAGAAAACCAAGAGTTAAGATTGCAGTTCTCAAGTAAATCTTAGCAAAGTTATTTGTGGTGAACTTCCTTAGTTTTTAATATAGTCATAAGGGGGTGCTTACTCCTATACCCCATCGGGAAAGTCCCACCAGAGACCTAATGCTAGTGTAGGAGCTGCCAGGAGCAGAGGGGTCCAGGTGAACGGTTAGCTCTGACTCAGGAGCAGTCAGGGAACACACTAACTAGTCACCGCTTTCTCTATTTGCTGACCCTCATGTGGCTGATTGGGTGGTGAAGGTAGAGGAGCACTAGTTCCCCTCTCCTGAATATACCCCATGGAAAGGAAGGGCTAATGCCTCACCTGGACCTGGTAGCTCCCAAGTGGTCAGGTTACACTTTGAGGTCTATTGCCGCTGGGGAAAGGGCTAGAAGCCTTACTTTTTTCTTAAAGGAAAGCTTAGGTCTCTAGCAGACCTCTGATGTCTATAGTAACATGCCTGGAGCAGAAATTTTCTAGAAATGTTACTAAATAAAATATCAATAATTTTGAAAATTCAAATTAATCAACTAAATTTTGGTTCTGAGAAAAACATCTCAGCTGGGGATATCTAGTAAAACTTATTTTACCTTCTGATTTTTTGCTAAGGGTCAAAAAGTTGGAATTATATTTTGACCCTTCTATAGTGAGGGTGTCATAATTTAGGAACCTAGTGTCCACCAAATTTCAACATTTGCATAAAGATTCAATCTTAATTTCAGATCTAGCCTTCTAATTTTGAGTTCTATATGAACTGAATTTTTTCCTGGTAAATTGTAGGAGGGTGGGGGCAAAATCAGGTTTGAAATGGAAACTTCATTGCAATCGTTATCATAGAGAGATGACCATCATTCTATAACATTCTGTAAGAATATGGTCCACATTGCACCTTCGTTTACACTAGCGTGATTCCCATTGGTTTCATTTAAGCAGTTTTCATACCATGTTTATAATCCATCTCTTTGCCTACATAGTTTTCTCATACTAAAAACAACTTGTTCTTAAATTAGTTCCCTATATCCACATCAATATTTAAATTGTGAATCTAAGAAAACATATGGCTTGAATGGTCAGTATTAAGTTATAAAAGTCAAGAAATGTCCTTACCTAATACCATTTGTATAATTTAAAACTGAAAGAATTTTTAAAAGTGCAATTTGCTTTTCACTATTTATGTTATTCACTTATTCTTTTCCTACCAGGATAATACAAATTGTTTAAGTAGGTTTTTATTGAATAGGCTATTTCACTTTCAGGTTCTCAGCATTTAGGTTGCAAACATTGCAGTCAAATATTTGGTTAAAAGCTCCCATTGGATTAAAAATCATCATGGAAAGATTTCCATGAGTCTTAAATTTTGTTAAAGTTGTTTTTACCAAACTCAACTGTTAAGACAAAATTGAGTTTGCAGTTTCGCTAAAGACCAATTACAGGCTGTGACTGCATTTTATGGTTACTTTTTCCAATACAAGTTTGACCTCTGAAATTCCTGCAGCCTGAACTCATTTCTTTGGTAAACAGTATACCACACAATACAATTTACTGATCATGCTGTCTTGGTTTTGTTCTCCATAAAGTTTCATTGCTTGACTACCATAATATTTAATAAACAATAGCAACACAAATTTGTTAAAACTGATTACCGATTTTTAAAAAAAGGGAATTAATAGCAAGTAAAGCCTTCTTTTTGCAACAAGTAATGGAATTAACAAAATATTAGTATTTATATAAACCAGGGGAGGCTGGGGATATCTAAGGCAAACTACTGGGGATATCTAAGGCAAACTACTGGTACATATAGATGAACAGAGTGTCAAGTAGCATGGCAGGTAGAAGACAAACAAACATTTTAAGATTCAAAACCTGCCCTGAGGTGCTTTTACTGATATTTGCTTTAGTATTGATAGTGCACAAAGCCAAAAACCTTTGTGAATAAGACTTATAATGCTTGGCTAGTGGATAAAATTCAAAAGGGTTTAGGCTATGTCTGAGTAATAGAGTAATAATAATGATAGAGTAATACTTACATAGCTCTTTTCATTCAGAGATCTCAAAGTGCTTTGCCTCCATTTTACAGATGAAGAAAATGAATTGTTAAGTGATTCACACAGGGTTACGTTGCAGGCCAGTTTCAGAGTAGAGAGTAGCAATCAACTCCAGTGTCCCATGAGCTGTAGTATGCTGCCCCCGTTAGACCACTAGCATCTGCTGCTATTCTTGTAGTTACTTTTGAATAAGGGTGGTAAAATGCTTCTGGTTCTGTAGTCTTGATGAAATTTAAAACCAAGGTTCTAATTATTTGTAATCATTAAAACGCCTATGATACTTCTTATGAGAGATGAGGTGTTTGCCCTCATGTTCTGGCTAAATTCTAATTCTAAATTCCAAAGTCATCCTGCAGTTTTAACTGAAAAAGGAATTCTTATTTTTCTGTCCTGAACTGTTGTTTAATATTGCTGTGTGCTATTTGAAAGCTGCTGCTTTCCTTACAAGACATGGCCACATTTCAGTGATTTATGAGGTGAAAGCTACACATAGTAGTTTGTATATAGTGGTGAGCACTTTGGATGAAAGGTGCCATGTTTTATATACATATGTCAGCTCTTATTTAGCAAAATATTACTGTTTGAAAGAGTCTAGAGTCTTTCCCACTGTTCCCTTGGCAAAACCTACTAGGAGTTAAAAAAGAAAAAGTTCTGTACTATGAAGTCTTTTTGAATAAATTTTGCTTTAAATTACTAACTAAATGTAATAATTATACTATTCAGGGAAACGTATCTTAGTAGGTCAAAATAGGTGCTATGCTCATAATCAAAACAGATAAACTACTGTTTTTATGTACCTCCACCTTAATTTCTCTTGACCATGGTTACATAAATAAATTGCGAAGGAATAGTTTAATTGCTGTTCTGTAGTGCTCCATCATCTATAAAAATTTAATTCTCTTAGTGTGATGCCTGATCTGCCATTAAAATGCTTGCTGCATTAACAAATGGGAGAGAACAGATGAGAAACACTCATTATAAAGTAATATGCCCATTAAAATGACCTATCCTACCAGTGATTTTCATTTTAGTAGGACTCAGTGAAACAGAATAAATTTAAAAGATTTCATCCAACTGGCACCCTAAATGTGTGTACCGTATATGTGGTGCATATACACATAAAAATATTTGTTACCAAATGTATTAAACTCCATTTGGTAGTTTATGAATGTTAAAAGAAATGGCCCTGATTTTCCTCTCACTAGCACTAGCATAAAGCAAGAGTAATGCCATTTAACTCAATCGAATTACTTTAAGTATAAAACAGGTATAAGTGAGGGAGAAATTTGGCACTAATACATTTACTATTTACAGTGCTTTATGTGCTTGAATAATTAAAAGTGTGTTTGATAAAAACAACGAGATAAAACAACAATATGGAACAGGCTCTTTTCCGGGGGGGAAAAGCTTTAAAAGGTATTTATCGTTGAAGGATTTCTTTTTTTTTTTTATGCATAAGTAATAAACTTTAAAAATGGTTCCTCAAATGCATATTTATAAAGCAGCCCATTTGCTAAGGCAGACAATAGAAGAAGGGCAACTAAAGGACTGGCTGGAAGATATGTGTCTAAATTGCCGCCCTCAAGATACGAGGTGGGGGAGGGAGCAACATTACTGGTGGGAGCCAGAAAGGAATTAGAATAGTGGCCTTCTTCAAGAAGAGAACACAACATAGAATATGGGTAACACTTCTTCTGACACTTGAGCTACTGGATTTTTATTTTTATTTATTATTTAAATTACAATAGTGCCTAGAAGCCTCAACCAAGATTGGGGCCCCATTGTGCTAGGCACTGTATAAACACAGTGAAATACAGGTCCTGCCCCAAAGAGATTTGGATGGGATTTTGAAAGAAGCCTAAGAAAGTTAGGTGACAAACTCCCACTAACTCCTTTAGGTCTTTTTTCCAAAATTCCAGTCTTCCATATGAAATAGACAAGACAGACAAATAGTGAGAGAAAGGAATAGGGTGACCAGACAGCAAGTGTGAAAAATCGGGACAGGGAGTTGGGGGGTAAGAGGAGCCTATATATGAGCCTATATAGGAAAAAGACCCAAAAATTGGGACTGTCCCTATAAAATCGGGATATCTGGTCACCCTAGAAAGGAAGTATTGTTACCCCATATTATAGCTGGAGAACTGAGGCACAGAGAGTTTAATTGACTTGCCCAAAGTAAGACAGGAAGTCTGTCAGAGCCAGAAAATGAAGGAAGATCTCTTGAGTTCCAGTCCAGAGAACATGAGTGCCTTGACCACAAGACCATCCTCCCTTGCTGTGGAATGAGTTACAGTAGGTAATTGTAGTACAGTAGTGACTGTAGTGAAACATGAACTGTGCGCTCAGCAAGAAGCTTTAACATACGCTAGACACACTGAACCCAGTCTTGGACATTGGTTATCTAGAAAACAAAACCTACTAAAGCAATGAACACATCTCCAGAAAGTGCTGAAGTTATAATAGTAGGAAAAAGTCTGCAATGTACAGAACAGCCAAGGATAACTTTGAAGCTCTAGCCAAAAGAAAACAGAACTGACAACAACAACAGATGGGAAGAGGAGGGAAGGAGAACAGGAACACAGCAAGAAGACATGAACCATAAGGAAAAAAAGCATTCCAGTCTGTGGGAGGCTGCAAGTAGCCAGTTAATTACTCATTAAGGTTAGGAAAGGATTATCATCATTCCATACACTTATAATGAGCCCATCTCCGTAGTCCCTAGATGCATTTACATAAGATAGATCAAGTACAAAACAACCATTTCCCCCAAATCTTGAGGTCAAAAACCTCAAATAATCCCAAATTTACTTCCATAACAGTGCCAGAAATGGGGGTTCAACAGCAGATTTTAATGGAAACCTGGAACAAAGAGATAAGTTGTATAAAGCATTCTTCTATGGGCCAGGTTTAAGCACAGAAATATTTCTAGTAGGAGCAAATTCCAGAAGACACGACCTACCCTAGACAAAAGCCAGGTCCTATGAGCTCACCTTTGGGATAGTCATCCAAAGCATTCCTGCCAGCCAATACAAGTAGTGGGTGGAAAATAGGTATGGGGGAGAGGAGAGAGAGAGGAGGGCATTTTCTGAGATAACTGGAACCCAGGCAAAGAACAGTTCTGAAGACAGTAATCACATTGCATTTCATCTGGCAGCAAATTGGCAATAAAGCAAAGAGCAAGGCGGAGGTGTAACATACTCTCAGCAATCTAAATGGCAGACAGCTGCAATTTGCATCAGTTGGAGATTCCAAGTAGCATTCAAGACTGCAAGCAGAGAGCACTGAATTAGTATCTCCTGGAAATAACAAAGGACTGTGGCAATATCGCCATCTGAGAGGTAATGACGCAGTCATGCAGCTAGCAGAAGGTGGAAAGCAGGTTTCTGGTCACTGCTAGTGTCAGTGAATCCAGGATCTGTCCGAAGTCTGCATTTATTTTAGGGCTATCAAGCGATTAAAAAAAATTAATCGTGATTAATCGCACTGTTAAAGAATAATAGAATACCATTTATTTTAATATTTTTGGATGTTTTTTACATTTTCAAATATATTGATTTCAATTACAACACAGACTACAAAGTGTACAGTGCTCACTTTACATTATTTTTTATTACAAATATTTGAACAGTAAAAAACAAAAGAAATAGTATTTTTCAATTCACCTAATACAAATAATGTAATGCAATCTCTTTATCATGAAAGTTGAACTTACAAATGTAGAATTATGTACAAAAAAGAATAACTGTGCTCAAAAATAAAACCACGTAAAACTTTAGAGCCTATTAGTCCACTCAGTCCTACTTCTTGTTCAGCCAATCACTCAAACAAATAAGTTTGTTTACATGTGCAGGAGACAATGCTGCCCGCTTCTTGTTTACAATGTCACCTGAAAGTGAGAACAGACGTTCGCATGGCGCTTTTGTAGCCGGCATTGCAAGATATTTACGTGCCAGATGCACTAAAGATTCATATGTCCCTTCGTGCTTCAACCATCATTCCAGAGGACATGCGTCGATGCCGATGATGGGTTCTGCTTGATAGCGATCCAAAGCAGTGTGGACTGAGTCAGATGCGACCAGCAGAAGGTTGATTTTCTTTTTTGGTGGTTCAATTCTGTAGTTTCCGCATCAGAGTGTTGCTCTTTTATGACTTCTGAAAGAATGCTCCACATCTCATCCCTCTCAGATTTTTGAAGGCACTTCAGATTCTTAAACCTTGGGTCGAGTGCTATAGCTATCTTTAGAAATCTCACATTGGTACCTTCTTTGCGTTTTGTCAGATCTGCAGTGAGAGTTCTTAAAATGAACATGTGCTGGGTCATCATCCGAGATTGCTGTATCATGAAATATATGGCAGAATGCAGGTAAAACAGAGCCGGAGACATACAATACTCCCCCAAAGAATTCAGTCACAAATTTAATTAGCGCATTTTTTTAACGAGTGTCATCAGCATGGAAGCACTTCCTCTGGAATGGTGGCCGAAGCATGAAGGGGCATACAAATATTTAGCATATCTGGTACATAAATACCCTGCAATGTAGGCTACAAAAGTACCATGGGAACGCCTGTTCTCACTTTCAGATGAGGTTGCAAATAAGAAGCAGGCAGCATTATGTCCCGTAAATCTAAACAAACTTGTTTGTCCTAGCGATTGGCTGAACAAGAAGTAGGACTGAGTGGACTTGTAGGCTCTAAAGTTTTACATTGTTCTGGTTTTTGAGTGCAATTATAGAACGAAAAAAATCTACATTTGTAAGTTACACTTTCATGATAAAGAGATTGCACTTCAGTACTTGTATGAGGTGAATTGAAATATACTATTTCTTTATCATTTTTACAGTGCAAATATTTGTAATAAAAATAATATAAAGTGAGCATTGTACACTTTGTATTCTGTGATGTAACTGAAATCAATATATTTGAAAAAGTAGTAAAACATCCAAAAATATTTAGTAAATTTCAATTGATATTCTATTGTTTAACAGGGCAATAAAAAGTGTGATTAATCATGATTAATTTTTTTAATCGTGATTAATTTTTTTAAATTAATCGCACGAGTTAGCTGCGATTAATCGACAGCCCTAATTTATTTAGATTTATGCAAACATAACAACAAGCATCTAGCCCTGGATTTATGCACTCTGGACGAATACGTAAAATACAACCCTAATTTTAGTCATCCAGTAATTTTAACTCAACCCACATCACAACCAAGGAAATACAGGAGTGACTAGAGATTTCTAAGCCAGCTTCTCTGAAAAATGTAAAATGCACTATAACAGAACTGCAAGAGCCTTTTAGGGAACAAGACAGTACCATGGGAGTAAGAGGAGGGTGACAAACACAGGATGAGGTCCCCACAAAGTTAGTATTTATAAAACTGTAGAGAAAACAAGCACCACGGTTAGGTAATAAAGCACTCAAATAGGCATGCACCAGGAACAGAGAGAACTCTTTATTCAGAGAGCCCTACCATGCTACAGACCACCAAAAGGAGGCTGAGCACAGCAACACACAGATTGGCTTGGCACAGCTGAGTGCAGATGTGTCGCTAAACAGAGAGAAACATGAAACCATCCCGTCCTTCAAACCCCTCCTCAATCACACATTTGCTGTGATACCTACGAGAAATGAACAATCAATCATGGCCTAATAAAGAGAATAGACTAGGCCACGAAGAAAAAATAGAGATGCTTGAAATCACATGGGTATCTATCTAAGGAAATTCCTAGATATCCATGGATTAGACCAGAGATATTCTACCTCGGGGTGGGCAAACTATGGCCTGTGGGCCACATCAGGCCCATCAGACCTTTTAATCCGGCCCTCGAGCTCCAGCTGGGGAGTGGGGACTGAGGCTTACCTGGCTCTGCATGGCTCCCGGAAGCAGCGGCATGTCCCCTCTCCAGCTCCTACACTTAGGGGCAGCCATGGGGCTTCACATGCTGCCCCTGCCCCAAGCGCCAGCCCTGCAACTCCCATTGTCCAGGAACCACAGCCAATGGGAACTGCAGGGGCAGCACCAGCGGATGGGGCAGTGCACAGAGCAACCTGGCCGGCACCATGCCTCCATGAAGGAGCAGGAAGGGGGACATGCCACTGCTTCCAAGAGCAGCTTGAGATAAGTGCCGCCCGGAGTCTGAACCCCTGACCCTGAACCCCTGATTATGTACTCTTTAAAGTAAAAATTCATTCTATAATTAATATTAATAATATTAGTGGCAAATTTCTTTACATACACCTCAAAATTTCAGTGTTTTTTACTGTGCAGTCTATTAAAATATACTTCTAATTACTGTACAATACATAAAATCAGTGAAATAAACTAAGAATTAGTAAGTTTGACATTTAACTTCTCTCAAGAATTATATCCCAATGCCACCTACCACTGAATATACCCATTTGTAAACAAAACTTGCGATTAATAATCACAACTAAGAGAATTACCTTTTTTTAATCAGACTGCAGAACCTATTTCCATTTATTCACAATATTGAAACAATAGGAATTGCAGGAAAGGAAACCATGGTAACCAACTAAACCTGCTGCAGCAGATATCAGCGCAAAAGAACATACAGTGCGATCGCACTTCAACGCCTACCACAAGTACATTCTCTCCCCATTTCCTTTTTATCCTCATCCTAATTATTAAACAAGCTTTCAATCACAAAAACCTACATTGTGAGTGATGTCTTATTGTTATCATCATTTGCTCTAGGTCTTGGCATTAAGCATGGACCTACTGTTTTGCTGACATTTAAAAGCAAATCTAAAGCTTCTAGGAATTAATTAGGAATTTCCAGGTCTTTTCATCCATTAGGAATATCTCATTTCCATTACAATGTATGTTATAACACTTTTATTCTTGCATACAGACTCCAATATATAGGCAACAATTTGCTCCTGCTAGTAATATTTGTAAAACATGGGTAAAAATGCATTTGCTTTATCATTTTCTTCTGTCCTGTGAATTCACTTCTACCCTTGAGACAAACTATGACATATTTGTTTTCCTTAGGAAAGGTTTTAAACAGAAGTGCATTTTCGTCATGTATGGATGTAAAAGGGTACTCGAGCTGGAACAAAAATAGTAAAGATGCAAACTAACTAATAACAAGGAAGGAAAGTAATCATCAAGACTAATCAAAACACAGCTCCCCATGAAAATGGAAAGCATGTTTCAGTACAGCCTATAGATAACCTAGCTAACTGAGAAACTTCATGTTTAAAAGGTTATTTGGGGGAAAACTGTTGGTCCACTTTCTTATTAGAACAGGAAATAAATATTTGTTAGAAAACCTAAAACCCCATATTTCATCTTGTCTTGTTTTATTTATCTTACAGGAGTTGTGAGGTTTAATTAACTATGACGGGCTCTGTGGTTCTTGGCTGAAAGAGACTACTGAAGTGAGATCACTAGATGTAGAGCAGCCATTTTGGACATAAACCCAATCCACACAACCTAGGATCACCCCCGAGCCAAGGTGACTGTACAGTGCTGTAGAGCTGACATAGGGTACTTCTACACAACAAACAACAAAACCTTGCAGCAGTGAGTCTCAGAGCCCAGGTCTACAGACTTGGTCTTGTGCTATGGTGCTAAAAAGTGTCATGCAGATGTTCCAGCTAGGGCTGGAACTAAGGCTCTGAAGCTCAGGGAAGGTATGGGTCTCAGAACCTGAGCTCCAGCCTGATTGGAATGTCTACACGGGGCTCATACACCAAACACCCACCCTGCTGCTGGCATACAAGAGAAAAAGGGGACATACCAGGATGCACCTATGCAATACTGATTGTTGTCTAATATTTTTAGCCCACATTGTTCCAGGCCAGACTAAGTTAGGGTACTCCTCAGACTATACTGAGAGCTCAAAAAGAATAGCAAGAAGAGAGCAACATTGGGATTAGGACAGTGCAAAGAAGAGCCTTTGTGTACCACCCAATTGGCATTCTATGCATTTTGGTTGTACACAAGGATGTGGCCTACTATTATTGTTCACTCTGTTCCCAAAAAAAACCTTTGCTACACTGTGAATCTGGCATGGATTTATTTGGGATACATGGGGGTAAACTGATTCCTGGTGTAACTCAACTGCCTTGATAAATTTATGCATGGGGTTATACAAGGGTGTAGCCTGCAATAGCAGTGGACTGGACTCGATGACGCAGTCCCGTGTCTTAAGTCTACTTATCTAGTGATTTGGAAGGTTGCTCTAGTTTTGTAATGCTTACAGTATACTCCATCTCTTTACACTGGGTTCCATGAATAAAAATCTTTAGTGTGAAGTGAAGTGAATCTGAACATCTCATGTCATGAGAGTCTGACAAGGTGTGAATAAGCAGAGGAGTTAGAAACAGAATGAGAAGGGTTGTGGGTGGTTTCTTGTTCCTACACACTCTCTCTCTGTAAGGGAATCTTGCTTCACAAATTTAGAAGGAAGGCAATGACTCAGATTAACACAGATGGTCAAGTGTCCACCAGTGAGACTAAAAGAAACTGACAGAATTTCTATACACAAGGAGCAAGATTCTTTGGTTCACCTGAGACACTTGGTGCAGGATCCTGGAAAGGATGTGGCCAATGTGGTGTTGAGCCATCTCTACATTCCTCCAACCCTGGAGTGGGCCAGGGAATGTTACACCAAATTTTACACTAATGTGATTGAGGCCCCTCAAGCTGCTCTGATTTATATCCAGCTGCTCTACTGACAATTGTGAATCACCAGATGTCCTGGCCACACCCACTTTCTCCATGGGAACACCCCTTGCATTTGATTTATGCTGGGCCTATGTCACCAGGGGACACCTGGGGGTTCTCCTTACACAAGGATAATTCTCTGACTGGCTAGATTCAATGGTGCTTTAGCAGTTTCGCAGCATGGGAGAGGTACAAAGCAGCCATGAGAGGGCCGAGGCCATGGCTTTTATTTCAGTTAGAATTTTGATTTTGATGAAAAAAATTTCCCCAGAAAACTTTTTTAAAAATAAAAATGTGTTCTGAATCCTGTGAAACAGAAACAACTTCGAATTTTCAACTTCTATCATGATCTTTAAAATTTTTAGACCAACTCTACAAGAGTAATTATGTATTGAATGCCCCAAAACTTCATTAAGGTTGCCCAATGGTGTTTTGTGCCCTTCCAGAATGCAGAGAGTGGCTAATTTTAAACCTCTGAAAACCAGAAAGGAAGCGTGAAGATAAACACCAAACCTGCAACACATGACCATAACACATGTATTAGGACTCTACCCTCACAGATGCTACAGCAGGGGTTCTCAGCGTTTTTCTTGCTGAGGCCTCCCTCAACATGCTATAAAAACGCCAGGGCCCAGCGAGATTGGGAGGGGGGAACTCGGGGTTCTGGGCCGGAGGGGGACCCTTGGGCACAGGCATAATTTTACTTCTATGGCGGGGGGGGGAAGAACTGGGGGGCTTGAGCTAGCTCCGCACAGCGGGATCCAGAGAGAGAGCGTGCAACCTCCACCCCCCCGACTCACTCAGGAGGCCATCCAGTCTGTGGGGGGACGCAACAAAAAATATAACTCAAGGGGAGACTTAGTTCAAAAAGTCTGAAAGCTGCTCAGGGTGCAGGGAGTGGGTAGGTAGGGGCTGTTTGCAGGCAGGGGAGTAGCTCAGGGTGCATGCAAGGGGGTAGCTAGGGGATGTCTACGGGAGAGGGGGGGCTCCCAGTATAGCTCCCAGCTTTGGGGGGGCCCTGGGGCTCCAGGCTTGGGGAGGGGAGGTTTGCAGCTTCAGCTCCACACCGCTCCCAGCTTCGGGGGCTTGAGGGGGTGCTGGCATCAGCCCCACGCTGCTCCCGGCTTCGGGGCGGGGGCCACTGACTTTAGCCCCGTGCCGCTCCCAGCTTCGGGGCAGGAGCCACTGACTTTAGTCCCGTGCCGCTCCCAGCTTTGGGGCGGGGGCCACTGATTTTAGCCCTGTGCCGCTCCCAGCTTCAGGGCAGGGGTGCCAGCCTCAGCCCTGCACCACTCCTGGCTGGGGGGCGGGGGGAGGGGGGGAGGAGGGGACTCAGCTTCAGTGATGCGCCGCTCCCAGCTTCAGCGCTGGGGTTTGGGGCACTGGGTTTCAGCTGCGGGGCTCCGCCTTAAAGTTTTGAAGCATTTAATTAAAAAAAACAGGCAAACAAACAAAACAAAAAACAATTTCTTAGCACCTCCACATACCACAGCCCAGCTCTCCCCCTCCATTGCCTTGGACTCCTTAGGTATGATTACACCACCCACAGAATGTACTGGCTGAATGTTAGTCTCTTCGCTGCCCTTGCATCATCCCCTTGTTAACATCCCTGTGGCGGGGAAAACATCACAGCAGCCCAACACTGTAGCATTTAATTTCAGAAAGGGGGGTACACAAAAATAAGGAAGTGTTATTTACTCCTTCTCATAAAGACAAGAACTATGCATAGACAGGAGAAAACATAAGAACATAAGAACGGCCATACTGGGTCAGACCACAGGTCCATCTAGCCCAGTATCCTGTCTTCCGACAGTGGTCAATGCTAGGTGCCCAAGAGGGAATGAACAAAACGGGTAATCATCAGGTGATCCATGCCCTGTCGCCCATTCCCAGCTTCTGGCAAACAGAGGCTAGGGACACCATCCCTGCCCATCCTGGCTAATAGCCATTGATGTACTTAGATTTTCAGAAAGCCTTTGATAAGGTCCCTCATCAAAGGCTCTTAAGCAAAGTAAGCTACCAGGGGATAAGAGGGAAGGTCCTCTCATGGATTGGTAACTGGTTAAAAGATAGGAAACAAAGGGGTATGGAATGGCTGCCATATGAGGAGAGATTAATAATACTGGGACTTTTCAGTTTGGAAAAGAGACGACTAAGGGGAGATATGATTTGAGGTCTATAAAATCATGACTGGTATGGAAAAAGTAAATAAGGAAGTGTTATTTACTCCTTTTCATAAACGCAAGAACTAGTGGTCACCAAATGAAATTAATAGGAGCAGGTTTAAAACAAACAAAAGAAAGTATTTTTTCACACAACACACAGTCAACCTGTGGAACTCCTTGCCAGAGAACGTTGTGAAGACCAAGACTATAACAGGGTTCAAAAAAGAACTAGATAAATTCATGGAGGCTCCCATGGGTTCCCTGGACAATAACAAAGCTGAAAAATTGATTGAGATAACATTGGATAACACTGTAGGAAGCTCTGGCAGGCAAAAGACTTTGTGAGGACATGGTATAAAGCTGTACGAAGCCTGGTTGGGGCAGAGCACGTTCTGTATCTAATAACTCTGTCATAGAAAATAAAATGGCAAAGTTGGGAAGAAAGGGGCCTGCATTGTACATTGCTTGGGAAAGGAGTGGGCCAGCAGCCAGGAAGAGGCGCTCAGGAGACAACCCTGTAACATTACTCAAATGTCACTCTGCTATTCGAGTAACAGATTTGATTTCAGGATTGCTACTATATGATTCTTGTTTTCTTTCATTCACTTTTATTCTTATCTTTAGAATTTGTGGGAGGAAAGAACACTCTGAGTGGCAGCAGCAAAGTCATAATTATCTTTTTCCCATATTTAAGGGTCACCCAAATTAATAGAGCAGTTCACACATCTCAGAGCTATTGTTTCATGCTGAATCTATCCCCATGGATTGTTCTGGTTTAGCTGAGAACATTTTATTGAGATCAATGTGTCACTTCACACCTTTCTGTGCCTCCTATGCTACAGATGGATGTGAAGAGCCTCTTCCCCGTACACTAGGCCCAGATCTGGACTAGGGACTATGCATCTCCACGCTCCTGACCATCTCTGCATCCAGCTGGTACATGCACACCTTACAGACCCACCACCTCCCCACTACTCCTCCATGCATTCCCATGGCAAGAAGGAGGAGAGCTCCAAGCAGCAGAGGATGTGGGTGGGGGTCTCAGAGCAATAGGGATCTGAATGTTGCAGGAGCCCCAAAGCATTGGGGATGATGGAAGGAATTTTGGAGGAGATGGAGCACTGTCAGAGCAGTAGTAAGGGAGTCTAAGCAGTTGGAGGGAATGTGTGAGTTGGAACAGTACAGAAAAAAGAGTGGGATGAAAAGGGGGTGAGAGTTGTGAAGTGGGGGATGTTGGGAGCTTCAGGTCTGTCCCCCCGCAAAACCTCACATCCATGAATAAAAAAATGGTTCCCCACCATCATAGTATCTGAGCATCTCACAATTTTTAATGTGTTTATCCTCACAACGTCCTGGTGAGGTAGGAAAGTGCTGTGATCCCCATTGTACAGATGGAACTGAGGCACAGAGAGACTAAGTGACTTCCCCAAAGTCACACAGAAACTTGGAAATTGAAACAGGGAATTGAATTCAGGTCTCCTGAGTTCCATGTCCTAAACCATGTACTATCTTTCCTCTCATGCCCTCCCTCCCCAAATGTCCCTCCCTTCAAACAAGCTCCCCACTGACTCCATGTTAGTCTGTTGCTGCATCTCTTCCCAGTTCCTTAAACTCTGGGTCCTAATGCTGACATCTACCTAAGAGCTTGCTACAGTGTTACCCAGTGTTATCTCAATCAGTTTTTCATCATTGTTATTGTCCAGGGAACCCCTGGAAGCCTTCACTCTCCTTCCCATGCTGTCTGCCCAGCCACCCTGGGTTCCTTTCAGAGCCTTTCTGGACTCTAAGCCGCTTTCCCCCACTTCTTCATTGATCTTTATAGGAGCCAGCTATCCCTTATCAGCAGGGACCTAGTTTTTTGTGATTAAAAAACCAAAATTCTCTGATAAAAAAAAAATCTGTGTTTTTCCTCGTTTAAAATGAAACGCTGAACTTAAGTTTCCCTAGCCACAATATAAATAGGTATTAGTTGAACACAATGTTTTATTGGTATATTTACTATTTTTAAGCAAGTTCGAAGCCTACCAGTGCCATCAATCATTATAATAAAATTAATAGAATTGCAATTTTTATTTCTTACTTCTGTCTGTTTTCTAGATTTTCAGGAAAAACAAATTTTTTTAATGCACTGGAATGATCCAGTCACAGTGCACCGTTTCTTTACTATTGTCAATGGCCCTGCTGATTCAGCCTCTTGTTCTCATGTTTTTTCATTCAGTTTATGTTCAGCGCTTTCCATGTGTTCTACAATTGTCTGCCTTCGAACATAATCTAAAGCCGCTCTGTATACAGTACACAACAGCACATTGTCATCAACATAGAATTTTTTCCTTGCCAAACGCAGTGACACCGTCTTTAGGGAAGTTTTCACTGTCTTTTCATAACTTTAATTACTCACGTCTGGAGGCTGAAGTGAAATTTGAGATCCATTAAAACCCGAACCACTATACGCTTTGAGTAACCTCTATACGCTGGAAGCAGTTTACTTGAGTATGTTTAGCTATGTAAATTTAAAGCGCATTCAAAAATCAACCACAAGAGGGGAAGGTTGCATGCACTGAATACATGACATTGGCACTTTCAGTAAAATGTATTTAATAGTTAATATATATTTGTATTTTTTCACAAAACGTAAAAACTAAAGATTCTCTGTAAAAATGCAAATTTCGTGTTTTTCCACATTTTCCCGTAGCAAACAGATTTCTAGGATCCATGCTCATGAGGCCCAAGAGGACACTGCCTAATTAATTACAGGTGGGCTGGACCACTCTCCCTTAAAGGGATTAGGTCCACCTGTGATACTAGTAGGAAAAGATCAAACTGAATCATGGAGTTAGACATAGAAGGTGAAATCCTAGCTCATTGAAATCAATGGGAGTCTTGTCAAAGGGGGCAGGATTTTGTGCAAAGACACATCTCACTGGCATTCCTCATTTCTGGTCTGGGAAATGATATTCAGAATATAGATCAACAGCTATCAAAGTCACCTTCAGGCTGCAGATGAAGCTGACCATTTATCCTGACATTGTAGCAATGGGCAAAAAATTAAGTGGTCCCATAAAAAAATCTGGCAGTTTTCAGGCAAAATTATCTTTACCTACCAAGGTATGCACAGCAAAATTCCCAAAGCTGAAATAAGAGTAGAATACAGTAGTAATAGTAACCACAGTGACAGGGTAAGGATTGGGTTAAACACTAGTTGTAAGTAAGCAAAGCCAACATCACACTTAGTGGAAACATGGGTATACTATGAATATCTTCTATCAGAGAGAGAAAAACTGAAACAAAGAGCAAAACTCTTGCCTGCAGCTGATGGAAAGAATATGCCTGCTGCTTCCTTCCTTCTAGGAAGGAAAATAAATGTTGGAAGCGTTAGGAACTCCAAGGGTAGGAAACACAGTGCTGCCAAAAAGATCTGAAGCACTCATATTCAGCTATGGCATATGAGATAGCAGAGTGTGTGGATTCACTTTCACACATTTTAAAGTGAGAGCAACGAACAGGATAATATGGTATCACTTGCTTCTCTAATGGAAAGCAACATCACAAGCCATTTTCCTTGGTAAAACCGGGATGGTCAAGCTAATGCTTAATCACAGTACAATGACATCTGCATGTACAATGTTTAGATTTCAATGCATAATTCCAAATCCTAATTTCTTTAAAGTAAACTAAGGTTAACTGCACGAACACTGCATTTAAAGAGGTCTCAGAGCATTTTCCTGCCATGTTATATCCAACTGACGTTACCTCTTACATAAATACAGCCTGGACATAATTTGAAAACATTCTTTATAACTGGTATATTAAACATTTTCCCAAACCAGCAGAAAAACGAAATTTCAGAGGGAGAGCTGCCTTACGCTCTTTTCTGTAGTAAAATCCATCACTATGTATACTTTACTGTCCGCAAAAGTTGCTTTCAAGGGGATTTTCTACCTTGAAAAAGATAATGTTGAAGTTTGAAGACACTAACCTTTCTCCTAGAGTCAGAGAGTTTAAGGACAGAAGGGACCATTAGATCATCTAGTCTGGCCTCCTCTGTATCATAGGCCACCTACACCACCCAGCACCCCACACTAAATCCAACAGCCAAAATGAGATCAAAGTATTACAACCCACAGGAGTCTAGATTATTGTGCGCCACTGGCAGAGAACAGGAGGGACTGAGGTGCACCAGAACCTGAGGTGCCAATAATGTCAGGGACGGGGGGAGGGACAGCTCAGTGGTTTGAGCATTGGCCTGCTAAACCCAGAGTTTTGAGTTCAATCCTTGAGGGGGTCATTTAGGGATATGGGGATTAAATTGGGAATTGGTCCTGCTTTGAGAAGGGGGTTGGACTAGATGGACCTCCTGAGGTCCCTTCTAACTCTGATATTCTATGATTCTACATCCAAATGATTAAGTGAGACATAATCAAACAATTCTGGCAAGTGACCTGCATCCACATGCTGCAGAGAAATGCAAAAAACTACAATCTGTCCTGGGGGGAAATTCCTTCTCAACCCCCACACAGCATGCAGTTAGACCCTGAGCATGTGAGCCAGAACCAGCCAGTCAAGCATCTGAGACACAGAGAGAATGCTCACAGCCCTGGCCCACCCATCCCCAATATCCAGCCATGGCCATCCCTGATGCCTCAAAGGAAGGAAATTGAAAAAACCTCACCGAATACATTCGGGGATGGGGGGGGAGGAGAGGAACCCTCCTAACCCCTGCCAGTGGCCAGCTGAAACCTTGTGGCATGAGCTTTAGGAATATAAGGCAGAAACTGGAAGTGAGCCCCTGGACTGTTGAGTACTATCCCTTACCATCACAAGTAATCCTGTCATACAATCATACCCATAACTCTGTCCAGCTCTTTCTTAAAACCAGTTAAGTAGTTTGCTCCACAACTGCTTTTGGGAGGCTGTTCCAGAACCTCACCTCTGTGATGGTTAGAAACCTTCTAATTTCTACCTTGAATTTGTTCATGGCTAGTTTACATCCATTTGTTCTTGTGCCAACATTATCGGTTAGCTTAAATAGCTCTTCACGCTCCCTGGTATTTACTTCCCATAAGGTATTTACAGACAGCAATCATATTCTTGGTCAGCCTTCTTTTTGCTAGATTAAGCAAGCTAAGCTCTTCCATCTCCACTCATAAAATAGACACTCCATTCCCCTCATCATCCTAGTAGCTCTTCTTTGAATTTGTTACGATTTAAATTAATCTTTCCTGAACACACGTGACCAGAATCGTACACAATATTCCAGATGAGGTCTTCCCAGTGCCTTGTACAATGGAATTAATTCTTTATTTTTACTGGAAATGCCTTGCCTGATACCTCCCAAGATCACTTTTGCCTTTTTTCACAGCCGCATCACATTGGTGGCTCATAGTCATCCTGTGATCAAGACACACACCCAGGTCTCTCTCCTCCTCTGTCACTTCCAACTGATGATCCCCCAGTTTGTAGCAGAAATTCTTATGGTTATCTCTAAGAGCATGACTTTGCACTTGGTACTATTGAATTTTATCCCATTCCTATTACTCCAGTCTTCAAGGTCATCCAATCCTCCTCCGTATCGATGATGTCTCCCAACTTGTTATCATCAGGAAATTTCTTTAGCACACTCCTACTTTTTGTCCCAAGGTCATTAACAAAAATGTTGACTAAGATTGGTTCCAAGACCGATCCTTGAGGAACTCCACTAGTAACCTCCTCAAGTCTGATAATTCAGCTTTCAGTCCAACCCATTGCCTTCTCCCCTTCAGCCAATTCCTTATCCATCTTACAATGCATGTACTGATCCACATCTTCCCTAATTTAACCAATAATTTCCCATGTGGTTCCATAGCAGATGCTTTACTGAAGTCCAAGTGTATTAGATCTACTGTACTTCCCTTATCTCCAAAATCTGTTATTTTCTCAAAGAAGAAAAGCATGTTAGGCTGTTATGATCTACCTTTGGTAAATCCATATTACATTACATCCCCTTTACCTCTATGAATTTAATTATTCTTTCCTTCACAATTTGTGCTAAAACCTTGCATACTACTGAGGTCAGACTAACAGATCTGTAATTGCCCGGATCATGTTTTTCCCTCTTTCTAAAATATAGGTACAATCTGTTACCCTGGGAAAAAATTACTCATTTTCAAATAAAATAAGCCACACCAAGAATCACCATGCAAGGTGCCCAGCAACCTCAGCACCTGCTGGTCAAAAGCACTGTGCGTTTTGCAGAAGCAGGAACAAAATTCAGTGACAGAATCTCTCTCTCTTTAGATCAGCCATTCAAACAAGGCCTGCATCAGTTTGTTCAGTTTTGAATTTATTTTTATTACAGGGCAGTGGTTGGAAGGAGTCATTAGATCATGAAAAATAATAATACCGCTGTATTCACACATGTGAATCAATATAAATGTCAATTCATGTTCCTGTTCGAATCATATTACTGCAAAGACAAATATCTTACTGCAGTCTATTTTTTAAAATGTAAATACGGTAATTTTTTCTAAGAAAACGCATTCACCCCAGTGTATTATTCCAGGATATCAATATTTCAGCCATATTTCTATTTTTGTTGTATAATACGTTCATTAATTGCTATTGCTCTTCCAGATGTCCAGCATGTCCTAAAGATAAACACTTGCTGGATAAGTTTCTTTGTGAGACCTGTGGGTATTTACTGATATTTCACCATATTTTTTTCAGTTTGGTATCCTATATTTGCTCCAGAGGAACTGCAATTCATCAGTTTAACTCTTGTAGAGAACAACAGTAGGTTACAAATTTTGGAAGAATTTTAGAAATCTAGTATGAGAAGATGGAATGTCTGGAGAACAGTTTTTGTGTGCGTTTGTTTTAAATACCCACTAACTGACTCACTAGTTAACGTATCCAAATAACTCTCTTAAAATTCCTGCGTTTTGGAGGGGTACAATGCAAAAATGACTAACCAAAGAGACACAGTTTTTTGGGCCAGGAGTTTGTTTGTGATGTGATAACTCATACATCATATTGTTTTCCACTGTGTGTATTATTTTATTCTTATGAGCTCACAAGAACATGGCTAGGCAGAGATTGCAATTCAAAAGTTTCCTGTTCTTTAGAGAGCAGGAGTCTCATCAACTTGAATCTATTATCAGTTTGTTTGCAAGAACATAGATGACAAGGATAGGGAAGGATGGAGCAACCTGTACATTGTATGCTTGTGCTGTATGCGTGCTTATGCACAGCAGCAAACAGCATTATTTGTTGGCTTGTCTCACTGAAGAGCTGAGATTATGAAATGGTGAAATGGTTGCAGTTCTTGTTATAGAATGGTGATGCTAAAAAAACATCCACAACACAAAGTGGGACAGATTAAAAAAACAACAGAGGATCAAATTTTAGGACTCTCTGTGTCCCTTTAAATATGTACAGTACTTGCAAGATCTGCATGTCAGGTGTATCATCAGATATACAGGTCAAAATTAAGGGGAAATCTTGTCTCCTCCTTTGTGGGTTTGAAGGGCTCTTTTTCAATAGAAATAGTGACATTTGGCTCCATGGAGTGACAGGAGTCAGGTTTGGAAAGACCATGTGGGGAATGCATAACTTAGCTTTGTCAAGGCTTCCTATACACAGTGTCTGTTTAGAGTGGTTAGAAGTAATGCAAAGGCAGAAACAGAGGCTCCATCACTAAAAATATTCAGGTCTGGCTGGTGGGTCTCACCGACATGCTCCCTATCTGACTGCCATATTTGGGGTCAGGACGGCATGTTCCTCCAGGTCAGACTGGCAGACCATCTACCATCAATACAGCTGGTATCCAGGAAAATGTAAGCCCATAATCCATGTTGTTCTCTATTCCCCTCTGTGAAACATGGGATGCAGGACTCAACATAACTAAGAGCCTAATTCTGCAACCCTTCCTCACACTGCATAGCGCTTGCTCACATGACCAGTCCCATTGAGTAGTGCTTACTATTGGCCTCAATGTGAGTACAGTTTACAGGACTGGACCCAAAGCTACTAAAGAAGTAAAGGGAAAACACTTTACAGTACCTTAGAGTGAAATTAATTAAAACTCAGATTTGCAAGATTTGTTTTCTCTTATCCAATTCAGAATCTTTCCAGCTGTACAGTCATAATGAGAAAAACCATGTGTGACCACTGATATGGAAAAGCTGGTGCTGGTCTGGGAACGCATATACCTGCTTTTAATATGAGCAGTCTTACTGAAGGATTACTTGTGTGCTTAAAGTTAAGCATATGCTTAAATGTTTTCCTGGATCTGGGCCATACTCAGTTAAACTACACCTCTACCCCGCTATAACGCGACCCGATATAACACGGGTTCGCGTATAGCGTGGTAGCAGCGGGGCTCGTGCAGCACTTTAAAGGGTCCAGGGCTCCGGCTGCTGCGGGGAGCCCGGGCCCTTTAAATCACCGCTGGAG
>NW_020664413.1:39756027-39791892 GCF_002925995.2 Terrapene triunguis
GCTCCGGCTGCTGCGGGGAGCCCGGGCCCTTTAAATCACCGCTGGAGCCCTGCCGCCCCTACCCCGATATAACAGGTTTCAGCTATAATGCGGTAGGGATTTTTGGCTCCCCACGACCATGTTATAGCGGGGTAGAGGTGTATGTAGAACTGAAGAGTCAATTCATTTTACATACTATCTCTGAGAACAATAAAATGACAAAGCTAAAAAATTGTAAAAGATACTATAAAGTCATTCTGTAACTATTTCAGTTAGGAAACAATCTGATTGAGTTTTCATAGCAGTATAGAGGTGATGGCATGCATTCTCACCCAGTTGGCACATAACTGTTCAAGGATAGACACTAGTTCACAGGCCAGATTAGGCTGGCACACAGGCTGTATGAGTAGTATCATGAGTCACTGGAGGACAGCCAGTTACTCTCCTATAACAGGTCACCAATATTGATACAAGGTTGGGTTCAGTCACATCGGATCACAGAGGAACTTTCTAATTCTTCTCCACCTCCATTTTCAATATCCAGATGTGGCATCTATGGACACAACCGAAAGGCAGTGGGAAAAGAGAGAAGGAGGGAAATCTATACTAAAATAAAACCAACTGGCCATAGAGAGTTATCCCAGTATTTCAAATCCAAGACATTAACCTCTCACTGAAAGATTTAAAGTACTGTACTTTGAAGATACTGAACAGTAACCAGGCCACAAAAATACAATGTCATTAAATGATCACTATTACAAAAAATTCTATAAAGGAATTAAATAATAATTTATCTTAATACCATGAGATAACAAATATTCTATAACTTTTAAAATAAAATAGTAATTACCAACCTTAATGCCAAAGTGTAGGTTCCTGGTTGCCGTTGGCTTTCACGAATGAGATAACTTCCCTCTGCAACACTTAATAATTGGTCGGCTTCTTCTCTTGAGATCATACCATGGAATCTAACAAACAAAACTCATTTTTATTAGCAATCAAAGCTGTTTCAAAACACACTGTTTTTCCATCTTAGACCACACCTTTGTTTGTTTTTAAGGAAAAAGAAAAACAAAAAAACATGGCTTTTTAAAAGAAGCTTCCATAAAAACTACAGTAATTAGCAGGAACCTATCCATTATGTTAATTTCTCTCTCTGCTTGGCATTTGGCCAGCATGATTATTTGCGGCTGGTAGGCTTTAGCTGTCAAAATCACTTAACAGACAGCATGGGAACAACACTCTTTCGTTACAGAACAAGCGCATTCTTTTCATAACATGGTTATCTTACATTAGTTTAATAGACAAGTGTCCATGTTACCCATTAGCTTAATATTCTATGCTAGGGGTACTCACACTTACTGAGGGACAGTTTGCTAGTTTGCCAGGGGGTCAAGGGATCCATTTAATCTGACTAATAATCTGCATAACAAAGTGCAAAATTTACATACACTGATACCAAAATAAACACAAACATAAAATTTGCTTTCATTCTCTGTGCTAAACAGAACAATCTTTGCTTAATGCAGTGAAATGGAGGACAAGTAAATACAAATGATAATGTGCATTTTTATAGCATGTGGCATTTCAAATGGCCCCAAAGAGATTTTTACACACACACACACACACACACACACACACACACTCATTGCAGGACCTTCACTTTTGGGGTGAACCAACCAACCACATGAAGCACAGCAGCACTATATTTTCCTAGATAATGCAGAACTGAAGAATACCGTATCCATCTGAATCTGCAGGGGTGATGTGAGGTGGGCAAAATGCCATACCCAAATTAGAGTTTGCAGGGAAGCAAGAGTAGTGTGATTAAGTGGAGCAAAGTTCTTTGCTGTACATGCCCAACGAGCAGACTGGCAGAAACAGGGCAGAGCACAATTTCACAGTGATCACTCAAGATGTACCCATCAAAATGTAATGCATGACCTTGACAAGGTCCCACACACAGTATGCTGAACAGCCAAGAGGGTAGGCTGTTGCAGAGTCACTACTTTGCAAGGCAAAATGTCCTGCAAATTAAAAGTGTTAGCACAGCTAGCCCCACATTCCTGTGGTGTTAAACACACAAAGGCAATTAAAAGGCCATGGGGTGCACTTGCGGCACCTTTACTCAACACTGAACATGAACTGAACCCACCCACATTAGACTCAGTGATTCACAGCAGCACATTACTTACTCTCTTCCATAATATTTGGGTCTGTTCTCTACCTATTGAAAAAACAAACAACATTTTAAATATTTTACTTTCAGAAAAGATGGCACATAATGAACACCTTGAATAGAACAACTTTTTTAAAAATAGGAGAGAACATATAGCATATCTGAAGGGAAAGAATAATAATCACTCAGCACTACAGTACTTTTCCAGTGGGTATAGTGTAAGGAGACACATTGAAAGGTCCAACAATCTAAACACAACCTGAGGAAGCAGCCTATTTAAATGCTGAAATGGAGAGTCTCTTGAAACCATTTGCATGCTGGTGCTTTTCTAAGCCACATTGGTAACGTTGTCCAACTACTATATGCCCAAATTGAATTTTTTTTTAAACGATACATGCCATTTTTTTCTTGGCATAAGTAGGTGAGATAATCTAGAAACACATTTTTTAAAAAAATCTTCAATTTACAAGTCATCTTCCTCTTCTAAAGTTGCTAGAAGTGTTGCTGTGCACTGTTAAACCACTGCCATATTTCACCTGAGAGGTGGCTACATTTCAGTGGTAAGTGAAATATTATACAAGTCTTGCATTTCTTGTGCCCCCAAAACTTTCATATTTGTGTATTAAAATAGCACCTAGAGGCCCCACCAATATCAAGACCCTTTTGTACTAGTTGCTGTACAAGCACATAGTACGAGACAGTCCCTGCCCCAAACATCT
The DNA here is from genome assembly GCF_002925995.2 of Terrapene triunguis. Classification (NCBI taxonomy): domain Eukaryota; kingdom Metazoa; phylum Chordata; order Testudines; family Emydidae; genus Terrapene; species Terrapene triunguis. The sequence continues at coordinate 39,758,905 of NW_020664413.1, forward strand.
GACAATCTAAATGTGCACACAGACAAAGGGTGGCAGAAAAGGAGTATCATTAGCCTCATTTTACAGACAAGGCACTGAGAAAAGCAATTTACAACTGGGATGCCTGTTACAGAGTTGGGAAATTGAACCCAGCTCTCTCACATCCCAATGCAGTGCCTTAACCCCAAGACCATCATTCCTCTGACTATGGAACTGGGAAATCTTTTGGGCTTTGAATTCAACAGTTATGCAACCTTAACCATTGCAGTCATTGATGATCCAGCTATAATCAAGCGCAAATCATTCACAGTTTATTTCCACTTCAGTTTCATCCTCACATCTTTTCAGGGAAATGTCAAACTAAAATAAATATTTCGCCCTTGTTGTTGAGATGGCATTTAAATGGGATCTTTAAAAGTCCAAGATGTCAAAAATTAAATATGATGCAGAGTCTAGCAACAACAATCCTTCCATAGTCACAGGAAATAAAGAGCTATTCTGATGGTTGATCAGTTTAGAAAATCAGTGTTCATTATTGAAGTGATCAATAATGTTTTAAAGTGTGCATTTTCCTTTATAATCATTGGTGCATATATATTAATTTAGATGTAGAATACAACTTATAATAGAAGAAACAAGAGTTAACTTATGTAACCACTGCCTTGCAACTTGCTTTATACTTCTGACTAGATTACAACAGAAAGCCTATATTACCAGAGAAGCAAAATTAGGCCCCTACTCTGCAAAGACATGCTTGACTTTAATCATGCAAGTAGTCCCATTGTTCTGAGTTGGACTACTCACATGCCTAAAGGCAAACACATGCATAAAAATTTGTAGGATCAGGTCCTAATTTCCCTCCTCCTGCCAAGCAAACCACTTCATTTTATACATTAGAAACAATATGAAAGTAGACAAAATGAAAGCATTAAACACACACACACACATACACACAGCAATACTGTGCATAAAAACTGTGTATAAGTAACTTTAAAAAACTTAGATGCCTGTCATGGGATTAATGGTCAACATGGCACACCAAGAAAATATCCAAATCACAATAAAATCTGAGTGTGCAAACAAGATGAGAATGTGAAGTGGCAGAAGATTAAAGCAAACTGTCAAAGAAAAACTCAGCTGGAGAGTAACTACACTCAGACTGGGTGTGGGACTTGACTTTTCTGGATGATAAATTAAATTAAAAGGAGAAATTACCATTTCTCTGAACCTGGGCCTGACTGCCCTCACTCCTTCAAACTGTTACATCCACTTTTCTTCAATTAGACTGTAAGCTCTTTGGACAGGGGCTACCTTTCACTGTGTGTTTGTACAGCATTTAGTACAATGGGAACCCATTCAGGATTGGAGATAAACTGAGCCCACCTAATTTATATGCCTGTTTCTTTATAACCTCCCATGTTGTCTCATTACCCCGTTCTATTGTATTTGTTGTTGTTTATTTTGAATGTATTCACATAGGGCCTGACCCAACTCCCACTGAAATCAATGGGAGTCTTTCCATTGCCTTTAGCAGAAGCTGAATTGTGCCTTTAGAATAGAGTTGATTTGTATGTATTCTGCAGGCCAAGTATATAACGTAGGTCAGGAAATTATATGCCTCTTATTTTCTGCAATGTTTTCTATGAGTATTATCATAAACATTTCCCCATAGGCATATCTCTTTAGTCAGCACCTAGCATTTTTCATAATTTAGTTGTTGATATTGCCATTAAATTCATCAGAACTGGAAGCACTGTTTGACCTTGCCATGATCTTTTGCAAAGTTTCTTTTGATACCACAAAGTTCCTGTAACACTATTTTCTCCGAGTCACCAGGTCTGTCATCCTGGTCAATACAGATCCGGGGATAGCTAAAGTTAGCTGTCAAAGTAACTATACAGATTTGGTAAGTTTAACCCTCCTTTTTTGCTTTCCATGATGGAGTTTCATAATGCTTATTCTCACTCTTCTCAACCCTCATGTAAAGGAGCAAAATCATGCCTTCCAAGATTGGAGCCACTTACTGTCTGAGATGAAATATGGATATTGCCATAATAAAATGAAGCAGCTGAGGGAGAATGGTCATTTTAATTAAATCCATTCTTGCTGGAAAAGTCAGTTCAGCTGTGCCCCATCTCTCCATAATGTCTTTTGCTTTTTGCAGTATTTGGGGGCCACTAAAATTGAAAATTTTATTTAACATGAAGCATAAGATGTGTCCCCAACTGCTTCATTTTTTCTTGCAACCAAGTAAATGTCAGTGTAAATTTCCTTGAGTTTCAGAAATTTTTGAGAGTAGTTTGTAAATTGCCTTATCATTTCAATAATCATAGTGATGGTTTGTACAGGGTTCATAAAAGTTGATTCTTGTATTAGCAAAGACTTTTTATGTCAGTTCTATATCTAGGCAAAAATTTTCAGCCAAAATTTTTTTTCCTCCGAAAAATGCAGCTTTGGGAAGACAAACATTCTGCGAATACAGGTCAATTTTGACAATTTGTTTTAGTCAAAAATGAAAAAAAGAGAAAACTTCAGAAATGTTTAAATGAATCATATCATCAAAAAGAAACATTTCAGTGTCTTGGGCTACATTACCAAGAGGATTTCAGCACGATGCCCAAGAATGAGGTGGGATGGGGATGCTCTGGAGCAGGGACTTGAACCAAGGTTTCCCACATCTTAGGTGAGTGTCCTGGGTGATGGGGTATATCGGGGTTGGGGGGTTTCTCAATGTCTTCTGTTGAAGGTGTCCCACTTTGTATAAATAATTAAATATTCACTAAAGCAGGGACTGGAATCCAGGTGTCCCCCACTGAGGTGAGTGTCCTAACTACCAGGCTACAGGGGATTCTGGGATAGAGCTCTCTCAGTCTCTCCTATTGAAGCTGTTCCACTTTCTATAAAATACTCAAATAGTCATTGGGCCAGAAAGAGAATGACATGATATGTTCTATGCCCAAAACAAAATGCCTTTTTCAATGTGCTGGAAATTCTGGACTTTTTTTTCGTGTTTGACCCAAACAGAATTTATTTTACTTTATTTTTTGGAACTGCCAAAGATCTGAAAAATCAGTTATTCACACAGTTCTAATTAGTACACTTTTTTTTTTTTTTTTTAAAGTCAGCATTTACCCCCAGTTACTACTCTGTGGTACGAGAGATAACACACTTTCCCCTGTACTGACAATGGAAACTAACAGTGGTACCCATGTGGTATTTGTCATCAATTATTATTATTTGTACTGTAGTAGTGCCCAGAGAGCCCAGGAAGGATCCAGGCCCCATTGTGCTAGGCACTGAACACACAAGTCACTATGGTTCTGCTCTGGTTTTGTTTCTATTTTCCCCCCTAAACTTTGGCGTATGGCTAATAAAACTGAAGTGGGTGAATAGATAAATGGTGTAGACTTGGCATGCGCCTCACACTTGACTGTGTCATTCTGAAATGTCCTCGGTGCCTTGGGAAGTCACCCAGGGTGAATCTTGTTCATATGAACTCGTCTTTGAGATCAAATTTAACAAGTTACATTAAATACCCCCATTCAGCATGATCAAATGCTTCTTAGCTACCCACAGAGGCTGCTTTGACAAGGGTATTTAGAGATGCTGCTCAATCAGGCTTGTTAGCAATTAGCACAAGATTAGGATGGAGTCTTACTATGAGGCGAAAAAGGGCAGTAATTTTAATTAACTCAATCATTTGGCTGGCTTGATATCCTTTCACATATGATTATTTTAAATTCATTGTGAGGTGCCCTGCTGTGACAGCAAGGGGTGCCCTGAAGACAGATTCTAACTATACATATATATTCATGCGCGCACACGTGCACGCACACACAGCCCAGAGAGGCAATCACAATATGCTTTGGACAATGCACCGACATTTCATATTATAATCTCAATATGAATCTGATGTAGAATTCAAAGATCCTTAAGTATTTACAGCACTAACCCACAATGCTATTTTTCACTCAAAATGCCTAGCTGTGCTGCACCATCACATGACCAAAAAACAAGGGCTGATTCTCCAGTCCTTTATCCTGGCATTACCCCAGTGTAACCCCATTGACCTCAGCAGAGTTAGAGTGGATAGTCGGAGTATTTTAGAACCATTTTCAAGTTACTGGGTTATTTGCTGGTAATGTCTCTCTACATTATCTCTTGTAGCAGCATGTGCCTTTGCACCTTGAATAAACATTATTTATGGTGTGATTTCCAATTACTCTTTGGCAAGTACTTTTTTCTTTAATTGTCCTGCTTATTTCAACAAGAGGAATAACATAATTAATACCATACCAAATTACATATTACTCCCTCCCCCTAACCTCTGGGATTATCTTCCTAATATTTATAGAATTACTTATGCAGCAGAACTATTCAATTACTTAGAAGAAGATTCTGCTCCTCACCACCTCACTCATGGCTGCGAATAGAAACCCAGCTGAGAAAGAGCAGATCAAAGCTCAGGACTAGCAGGAAGAGCTTAGACCCCAGAGAAAGGTTAAACACCTTTCTACTCACTGAATATATTTTCACTTCCACTTTGGCTCAGCTGCACAGTATGTTCAGTACTTGTAATGAAAAACATTGTTATGGGCAAGACACTGAAATCAACTCCCCCGCCTCCAAAAAAGGCAAAAAATACACATTGATGCTACATTATAATTATTTCAATTGTACTTTTATGATGTAAAAATATCCTTCAAAATGGTCATAATTTTGACCTTATTTGAGAAATGGGATTTTTTAAATGGAACATTTCCGTTTTTAAAAAATACCTAAGCCCCTTCATTTTCAGTTTAAACTGATTTTCGCTGGAAAATTCCCAGGTTTTACAAAAAGTATGATTCATTTTTTCTCCCCAATTCTCCCCCTACTTTCGTATCATTCAAATGTATAAAAATAACTTGTTTTATTAGGAAAATACAATCATTGCATGAGATATATGTATTACGATAATACATTATAGTCTGTGTGTATATGCAAAGCTGCCTGTTGAAATAAGGCTGTGTGTTAGTCTAGAAGATACACACAATAAACAAAAGGCACGCAGGCAAGCTCTGAAGCGCGTTGCACCTCTGAACATACTGATGAATCTCATGCCCACCATGTACTCATTTCAAACTGTTAGCAGATGATGGATTAAAGATTTGACACACTAAAATGGGAAGAAAATGAAAATCTGTATCAGAATACATTTCAGAACATAAGGAAGTATTTGCAAGTTTAAAAAAAACGAACAGGAGAAAAGGATAGACTTGAGTGTACGCACTGCAAATGGTGTGACCCAATTATTAAACATAAATGCTTATGGGCTAATAGTAAGTGTACAACAGTAAACTGTTTTTTCAAATGAAAAGTTTTATTTGGGGATTAGAGATCTATTGTTTTCTTAAACTCAGAGCTGGCACTGTGTTTTGAGTTCTGCAGCAAACCACATTGATTAATGGAATTCAGAGCATTAATCTACTGAGTACTCCCCCCTCCCCATCTTTCCAGCCACCAAAATAAACCCCGATATTCACCCAGAAAAATTATTAAATAGTGTTTTGCACTGATTTTCACCTGTTTTTGTTGCGGTAATAAATACTGATAAATTCCCAGGAAAAATTAAATAAAATAAAAACTGAAAATGAAGGGCCGTAAAAATACCTTAAACTTTACACTCAGCAGCTATCTATGTGCAACAAATTGTATCCTGCACAAATCTGCTTTGTTCAACTCTCAATTCCCAGATGATTCCTAAAAATTGCAGATATGCATTTCTTATCCCATATTAAAACCAAGACCATGTTCTACTCTACAGTTTATGTTTTGGGACAAAACCATTCTAGAGTTACACTAGCTTCTTTGTCCTTCCTGTATGAGGTACTTAGTGAAGTTTGGTGTTATGAATGTTCACAAGTGATCCTACAAACACTCGTCTCTGTTGAGACTGACAGACTTTACAATTACAGGATTAAACCCGGAGACCTTTCTAGGTACTATATAGTAAACCTACATACCCTCTAGAGCTTGGATCACTAATTCAGGGTGAGCACTGCTCAGTTCAAGCCTATTTCTTCCTAAAATAACCACGAATTGCAATTTGCCACCTGTACAAAAGCTTATAAAATTTTAAAACTAATGTGTAAACTCAATGATACTGCAGCGATACACATACATCTTGGGATGAGAAAATTAAGTAAAGGTAAATTGTAATTGAAGTGGCAGCATCTGGATGCCTGAAGATCTCTCCAGTATGAATTGGCCTGATCTTGTCTAATTTTAAAAATAATGCAAGTGTGGATCTGATTAGAATTTGAATGAATGACCAGCTGGTGTTCTAGGCTTGTTCCATTACTGCAATTGAAACAGATGCTCAAAATGTTTATCTATAGTATATGACTTTATCTCTTTTATGTCTTGCCTTGGCAGTCTAGTAGTATTGCTAATATTATAAAGGAGATCATCGCATGACTCCCGCTCATGATCTCCCATTTCCCAGGACATTAATGATTAACACAAACACCGGCCTGCAGCCAAATTAGCATGGGCTGTGCTCCTGACAGATCTATTAAGCTAAACAAGGCTAGAACTCCTCTGTATTATTATAGGCAACTCTCCACTGTGGGGAAAAAAAGTCCATGAAGCATACATGTTGTGCACAAAACTGCAGTCATCATTTTAATTCCTATAAGGCCACTCCATGCAGTTCTGGTTGCACTATTCCTGCATACTTTGTATTTCTCTGTTTATTTAAGAAGGAAAGCTTATCCTGAAAGCTGTACATATCAATAGTAAAGTTGAGACTCTGAATTCACAAAAATTAGGACATGTATAGATCAGGTTCCCATACTGTCAAGGTACCTGAGTGGCACCCATTATCACAGTATCCATATGTATTACAATATGGTCTTTCGTTACATCAACAGACAATGCCAGGAAATGTAAAGATACAGCTCATCAAAATAAATAAATGTAACAGTCTACGCTATTAGCCTGCCAAGAGTGCTTTATAGTCTTAAAATGTATATACACTGGATACATTTCACCCACCACCGAAACACAGGAACCTTTGGGGAGGACAGCAGCAGTTATTTCTTGACACCTAGCAACAGTTTAGGGCAGTGTAGTGGTGCAGACCCACCAGCGCAGCGCCTCCTGCTGGTCGTGCTGGGAATTAGCTCTCTCAGACCACCAGGGCACCTTTTACTAGCGGTGCCTCACTAGCCGCCCCTTCTACTTCCTCCTCCGTTTCCACCATCTGGACCCGTGTCGCTCCCGGACTGCACTGTCCTCTTCGGGACACGGCCCTCCAGCTGTGCCCCAGCCCACTGTCTCCCCCCTTTTGGGGACAGGCAGCCCTCAGTCCTTCCACTAGCCTCAACGGCCAACTGCAGTTTCTAGTCTAATCCCTGGCTTGAGGGGCAAACTGCAGTCTGGATTTAGACCACTCTCCTCATTGGCAAGTAGGGTAAAGAGTGGGAGAGACCCGGGCCCACCCACTACTCTGGCTCCCGGCCCAGGGACCCTATAGCTTGCAGCCGCTTACTGCCCCTCCTCCTATTCCCGCTGACTACATTCCCTGGGCCTCTTCCCCCATAGTCCTAGCACCTTCCCTTCCCTCAGGGCCTCAGTCTGTCCACGGTCAGCCCAGAGCTCCCCTATTGCTCCGCTACCCTGCCCAGCACTGCAATATCTCCGGTGCTCCTCAGCAGACAGTTCTTCCCCTTTGTCTTTCAGGAAGAGACTGCCTTTGCTCTGTTGAGCAGCCCTTTATATACGGGCTGCTCCAGCAAGCCTTCTCTTGATTGGCTGAGTTCTGCAGCCGCCCCACCACAGGCAGGGAGAAAAAAAGCACCATACCCAAATGAATGTGTGTAATTTTGAGTGATATCACAAAAAATCCTATTGTGCTGAATACATGGAAAGGAAAAATAGAAAGGCTGAAGTGGAAACAAAAACTGTGAATGTAATTATTTCTATGTGATTAAAATCTCAACTTCAATATTAATGTGTAAGGTTTTTGCACAGAAACAATAACAGCTTAGATGTTGTTTCCTTATTAGCAAACTCATTAACAGCACAAAACATTTTTTAAAACTAATTTTTCTTGCTGAGACATGTTCCATAAAAAATTAGTCTGTCACGCTTGATCAAGATATAGCTACATTAAAGACCGATCAACTATAGCTAGCCACCTATTGCAAAAATGCAAACCTGGAAGATCAGGGTGTTTCCATTAAAATGAAGCATTGGACTCCCATTAAATCTCTATTTTTTATCCGAGAAGTTGACAGACTATTTGGAAGAACTGCAATTGGGCATTTGAAAGAGAGTACAGAGAAATCCCCGTTTAAGTCAGTAAAGTAATCTTCTTTGTGATCTAAGCTATAAGCTATTAATGCCCCTGACAGTACCACGCTCCACTATATTTAAAGCTATGTCAACATGACAAACACATTCCAGAGATTAATTTCCTCTCTCTTGTTGCATGATAAAAATGTTGCAATAAAATTTGAACAATTCAGTAACTTGCAATGGTTTAGTATGAGCAGTGTTTTGTAATATCATTTAATGAGTCAAACCCAACATTTCAGCATTCTTAAAATTGACACTGATGTTTCCCAAGTTCCTAGAGGTAGTGATGAGATAGAGTTATGCATAAAAACTTACTGACATGGATGTTCAATATCAATTAAACACAATAATATTTTAATCTACAATTTCAAAACAGTTATGAAAGAGTGCTAGTCTTGTCAAATAGCATTAAAGGGACAGTATCACTTTAGGTCCTGATACTACAATCCGAGCCATATGAGCTGACCCTCTGCACACATGGGTATTCCCTATGCTTCAATAGGATTCCACAACTGAAGCATCAGGGCCCACACTTTCTGTCTGTAATGCTTCAGGTGACTATAACTGAAAGATTGGGATGGGAGGAGGAATTCATTGTATTTATTGTGTGCATTTAATAACGAAGGGACAGTCTTGGTATTTGCCCTGTACAGTAAGTTTCCCCTGTTTGTGTGGGTCTTTCACACAAAAGAGAGGACCGAGAAATGTTTTCTAAAAATAAAAAAGTGTAACTGTAAGAAAAAAAAAATTGCTAAAGTTACCAGGTGATTGCAGGGGGAAGATGTAGTACCTGAAAGTCTTTTTAACTCTTATTTTAAATTAACCAGATTTCCAGTTGATGGTGCCCCTTTAACATCAGAAAAAGCAATGTATTCAAGTTGCCCTCTCCATAATACTTCAATGTCTCCCTTGTAGCAGTTGTTCAATGTACAGTGTGTGGATGGATCTGGAGTTTGTGGACAATGTAAAGCTTTGGATCATCATGATACCCACCTCAAAAGTGCAGGTAATCCTTCTAGGATGGGGAGCTTCCTGTTGCAACTGATACACTGAGAGAAGGCAGAAGTTAAATATATTTCAGTTTTCTGCTTAACACAGAATTGTTTTTGTTAAATTAGGCATCTGAAAACATTAAATTTTGATTTAAAAAAATACTTGCTGCAAGATTTTGTGCAGAGGGATACATAGGCCAAGATATTATAAATGATTCACAACTAATCAGAAACCACTCGCTATTAGAATTCATTTATCTAATTAATTACTGTGTGATAACTGGGCAAGGTGGGGAAAAAGCTAGACTCAGGCAGAAAAGAACAGAAGTTATGATCAATGCAAGCTTCATTTTACAATACATCCAAAACATGTTGGTTCTACAACTCTGTTCTTCAGCAAGAGGATTCAGTCAGTGCTGTAAGGCACTGCTCACCTTCAGCTCCCATTGATTTCACTTGGGACTGAAGCTATTCAGGACCTTACAGAAGAAACTCAGAGCATTGTAGAATCAGGCCCTATGTCTTTATGATTGTTCACTAACCTTTCTGAGCAAACAAAATGTCATTTATGGCTGTGAACCTATTGTCATTCAGTGGGCAGTTTCCCCATCGTTAAGGCCTAAAATGTAACCTATTTTAAAATGGGTACAAATACCAAAATATCTATTTTTGTTATCTTTTAAAAATTGAGCCTCACCGAGACCAAGGCATTTTTAAAAGTAAGTTGTAAATTTATGATAGTAACATGCTACTTTGCTATAAAAGGAGGGACATTCAGCTCCTCTTGATTTGGCAAATCACCTTAAAAATGAGGCTGTCGATACTTATTTTATCTTTACAAAAATTTGGATCTGATTAGATTTCTTTCTGAAATAGACAGAGAGATGTAATCCCTTAAAATTAAATTATCTTTCAAACAATATTACTAGCAAACAACTCTGATAACATGTGCTGTCACTTCTTTCACATAACAAGAACATAAATTAGTTATCCAATGAGATTTTATTTCATTATGTTTGGCATTTGACCATAACTATTTTTTTTTTTTTACACTCATACTTCATTAAGATGCTAAGAATATAAGCATCACAATGGAGAAAATGGCTCAGTGTTAGATGACAAGTAAATACTCACACTAGAGATCCTTGTTCCAAAGGTGGGTGGGGGAAGCAACATTTTTATCTTTTATCTTTATCTTCATTTCATTTAAAACCTATTTCACCACTTTTAAAAATTGTTTTGCACAGATATGAAAAGGGTGATTTTGAAAGTGATGAAAAATAGCAAAATAATGTAAACTTTGCAACTTTTCATTGGAAGTACAGCATGAACACTTATTTTCCCCAGTTTCCACTATAAAAATAATATTTTATGCCACAAATGAAGAAATTATTCCCTGATCCAAATCTGATACTTGTGGAGAACTAGCTCAGGTTTTATAAGAAAAAATGCAGAGAGAAAATGGATAATTTTAGATCTAAAAATGGAAGTGACACGCTTTGTAGAGCACTAAAAAAATTCAGGCTAATCATTTCTTGCCTCACATCAACATTAGAAAGATTTTCTGAAGATGACCTTCTCCTCAAAGACTGGGCCTTTTATTCTTTGCAGGTCAGGAATACACTGTGTGGTCTGTCAAGTTATAAAATGTGCTCTCTAGCCTTTTCCTATAACTGCTGCATGAGAACCACGCTATCAGCTGCTGTTTCCTTGCCGCTACTATTGCTAGTGAACTCGAATAAGACATTCCTATTCATTCATCAAGAGAGACAGCAACACAAGCAAATAATATGACTGTGTGCACTTACTTCTAATTATGGAAAATTATGAAAAACATAAGTTACATCTACAAATGATGTGTGTTGCTTTAGGTACTGGGCTAGCTGCCAATGAGGCTTTGGCATTGTAAAGGTTGGACACCTCATTATAGATCATGGTGTAAAATAAAATGAATGAAAAGGCAGAGTTCATTGAGTTCACAGAAGGTACAGTATTGTGATTTATTATTAATATTTGCAAATGAAAGCAAAACATACAGAACTTGGTGACAAACACTAGATGAATGGCTGTTATGATTAATGATGTTTAATATTAAAGCTACAATGTGCTCCAATTTTATTCTTTAACCATCATCTACAAGGCAAAAGCCTGCTTCAAGTCACTTCATGTGTAAGTGCCTTTATTTTAAGTGACTGGCTTGACATATGGCAAGCCATTGATGTAATAAGTTATGATTCAAAGCCACACAGAGATTGCTTCTATGTTCACATGCAGACTGAGGTTCCAACCACCGCAATTATGTGACAGCAGTTGAATGGGTTGGAGATTGGTCTTCTCTTTAGATGGTTGAATTTGAAGGAACTGAATGTGAGCAACAAAGACAGCTGGGGGAAAATCTTTAGCATTCCCCCCCATCCTTGCTGCTTATTTTTCATTCATTTCAATTAATTTAAAATAAGTTTTAAAAAGTTCTGGAGTTGCTAAAATTTTAAGGCCTATGCAGTGTTGCCAACTCTCTTGAATGTATCATGAGTCTCACAGTATTAGGTGTTTTAGTTAAAGGCCCAGTGCCTGGAAACTAGAGATTATATAAGAATCTCAGCTTTGGGGATTTTAAAAAAAAAATTTAAGTTTCTAGTCTTCATGGCGGCAGAGAAAAGCTTGAAACTATTACTTGAATTCATCTTAAATGCTCAGAAACCAGATGGCAAATAAAAAATACCCAACACTAATGTTTTGGGTTTTTTGAAGCATGACTCATGATTTTTGAATGTTTAGGGTTGGCAATGCTGTCTACAAAGTGCCTGTTGGAACAGAAACATCCAATCTCTGCAGGACTCATGGAAACTGAAAGTGAATGTTTCAGAAGAGATGGAAGTTCTGTGCATTTAGACCTAGAATATATACTGTAGAGCAGCGGTTCTCAAACTATTGTACTGGTGACCCCTTTCACATAGCAAGCCTCTGAGTGCGACCCCCCCTTATAAATTAAAAACACTTGGTTATATATTTAACACCATTATAAATGTTGGAGGCAAACCAGGGTTTGAGGTGGAGGCTGACAGCTCGTGCCCCCCCCATGTAATAACCCCCTAAGGAGTTCTGAACCCCAGTTTGAGAACCCCTGCTGTAGAAAATAATCCTGCATTAGCAAAGGCACGAACTAAATGATTCAAAAAGTCTTTTTTTCCTCTCATTTCTATTATATATTTTCAGTTTAGAAGAATTATTTTAATCCATTCTCTATAAACTTTAGTAACATCTTACACTTCAAAAATATGCTTATACATTTTTTTGTCAAAGGTTTAACACAAACTTAAAACCTTGAACTCAGTAGAACAGATTCCATGATGTGCTGTCATGATCCAGCGTCCAAAAAAATGGATTTATTTCAAAATAAGTCCCAACTTACCCAGGTGAATTCTTTCATTATGTTAAGTGCTGCTTTCATGTGTCTTTGGCAGTGCTGTTGCTAGCCCATTCGGGGCCCGAAGCAGGAATATTTTTGGGGGGACCCTACACATACAACACATACTAATAATTAATAGGGGGCTCCTTGAGCTGCTTGGGGCCCTAAGCAATTACTTAGTCTGCTTATGCCTAGCGCTGGCTCTAGTCCAGGGGTTGGCAACCTTTCAGAAGTGGTGTGCCGAGTCTTCATTTATTCACTCTAATTTAAGGTTTCGTGTGCCAGTAATAGATTTTAACGTTTTTAGAAGGTCTCTTTCTAGAAGTCAGGAATGAGAGGAGGGGTTGGATGGGGTGGCAGGGAGTAGTCGGGGTGGGGGTTCCGGGGGCTGTCAGGGGACAGGGAACGGGGAGGTTGGATGGTGCAGGAGTCCCAGGGGGCCGTCAGGGGGCGAGAAGCAGGAGGGGTCGGATAGGGAGCGGGGGCCGGGCCCTGCCTGGCTGTTTGGGGAGGCACAGCCTCCCCTAACCAGCCCTCCATACAATTTCGGAAACCCGATGCGGCCCTCAGGCCAAAAAGTTTGCCTGCCCCTGTCTCAGAAGGACATCTAGCCTCAAAAATATGTCAGAGTTAGAAGCATTTTAAAAGTAGTTGTGTGGCCAAATACACACACACACACACACACACACACACACACACTCACTCTGAAAATCTGCTGTTAAATAAAGGCTGATTCTTTCTCCCATGCAAGAATCCGGGTCACTAACGCCCTTAGGCACTATGCCACCAGGCCATACCTGTTCAAGTAGTCTCATTGACATTAATGGGAACACTCATGTGAACAAGGTTTACAGAATCCAATCCCAGGGACTGTAGAGATGCACTTGGCCTTTGGCATCAAGGAGTGCAAGTGTCTCCAAATGACAACATTTCCTGCTATTCTTCATATTAATGCACAATGTTTCTTGAGCTCATATCTCAATAAAAATGGTATTTCAATTGTTTTAAAAGCACTAGAAATGAAAGTTTTTTGTTACAATATTTTTAAAAAAATCTGTTTGAATACTTACAGTAAGATTTCCAAACAGGTGGTCGGTATTCATCAGTATCTGAAAGAATAATGACACTTATCTAAATACACTATTAAAAACAAGGTAAACACATTCTGGCAGAAGCGTTGTTAAATTCAGCAAGATAACTGTACAAAAATCTAGCTGCAGTATATGCTAGTATAATTGGCATTTTAAAAGCTACAAAAAGGGAGGTGTAAAAAATGAACGCTCGAGCTAAGAGTTTTCTCTTCTTTACTTAGACATTTGTAAAGGTATTTTTCAAAACAAGGTGGAAGAAGAGCAATAGAATACCACTTGGCAAGATGGCCAATTTACACAGAACCCTAATGCTACTATAAATAGATGTGCAAAATTGGGAAGAAAAAGCATACTGCTTTCTTTAAATATGCTTTTTTAAAAAAGTTTGTATTAGAAAATGTTTCCTTAAAGTTATTTAACTTAAGGTCAGATCAATCAACTTTCATTCCACCTATTAACAACCCAGTCCTTCTCTAAAGTGTTTTGGGATTGGGTGTATCCCTTTTGTGAGCTCTAGTGGAGTTCACTGTATTCTGTGTTTGTTTTAGAAGATTGTGTCACAAGAGGGCTCACAAACTATGTAAAGGGATACTACATTCTTCCACTGAAATCAGAGGCCAAACTCCTATAGACTTCAATGCTAGCAGGATCAGGCCCTACATTTGTGAAAGGAAGAGAACTGGAAGGTATCAATCTGTATAAGAAGCAATGTTGTAACTTTATTCCACTGAGATCTCTCTTCTTTTTCAAATCTTCTAATTACATTGATCCCAGCTAATCCTTGATTTGCAATCTGATACACTTCACAGCATATAAATAATACTGAAGAAGTTGCAAAAAACTTGCATTCCTTTTATATTGAGTACAAGCTTCACATAGTAAAAATTATCAGATGCCATAAGAATACCACGAGTGTCTCTCCAAATGGAAATCTTGCAAACCTCAAACTTTAATTCTTGTCATGTACTTTGGAGTTTGTCATAAAAATAAATTGGTTTTCTAGGTTCTGTCTGTCTTGTGACTTGCTGACAATTTACCAGATGTTTTAAGTTACAATGTTCTGAGACAAAAATAGGGCTAGATTCTGGCCCTCATTGCAGCTGCTTCATGTCAGTTCACTGGTTCCTCTACTCCTATCAGGTATCCCCTAACTTTGGTTTTGATCCCATGAGCTACTGATCCTACAAGATGATGAGCTACCTCACCTCCCATTGCAGTTGATGGGAGTCAGTGGCACTCTGCATGTTGCAGGATCTATGAAACACAATCACACTTGAGAGTAGATGACAGTGTCTTCTGCTACACCACAACTTTTGGTAGGCAAATATCTGCTGGCACTGATGCTGTCTGATGCATCACATATACCCCCTTGACTTCTGACTATCATCTTGAAGACACTAACAGAAGATGTTTGTCTAAAAGATTTGCGCTAGCTCAAACAGAAGTTAATTCAGGGAAGTCCTATGGCCTGTGTTATTCAGGTCAGACAAAATCACCACAATGGTCCATTCTGGTCTTATAATCTATCTATCTATCTGACTACATTCGAGACCTCTTCTTTGAGTCTTGTAGTGACGGACATCTTTACTCAGGCATTATCGATCCACCTTTCAGGGATTCTATCATCAAACTTGAGGTTGAGAAAGTCTTTGGCTTGCATTCCCTTAGGGCGGGGTGGGCAAACTACGGCCCACGGGCCGGATCTGGCCCGCGAGCCGTTTTAAGCCGGCCCATGAGCCATACCACGCAGCTGGGCCCCACTCCAGCCAGGGCACTGGGTCGGGGGCTGCACCTGCGACTCAGCCCCGCTCCGGCTGGGGCGTTGGGTCGGGGGCTGCACCACGCAACTCAGCCCCGCTCCGGCCGGGGCGCTGGATCGGGGACTGCACCACATGGCTGGGCCCTGCTCCAGGGCTTTGGCTGGGGCGCAGGATTGGGGCCACACCACTCGGCTCCCAGAAGCCGCGGCATGGCCCTGCTCCGGCTCCTACGCACTCCAATGGGAGCTGCAGGGGCGGTGCCTGCGGATGGGGCAGCGTGCAGAGCCGCCTGGCCGTGTCTCTGTGTAGGAGCCGGAGAAGGAATATGCCGCTGCTTCCGGGAGCCACTTGAGGTAAGCGCCGCTCAGAGCTTGTACCCCTGAGCCTCTCCCCACGCCCCAACCCCTTGCCCCAGCCCTGATCCCCCTTCTGCTCTCCAAACCCCTCGATCCCAGCCTGGAGCACCCTCCTGCACCCCAAACCTCTCATTCCCAGCCCCACCCCAGAGCCTGCACCCCCTCCCACCACCCAACCCCAATTTTGTGAGCATTCATAGCCCGCCATACAATTTCTATTCCCCAATGTGGCCCTCGGGCCAAAAAGTTTGCCCACCCCTGCCTTAGGGTAAGGAACTTACTTCCTGTGGATATTTACCTTAACCCACCACCTCCCCATTCAGAAACATTTGCAAACACTTCTAATTCAGGAATGTTTTCTATTTTAATTGCTATCACCTATGGATGGTAACTCCTCCACCTTGCATTTTCCACCATATTTGTATAGCTGTCATTTTGTCTGGCTTTTTATTATCTATCTTGTATGACATTTTAACTACTATATATGATTATCATATATTAATTGCTTATAGAGTGCCTCAAGTGCCTTGGTATTAGGACCTTTTATAAATATTATATTGTTATTAATAAGTGAGCATCTGGGTGAGATAAATGGATTCCCAAAATCCCATTTCTAAATCCCCAAGAGATCATGCAGACATGCTACCAACTCATGGTTGCCTGCCAAGTGTCTCACAACAGCACAGAGGTTTTCAGCTGTCCACCCTATGCTGTGTCATTGAAAGAACATCATCAGTAGACACATTAAGGACTATCCGTTCCTAATTTTTATTTTATTTCAAGTTAAAGCCATGTTAGGAAGTGCATGGTAGGAGCACTGGAACATGATCCCTCAGCACTGTACTGTATGTCATATGGAAAATGGCAAAACCTGTGTCTAAAAATAATGGGCCCTTATTCCTAGAAGAATATGACTACACTATTAGCTGGCTTTTGGTCTACTGTTGCTACTTTATAAACAACATTTGCATCCGTTTGATTTACAGATAAATGACAGGTAAAGGACATCATCCCCAAATTTTGTACAATGTGAGCTGACTATTATGAAAATACAAATATCTTGGCAGTTAAAACCATTTTTGAAGGAACTACAGCTATGTAATCATTACAACTAAGGGCATTATATTTGCAAAACTGAGAAGCAACAATATTTCTGCCTAAACAAAAAAATCTCGTTAAAGTCAAACAAGAACAGAGGTAACTTTCACATAACAACAATTTATAAAATTCAGAAACTGGAAGGAATGATTTATGTTCTGCAGCTGTGCACAAGTATTTTGTTTAGAAATCTGTCAGCATACTTTACTACCTTAACGCTGTTAGAGTTCCCAGAGAACATTCCACATTCGGGAATGAAAAACAAAAGGTCATTTCTATTGTAATTTTTAAAAATGTTCTCTGATATAAAATATGTAGCAGCAAGCACAGGATAATGACAATAATAAAGGAGAGGTTTTATAGTGTACACTTGTGTCTGTAACAGAGCGCTGTTGCTGTTAGCAATTGATAAACATTACTCTGCTACCCACCGATAAAAAAAGTCTAAACACCACATGGAACTATTAAAATCTGTTTTAAAAAATTATCAATGTGGACCACCCAGTCCCACACATCATGAAATCACAACAGTGTGACAGACCATACCTTAGCCTTCTCAATGGCAGGGGCAAAGCCACCAGCATTTGCCTACTCATCTCCCTTTGCTGGGCAAGGAAACTTTGGGCCCTCCAGAGAATTCCCAATCCTTCCTTAGCGCTCACCTGTTTCCTCACAAACAGCACTCTGATCTCTTCTTCTCCAGCTTCTGGCTTTCTTCTGAGCTCAACAGTTTCCACTCTCACAGCAGAGGCCCACCCTCACCCCATGCTAACTGCTGGTTCTGCTC
Organism: Terrapene triunguis; assembly: GCF_002925995.2. Lineage (NCBI taxonomy): Eukaryota > Metazoa > Chordata > Testudines > Emydidae > Terrapene > Terrapene triunguis. Next base: position 39,776,720 of record NW_020664413.1, read on the forward strand.
CCCATTTTAGCCCATCCCAGCTCCACTGCAATCTGCCTACCCCCATACCCAACATATTCAGCATGTAAATCCCACCTTCTCATCTCTCCTCAACCATCCCTCATTACCTAGCTGAACTCATTCTCAAGTCTCTCAGAAGTCCAGCTGTCCTCTTTTTCCTCTTTGACTTGGAGATATGGGTGGAAGATTTGCCAATCTATGGTAGGCTGATAGGCTCTGCCCACTGTGACAGACCCAGACCAGTGGGGTACAGGAATCTGGTAGAGGGCAAATATACTGGTCACTGGATGAGTAGTTTTCTGTTCCCTGAGTGACCAGAGAAGGGGCTGCACTAGAGTAATCAGGAACCTGCTAGAACCAGTTAAGGCAGGCAGGCTAATTAGGACACCTGGAGCCAATTAAGAAGACGCTGCTAGAATCAATTAAGGCAGGCTAATCAGGGCACCTGGGTTTTAAAAAGGAGCTCACTTCAGTTTGTGGTGTGAGTGTCAGGAGCCAGGAGCAAGAGGTGCAAGGAGCTGAGAGGGTGTGGGTGTGCTGCTGGAGGACTGAGGAGCACAAGTGTTATCAGACACCAGGAGGAAGGTCCTGTGGTAAGACTAAGGAAGGTGTTCGGAAGAGGCCATGGGGAAGTAGCTCAGGGAGTTGTAGCTGTCATGCAGCTGTTACAGGAGGCACTATAGACAGCTGCAGTCCACAGGGCCCTGGGCTGGAACCTGGAGTAGAGGGTGGGCCCGGGTTCCCCCCAAACCTCCCAATTGACCTGGACTGTGGGTTCTTTCAGAGGGGAAGGCCTCTGGGCTGTTCCCCAACCCACATGGTGAATCTCTGAGGCAAGAAAATCCACCAATAAGCGCAGGACCCACCAAGATAGAGGAGGAACTTTGTCACACCACGTAATTGGCAAGGGCAGAATATGCACACCAGGAAAGGAGTATGTGAAGAAAACTCGATGCGTTCTCTCCAGGGCCAGAGGACAATTTTGCCCTCCTTAATAAGGAAGAATTCCTTTCATAATGTGATGGAACTGAGGAAGGAATCGAACAAAAATACCACAGGTCATTAGAAGTCAAATAGTAGCCAAGAAATGATAGGCTGACAGTGAAATCTGAAAAACATGCTAGCACTGAGAGAATGGACTCCAGTTAGAGGCAGCTATTTATGAGAAATTCATATATAGATCACAAAACAGAACAAGAACATTTCAGGTTCTTGGACACATAAATGGCTAATTCTGACATTTAAGCATAGAATTTCCTTTGTTCTTTTCCTTCTTTCTTCCTTTAGTTGCACGTTCTTTTTATCTCTTTAGATAAAGCTGGTCTAATTTATTCACCCATGTAATGGTTACCATGGAACTCGATGTGCCTTCAGAAAAATATTAGGTTTACAAGCAGAAAAGGGCAAAGGATTTTCCTTGCCTATTATGTGTATGCACACTATTGTCAAGAACCAGGGACAGCGGGCCACCAAGGACAACCACGCAACAGGCTAATGGGGCACTTCTACGTTAATGCTGATAACCTCTGCATGAACAAGAACTCCCTTGAGAAGAGAAAGACCTGGCATTTGAGGCATCACTAACTATTATTTCAGAAGGCATATGGAAGAAGGCACATTCACTAGTAGAGCACACTTGTTTCAAGGTGGGCTTCAGAAATACAACAGCATTAACATTTCAGGTTATAGATTGGCTTTACTCTGGCAACATTCCTATTAGCACATCAATGATTGGGTATTTAGACCTAAATTTTCAAAACTGACTAGTAAGTTTGGGTGCCTCAATTTTTGGGTGATCAGCTAGACACACGTTAAAGGGGCATGATTTTTCAGAGGGTGAGCACACAGTCTCTAGTCTCTTTTGAAAAGTTAAGCACACAGTCTCTAGTCTCTTTTGAAAAGTAGAACAGAACAGATCTTCATTGGAGAGTAGTGGCTAGAAGGGTTCTGACAAATCGCCATGGCCAGTTTAGGTGTATGCCATTTTTTTCAGAAACAATTTCTAGAACACTCCTCTTCAGCCTCGAGGGTCTGTTGGTTAGCATCTCCAAGATGTTCATGGGATGTTCTCAAGAAATTACCTGACCTATTGTAAAACAGCAAGCATTTATTTAATGATGACATTCTCAAACCAAGAAGACAGCCAAGTCAAACAGGATATTTCATTTCTTCTCTGTTTTTAGAGTAAGAGTGCCAACAGTATCTCAAAGATGAAACTCAACCCACCAGAAAATGTTTTCAATTGGAGCCAGGCAGGGGTGAGCAGCCAGGGCCTCTAAATTCCCAGACAAAAAAAAGTAAGTTAATTAAAGATTGTACACAGGAACCATTAATAAAGCAAAGAGGTCTATGACCTCTACTTTCAAGATAGACATGAAAAAAGTTTATCTCTGGCTTGTGTGAATAGTATGTGATCTCTTAGCAATTCTGGGAGAACTTATAAGTTAAAATAAGGTATCCTGTCTGAATGAGGTGATAGATAGAGACAGGGTCTTGGCACAAAGGGTAATAAGCATAGCATGAAGACCTGCCTAAACCAAGAAAGATCATCAACTCTCCAGCAGGGAGTCTGTTGATCATACTCCAGCCAATTCTGGAACCAAGAGGTTTAAGAAGTTCATTTCAGCCTAGCTTATGCTTGGCTAACAAAAGTGAAAATCTTTTTTAATTTTCCTGACATCAATTTTTTTCCAAGGAGCAAGGATCTCTCTGGCATTAGGTATCTCTACCTTCATCGCTCTTCACAGGGGCACATGAAATGAAGAGAGAAATGGTCCTTTGACTCAGTAATACCAGATCTTTGCCTTCCAATAGTGCAGAAATGGCAAATTAATTCTGTGAGAAACACAGGGTAAGAACCTTAAGATTATTCTTTTGTATATTCCTGTTTATCTCAGAAATTACTATATGGCTTTGTTAATTATGACATTTTCATTTTATTTAGAATTTGAAATACATTAAACACATTCTTAATACAAAATTAGCATTGGTATTTTAATTCATGAAAGCAAGTATATTAAGCATTGTGGTCCCTGTTGGCACTTGCAGTAATTGTTATCACTACAGTGACTGCGGTACCATGGTACCTCCTTTTCTATAGGAAAGTATCTTGGGTTCTGCAGGTATGTAGGGCAGTGAATGTTGAGTTTATAATGGTGTCCACAAGTATAACCAGTATGTATAATGTCACAGTGTTGTAGTTGCTCAGGAGTCATAGCTAAATTTTCTGGATTTCCTTCAATTAGTAGCTAACTCTTAACATTGCTTTAACATAGTTCTTTGAACATAATTTCCTTGTGTTAAAAAAATAGGCACAAAGGCAGGGAGATCACACATTTAAAAAGCTTGCTGAAGCATCAACACAACTCCTCAAGTATCCAGGTCCCCTAGATAAACCAAGAAGAGCCTCAAAGCAACAAGCTTCTCAGTGCATCTCCAAACAGAAGCAAATATTTGTTTGAACATCCCACATACATATGAAACCAGCCATGCATTCATTTTAATGTCTAAATATTGAAGAGCAAGAGTAACTATGTGAATACACATATTAGACGTGCATGGAAGGCTGAATTGTTCTGCTCCAGTAAAAGAGCAGGGAGAGGCAGGATGCAGAGAGGCTACAACCGAGGCATCTGACTCCTGTGCCTACAAAACACACCTCTACAGCAGACCGTGGGGGTGGGGAGAGCATTTCTGGTATAAGCTGGGAAATGATACGGTATGGCCAGTAAGTATATGACTGTGCTGCTCCACCAACCATACTGTTACATACACACGCATGTTGTAGGGGAGAGGACAAGCTCTTGTTAGTCACTAGCAGTCTGCACAGTTCATTTCCCTAAAGCCTTGGCTGAAGCATGTCCATCTACTGAGCTCAAGTCTTTCCAGAAAGTCCAATAGCAGGCACCTCGTCTCAGCAGTGATGGTAGGAGGAAGAGAAGGAGGAAGAGGAAGGAAAGATTCGTGCCCATATCTCCAGTTCTGCAGTTTTGCATCCCTTATACATTTGGCTGCCTGCTCATAGCTGGAGGGGGAGGATATGGTCAGCTATGACTCTCTCCACATTCAAACTCTTTTGCCTCCAGTCTTGGCCCTAGTTAGCAACACTCTGCACTTGTACAGCATCTTTTATAAATACTGTACCTGTACATCTATGCCAGACTTGGACTTTTACAATTAAACCATGTTGCAGTTATCTGAGCAATAAACTAAAACCAGCTGAATGGATTCTCGTCAAATCTCTCATAGAAATTCACGTGTGCGATGAGCATAAGGATATAATGTAATTTTGGGGAAAGTTATGAGCCAGTAAAAACAGGATCTTAAATTAAAAGTGGCCTTCCAGCTGTAACATGGCACTAAATCATATATACTGCACATTAACATGTTTTTTAGAGGGATCAAAACTCAGTTATTTGTCTTCAGTGGCATAGTTTACATCTTCACAAGTGTACCCTAGTTATTACTTTTCTGAACAAATGTTGTTAGCTTTCTACAATGGAATACTGCGGTAAAAATGAGTAACAGAAACCAACGGTGAGCTAAATGCATGAAGGCTAACAGGGCTAGTTCCATTTCCCAACTAATCTGCACAAGCGGTTACACTGCTTGAAAGAGAAAAGAAACAGCTTTTACATACACTGTACAGAAATGAGGTGGCTTAAGGAAGGCTATGCATTACATAATTGAATCAAGCTTTAGGAGAAAAAAAAATAACATTACTCCAATCTCAGCTTCTATATAGGCCTGATCCAAGACCAGTGATTTCAATGGAAAGCCTTCCACTGGGTTTAAGGTGGATCCTGAGGGGTGTTGAATGTGCTCAACTCCCACCAAAGAAAACTGGAGAGGCGGCATACAGCTCCTCCTAGGGTCAGGCTACGATTACTATTTGTCCAGTGAATAACGGAGAGAGAAAATCTCTAATACTTTCTGACTTACCACAATTGGCATCGCAACAAATGAATTCACTTTGTACATTAATAGATCAGATTGCAGTAGTTTATTTCCATATTTTCATTTCTTGATTTCAGCAAGACAAAGGGAACAGAGAATCAAGCTATGACCAGCTATTTTGTAGATGTTGATGCTTTCCCTTCCCAACACTAGATACATAATATGACAGCTGATTACAGGAGTATTTGATATGTGGTAAAAATGGTTGAAATATTTATTATATCAAGAAATTACTAAAGACAGTCTCAGTATCACAAAAATTAGAATTAATTTTATTTCCAGTCTAGTAAGAACTGGATTTTATGGAGATTAGGGTCCTCTCTCCCCCCGCTATGCAGTTGCAATGAAAACACTGCACATAAAAACACAGCTGTCCAACTATTTTTAAATATCATGTTTTCTAAATCTCTAAAAATCATTTTTAAAAATGGCTGCTGCAAGTGTAAAAGTACATTTGAAACACAAAGGTAAAAAGATGACAAGTGCCATCTTGTGGACATTTGATGTACATAGAATTTAATCTTGCTCAGTTTACAGCACTGGAGGATTTGCAATGGTTGTACAGCAGAAGAGCAATTTAAAAATTTATCCAATTTGTGCTTTACTGCTAATGCATCTACAGAGCATTCAGCAATGGCTAGGTCATAAGCAGCAGTCTAAGCATACCTAATATATCAAACACAGCTGTGCCTGTTACACTCCTCTGCCTTCTTCCCCCACATGTTTTCATATGCTTAGGCCAGGTCTACACTACCTGGCCTGTCTGGTCTGGACGCGATAAGTCGAACCAGGAAGTGCTCGCCATCGACTGCGGTACTCCACCTCAGCGAGAGGAGTACCGCGGAGTCGACGGGGGAGCCTGCCTGCCGCGTGTGGACCGCGTCTGAACCGCGGTAAATTCGAACTAAGGTATATCGATTTCAGCTACGTTATTCACGTAGCTGAAGTTGCGTACCTTAGATCGAATTGGGGTGTTAGTGTAGACCAGGCCTTAGACTGTAAGTTCTTTGGGGGCAGGGACAGTCTTTACTACAATGTTCAGCACAAAGGGGTCCCAAACCCATACCTGAGGCCTCTGAATGTTACCTCAATACAAATAAAATTCAGGCTTAATACCCTCAACCAAAAGCAGATTGTATTATACATTATTTGTATTATAGTACTGAACAGAGCTAGGGCTCCACTGTGATAGGGTCCGTACAACTAGCAAAAGGATGGTCTCCGCTTCAAAGAGTTTACAATCTAAGTAAAATATAAGAGACAACAGATGGATGCAGGGAGGAGGAGCACAAAGTAACAATCACAGCAGGTCAGAAACCAGAATTTCTGTCTGAGGGAAATTCTGAATTAAAAAAAAAAAAAAAGTTTTGAATTGGAACAAAAAGCCAAAATTTCCACTATGAAAAACATTCTGAAAAAATTGATCTGAAATCATCCCTGCTCAGAGACCTCACTTATTTCTTGTTTCTTTTGTTCCATTCCTCCTGGGCTTGGGGTGGAAGAAGCAGGCAGTTTGTCACTAGGTGTGCTTATCTGACTTACTGTCAACTTCACCAGCAACTTCCTCAAGTGGTCAGAGTCTGAAAAGGTTTACAAGAAGACAAGATACTTTTTTTTAATTAATACAACCAACTGGGAAGTTGGAACAGGTCCTGAAAATTGAGACACATTCTGGACACAGTCTGAAGTAGGACTGAAGAAGAAATACAAAGTAATATGTTATAATGTTGTTTTAGACTACTAAAAAAGAAAAACTTTCAAACATTCCCAAAATGTAATCCCGCCAACCACAGCTAACCATGAGTGTGGCTATAGTATTGTCCTCACCTGCAGAGGAAGATTTTCCCCATTGGGCACTGGTGGCAGCTTGGTTTCTCCTGTTCTCTGCCTGCACCACGTGGCTCAGTCCCGCTCTGGCCACAAGCCACGGCATGGCCTTGCTCTGGGTCCTAAACGCTCCAATGGGAGCTGCAGGGGCGGTTCCTGCGGATGGGGCAGCGTGCAGAGCCGCCTGGCTGCTCCTCTGCACAGGAGCCGGAGAAGGGACATACCACTGCTTCCGGGAGCCGCTTGAGGTAAGCACCGCTCGGAGCCTGCACCCCTGAGCCTCTCCCCACACCCCAACCTCGATCCTCCTCCCACTCTCCAAACCCCTCGATCTCAGCCCGGAGCACCCTCCTGCACCCCAAACCTCTCATCCCAGCCCCACCCCAGAGCCCGCACCCCCAGCCGGAATCAGCACCCCTTCCCGCACCCCTGATCCACCTCCCGCCCTCCCCCCCCAGTCCCAGCCCAGAGCCCCCTCCTACAGCCCAAACGCCTCATCCCCAGCCCCACCCTAGAGCCTGCACCCCCTCCTGCACCCCAACCCCAATTTTGTGAGCATTCATGGCCCGCCATATAATTTCTATTCCCCGATGTGGCCCTCGGGCCAGAAAGTTTGCCCACCCCTGGACTAGATGATCTAATGGTCTCTTCTGGCCTTACACTCTATAGCTACCTTGCAGTTAAATCTAAAGGGAGCTTGTCTCTACTAGGATTTTGCAGCAAGATAGCTATTGTGTATTAGTTATCACACTCTAAAACCCTCACTTTATTAGCAGTGAAGCACTTTATTAGCCTAAATTGCCGGGAGATTATTAAGAGCATATCTGATTTCTGCCTCCTACTACAAATGGGGTTTCCGTTTCTAAAATATTCATCAAAAATACAAGCCACGACTTATATGAAAATAGTGGTTTGCACTGATACTTTCACTGTCCAGAACTGACACAATGATACCTCCACTCATGCTATGGCCAGGAAGGACACATTCCCAAGTGACATACTTTTGGCCTGTAATGTGACCAGGTTACCATACCATTAAGGATATAACCCGGAGAAGTAATCGGATTACTCTACTGTTCTCCATGACGACGGAAGGGAAAGTTAGCCTGATGGCCATGCTTTTATTTCTAAATTTCAGTTTACTTTCTTTTTAATCAGACACCTGAATCTTCAGCCACTGAGATTCTTCCCCTGTCATTTTGAAATTTAAGTCTTCATATTTTTTACATATAACCTATTAAAAATTCACCATAATGACAGATTAATCTGAGATCAGCTAGAAGGGCCCTAATCTACTCAATAATGTAGGATCTTTTAAGTTACCCTATGGTTTATGAATATAAAGTTCATTATCATTGTACACTTAATGCACCACAGTGTTTTGTGGCGATTCCGGTTCTACTAACTAAATAAAAGGGGAAGCAATATATTAATTCCTTTCACCAGACTGAGGGCTAGTCTACACCTCCACGAGGGCATAGCTACCAGTGCTGGTAGCTCTCTCATTCAAACACCATCTCATTCAAACCCATCATCACTCAGGTGCACTGTCTACACTGGCGCTTTACAGCGCTGAAACTTGCTGAGCTCAGGGCGGTGTTTTTTCACACCCCTGAGCGAGAAAGTTACAGTGCTGTAAATTGCCAGTGTAGACAAGCCCCGAGTGATGATGGATTTGAATGAGATGGTGTTTTACAGGTCACCTTAACAATGGCTACTCCAGGTTCACAATTTTCTAAATTTCTTTCCCCACAGCTAGTTTCTCTGTTGCACTAGCAAAGAGCTGTTCTACTTGCAAAAACTACACACAGAGAGAAAGGAGCCGGTAGAGGCACTCTGGTCAGTGTAAAAACCATGCTCTGGGGCCTCTCGCATCACAGAAGCTTGTAGTCAGACTAATGCAATAGACAAATGATTGTGTGGAAGCCAGTGTACCAGCTCTGAAGAGCTTTGGAGAGTGAGGGTTTCTCAGTCTCTCCAGCTGTCTGTGGTTCTTTCTGTACATTTGTGAATGAGAGGAGCGCTCCTCTGGCTGGGGAACACTAGGAACAGCACTTAGGAGGAAAAGTGGGAGACAAAGGTCTGTCCCTGCACAGAGGGAAAGGCAGAGCTAGGGGAAAGACGCAGCATGATTGCCGCTTGAATACAACCTGCAAGTCTCCCTGTAAAATGGGTATAATGAGATCTACGATTAAAAGCTCTATGAGCTAGCTGTTATTATGGTCAGTTTTTTGAAATACCTGAGTGCATAATAGAGGGTTCTGCAAAGGGTTTTCTCCAGTGTTTTCACCCTACTTTATATAAAGTGCAATATGTGGAAAAATAGTGGTAAGTTAGTCTCTGACTTCTTCTGTTTAATGTAGTTTCCAAATTTGATTTGAGGGCTTTTTATAACCTGTAGTATTAATAAATATTACAAATAGAGGTGCTCTGATGCATCATTGGTTAGCTTGCCACACTGGGGACTCATAGCCCTTAACAATTCTGCTTTACAGATTGGTCAGGACTGGACCACTGTGTTGGCAACTTTCTTAGTTAGTTCTTAGTTATACTTAGGATATAAGTGTGCAGACTGAAATGCTTTCAACATCCCACTGGCAGTCATATTAAGGCAATGTTACAACTAAATTCATATGCTGGGGTTACCAGAAAGGGAAGTACAGACCCTCAGAGTAGCCTTTGGAATTCTGTGCCTATAAAAGCTAACAGACAGGAAGGTTTATTCTACCTGGTGCCAACAAAAATACCAGTGTTTAAAATAAAGCCTTTCCCCCCCTCACTGCTGTTAAGGACTCCTGGTAGTACTTTTAAGGGTTCCAATATGAAATCTACTAAAGCAATCTCAAAGTATCTCTGACTCTCCATATTAGAAACTTATAGTTCATTAGTATTTTTCATTTCCTTATTTTTTTTAGTAGTAATTTTCATTTGGACAGTTACCTTTCTCTCTCTAATAGTTGTTGCACCAGCAAGGGTCTTCTTCATTAAGTAAACAACTAACATAATTCCTTTACATATCATTTGGGCTGAAATTGAACTGTATTTTTCCTCTGTATTTTTTATTTATTTATTTAAATAACACTCATTGCAACATTTTAGTTCCCCCCAAATCGGATTCTTTCAAAACATAAATGTTGCTTTTAACTAGAAAAAAATGCTCAATTTTACTTCAAGATAGATGACTGCTGCTATTAAAAAGGACACTCAAAGGGTTATTGTCATAATCTTAAAAAGATGTAACTATTCCCTGGTAACCTGAAAGTGAAATCAGTTAAATGAGATTCCTTGCTCAGGTTATACTTCCTCCATTACATGGACACTTGTTCATTATTGTAGAGTTGCTTATGAGCTGCAAACTTTAATTTTTTTCCTCTCAGGAAGGAAGATTGATCTTTGCACTAAACCATTAAATAGTGAGTTAGGTCTATGGATTCTATAAACATAGAAGAAAAATCTGGAAGATCAAATTTTGGGCATAGGAAATAATGCCTCTTGACTTTTTACAAAGACTCTTGACTGCACTCTCATCAGATATAGTCTGACATCGAGGAGACCTGCTTATACCCTGCCAGGTGAGAATCAGAGACGTAAACCTTAGATTATGCTGCAGTAAGAATCCTATGCTTATTATTACTCCCTATTCTGGATCTCTCCATGCTCCCTGCGCCATAGGAATTATCCTGGTAACCCTCTTCCATTGCTCCAGCACTGGGCAGAGGGTTCTTTTGCTATATTTTCAAATTAGTGAGCCATTTGGGTGATGGGGTACTCCTGTGTCCAAATGCTGAATGGGCCATGTATGTTTAATCGATCCCCGCTGCCTGATGTACCAATAGTCAGAAGTGGGAATCCAATATAGGCAATCAAGGTATTTAGCAGGAGAAGTTAATTGCCTTCACTTTTGAAGTTGGAAATTCCCATTAATAAGTTACCCTGGGGCAGCCACTTCCTGATAAAAGGCCCCGTTTTTTAAAACTTTTTGCTGGGGAAGGTCACCTAGCACAGTCACTGACAAGGAAGGAAGCAGGAAGGAGAGAGGGAACAAGGTACGGAAAAGATTGTCAGTAAGAAGGAAGCCATGGGCTTCTCTGGCTTGCAAGGCAATAAAAGAGAATTGATAAAGGGAAGAGAAGAAAATGGACAGGAAAATAAAAGGAAAGGACAAAAGCAAACAAAAGATTGAAAGAAAAATGACACAGCTGCCACCCCTTTACTTAATTTATACCTCTTCTTACATTTTATTGGTTCCCCACACAATGTCCCCCAGCTTGAGCTAATTTGGGGCAGAGGTGAAAGGGCATCCTGCACGGTGACATTCAATGCTGCCAGGCACGGAGGCATTTTCATCATTTGTGTTAATCACCAAACGAAGGTGCTGATCCCACAAAGTGCTCTACACAAACAGACCCATGCATCTTTACAGAACCTCATTGTTGGTGATAGGTGTCATGCTGGTGCTGGTGGGATCAAGGTCAAGCCTGCTGCTACTAGGGCAATCTGCTACAGGGACACAGAGCTTGCTATGGGTTGAGGCCAGAGGGTGCAGTGTTCCAATTCCTTGCCCCCTAGTCCCCGGAATGTGGATTTGCTTACATGAAAGATCAGACCATGTCATCTCATGTCATCTCAGTGTTTGCTTGTCGTGAAATAAAATCCTAACTAAGGGTTCTGACCAGTCCAAGCTGTCACCTCAGCTCCAGAGCTCTCAGACACTATGCAGACCTCCCTGACTGACTCTCTACTGTACTTTCCACTCTGATATGGACAACCCCCACCCAGGACTGGAATCTGCAACGCTGCCCCACTATACTGCCATATATAGCAACTGAGCTCTTGGGGATGACACTGAGATGAATTACTGTTAACTTGGCTGAACATAAAATACAAGCTGCCATATCACTCTCTTTTCATCAGTCATCTTGTAACTGCCCGGGTGGGTGGGTGAGGCCCGGAGGAGCTACAGCCAGAAACCTCCAGGGGTTTTTAATTTTGACTGTTTTAACACACCAAAGCTAACCTCATCTTTAGTTTATTTTTTCAGTGAGTTTACAGCTCTTTTCCTTGCAAAGACAGCCTTGAAAAATACAAACTCTCCAGAGGATTAAACTTGGTTAGTTGTTTTTTCTAAAAATCACAAGGTACGTACAGCCCTTCCTGCAACTAGCTCTTAAAACCTGTGAAATCCACATCTGTGGATCCCTTGATTTTTGAGTAGACACCAGACCAGTTTCTCACTACATGTGGGAATTCCTTCTGCTCTTCCAGTAGCTGCACAACTGCATTCCTGGCTAGCAGTTGGCTTGCGGCAGCTAACTCAGCCACTCTGCTGAGCAGTCAATATGGTCTATGGCCACAAGGTGGAGCAGCTAAGACTAACCTGACACGGAGAGCAAGGAAAACTGTAACAATGCCTTTTTGGAAAAAACCTGACACGGAGAGCAAGGAAAACTGTAACAATGCCTTTTTGGAAAAAATGATGTGTCTATGGACTTGTTTTGGGACTAATGAGTGTCATAAGTTATGCGTGTATATGTCAATATATACTCTTCAAAAAGGGTTGTGCTGGGTTTATATTTGAGCTTATTACTGAAGACAGTATTTATTTTAAGTCAGAGTTAAAGCCGTTGGTGTTGTGATGAAAGAAGTATTCTCTGGTTTCAGAGTAGCAGTCGTGTTAGTCTGTATATATGCACACACATACAGAGAGCATGAACAGGTGGGAGTTGTCTTACCAACTCTGAGAGGCCAATTAAGTAAGAGAAAAAAAACTTTTGAAGTGATAATCAAGATGGCTCAGTACAGACAGTTTGATAAGAAGCAAGTGTGAAAATACTTACAAGGGGAGATAGATTTGTAATGGCTCAGCCATTCCCAGTCTTTATTTAATCCTTTGTTGATTGTGTCTAGTTTGCATATCAATTCCAGCTCAGCAGTCTTTCGTTGGAGTCTGTTTTTGAAGTTTTCTGTTTTAAGATAGCCACCCGCAGGTCTGTCATAGAATGGCCAGACAGGTTAAAGTGTTCTCCCACTGGTTTTTGAGTATTATGATTCCTGATGTCAGATTTGTGTCCATTAATTCTTTTGCGTAGAGACTGTCCGGTTTGGCCAATGTACATGGCAGAGGGGCATTGCTGGCACATGATGGCATATATCACACTGGTAGATGTGCAGGTGAACGAGCCCCTGATGGTATGGCTGATGTGATTAGGCCCTATGATGATGTACTGAGCCATCTTGATTATCACTTCAAAAGTTTTTTTTCCTCTTACTTAATTGGCCTCTCAGAGTTGGTAAGACAACTCCCACCTGTTCATGCTCTCTGTATGTGTGTGTATATATATCTCCTCAATATATGTTTCACTCTATATGCATCCGAAGAAGTGGGTTGTAGCCCACGAAAGCTTATGCTCTAATAAATTTGTTAGTCTCTAAGGTGCCACAAGTACTCCTGTTCTTTTTGAAGTATTCTCTGTGCTTGATTAGAATGTATCTGCATATCATCATGCAGGCAGTGGAAACTTTTAGGTTCGTAACAAGACATTTTCTTGCTTTTAAATGTTTTGTTTTTGTAGGTTAAATGGAATTTCTCAGGTTTCTATTTTATATATTTTTTATTTCATGTAAGAGTTTTTTTAAAAAATTTTAAAAAAATAATACAACGGAGTCACTAGATTATTGAATAAGAGGAGTGAATGGTGCTGGTCAAGCTCCCTTTGCTCATTTTGCTTTGCTTTGCTCTGGTCCTGTGGAACCCGGCTTCATTCAGTGTGCGCCTGACAAGATATACATGTTCACTATGGGTGGGATTTTCAGAAGCATTCAGCATTGGCTTAACTCTACTCTCACTGAACTCAATGGGAGCTTTATTATTGATTTCAGGGGCAGAGCAGTTAGGCCAGCACTGAGGGCTTGTCTACACTGGTAATTTACAACGCTGCAACTTTCTCGCTCAGGGGTGTGAAAAAACACCCCCATGAGCGCAGCAAGTTTCAGCACTGTAAAGCACCAGTGGAAACAGTGCCGCAGCACTGGGAGCCGTGCCCCTTGTGGCGGTGGTTTTTTTAGAGCGCTGGGAGAGCTCTCTCCCAGTGCTCTTCCACGACTACACAAGCCACATTAAAGCGCTGCCAGTGTAGGCTAGCCCTGAGTGTTTTTGAAAATTCCACCCCATGCAGCTAAGTTAGCCACACATGCATGTGCAGCACAGCCTACTTCCAGGCCAGAAGGGACCATCATGATCATCTAGTCTGACCTCCTGCACATTGTAAGCTATAGAAACTAAACCCACCCACTCCTGTAATAGACCCATAACCTTTGGTTTAGTTACTCAAGTCCTCATATCATGATTAACAACTTCAATCCACTCTAGTTTAAATCAGCAAATTACATATGCCCTATGCTGCAGAGGAAGGCTAAAACTCCCCAGGGTCTCAGGAATAAATTTTCCCCTGGTCAGATTGCCATATTCGGCGTTAGCCAATCAGTTGGGCCCTGAGTGTGTCGGCAAGAACCACAAGCCAGACAGCTGGGGAAAAATTGACTGTAGTAACAGTAATGGAAGGGGAAGATCCACTACTGGATTTGGATTCATCACTTCTTGCTCCACCCTCTGGTACATCTTCAGGCATTTCACCTGCTACCTGGTAGGACAACAATGGTCCTCTACAGCACTGAGCACACACAAACTGGACTCAACAAATAATGTTACTAAGTCTCTCTACAATGACCTCCATCACTGAATTCAATTCTAAAACCTCTTTTTATTAGCTACCTGTACACATTATTGAACCAATCTCATCAATCTTCATCAGGTAATCCTGAACTCCGACTACCACTTCTCCAATATTTAAAGTGAAGTCCTGAATTATCTTTAGCCACTGTATTAAACCAAAATTTTAAGAATGCTAAATTAGGAAGCCATGACTGCATTTTTTAAAATCCTCATTTATAAAGTGTTCATTGCTCCAAATTTCTGATCAATTGATACCACTGTATCAGTTAAGAGATCTGTTTTATTTTCCAAGTTCCTAAGCAGGTGTTTCCCTTTTGATTTTTTTCAGAGATTGCACTGGCAGCAAAATCCCTTCAAGGTTACTGTCCTTATTTGCTTCATTAGATTCTATAAATTAGAGAAGGGTAGCACAGCATCTGAGAGAAAAGAACCTTCTGATTCTCAGTATTGGGACTCACTTTCCATCCCAAGCCCCAGCTACTGAGGCTGTAGAGAAGAATACTCCCAAGTTCTCCTTTCATAACACTCTTTATTTGTGTTTTAGGAAGCATTTTCATTATTAGCCATTTAAAAAAATTAAATATCAGCGTTGTCTATCCTAGAAACATTGCTGTCATAACTATGAAGGGAAGGGTAACAGCTCTCTGTGTACAGAGAC
>NW_020664413.1:39791902-39793083 GCF_002925995.2 Terrapene triunguis
CCCTACATTTGAACCCTAAAGTTCAAAGTGGGGATCCAGCCTTGACAATTGCCCTGATGTAACTCAATAGATTATAAATCAATTTAAACCAGTGAAAACCATCATGCAGATGGCCTTTAACCATTCAAACATTGTTTAAATCAGTTTAGCTTGTGTCAGAAATTTACCGAGGTAACCCTTCCTTAAAATAGCTTAGGTTAAATAGGTTTAAGTGCATCTACCTTACAGATTTGTGCCAGTTTAATTAGATTGCTTTAAAATCTATTTACACTGGTGCAACACTTCTAGTATAGACAAGGCCTTAGTGCAATGAGGATAATGGTATTTACCCACCTTTGCAAAGTGCTTTGAGATTCTTGGACAAGTATTACTACAAAAGAGACCAATTTGAATTGCAACATACTCTGTTTTCCTCTTTCATGCACCCCTGCATGAAGCCCTTCTTCATCTTTCTTCCAGTGATCTTTCATGGGGAAGACATACTATTTAGACTATATCTACACTGACAATTGAATGACAAAACTTTTGTCTTTCAGAGGTGTTAAACCCCCACCCCCGAAAGACAAAAGTTTTGCTGCAACAAGTGCCAGTGTGAACAGCACTGCTCGTTGGGGGTAGAAGTTTTTTTGTCAGGAGGAGAGCCGACAAACAGTGGCTATACTACATAACTTTTAACGGCACAGCTGTAAAATTCAGTCTATTGGGCTAGGGTTGGCAAGTAGTATAATATTTGGATTTCAATGGTCTTTGGACACCCTAGTCAAAGGACAAATATTACATTTGATTTTGTTTCCCCACAACTCTCTCCTTATAATGCCATCACTGTTAATTCCTTTTCATCTGATATCTTTCCCAATTCTCTATAATCTGTCCTTGTCCAGCCTCATTTTAAATAACCCTTCTGGGCACTTTAAACACGGCTCGATCTCTCATGTCATTTATCGGTAGGCACACTTGTGATGCTCATGACCATAGAATGTGAGCATTTCACAAGATAAAAGGTGCATCACTTGATCCCTTTTATTTCTTAATCACTCAAGAGATTTTATCCACCACATTGTTCATGACCAGTGTGACGGTTTATGCCCCTAGGATCAAGGCAGCGTGGCCTAGTGGCCAGAGTCTATAGAGCCACCCTTAGGTGTAGGGCAGCATGACCTAGCGGCCAGAGTCTATAGAGC
>NW_020664413.1:39793093-40104980 GCF_002925995.2 Terrapene triunguis
CCCTTAGGTGTAGGGCAGCATGACCTAGCGGCCAGAGTCTATAGAGCCGCCCTTAGGTGTAGGGCAGCGCGGCCTAGCGGCCAGAGTCTATAGCATCACCCTTAGGTGCAGGGCAGCGTGGCCTAGTGGCCAGAGTCGATAGCGTTGCCCTTAGGTGCAGGACAGTGTGGCCTAACAGCCAGAGTCTATAGGGCTGGGGCGCCCACCAAGGAGTGTGGCGGCCCTGATGGGGGGGCCCAGGCCCTCCCTGCTCCATCAGGCCCCAACCCAGGGCGTCACAACTTGCCACTGACTCAGCAGGAGGGTCCTACCGAAACAAGCTGAGGTTTCCCGGGTGAGAGGTACCACTCCGTCACCCTCCCTGGGTCACTTCCTACCAGAGTCCGCGTTGGGGTCTCCTATGAGACTTCGGATTCTCGGTGGTCAGCTGGGCCGGTTGTCTCCTGTGGCTCCTCCAGTCACCGGAGTTCAAGCGGGCCCAGGGAAGCTCTGATTCCCGGTGCTGTCAGAGGCTGTGGCTGGCCCTCTGCAGGAGCTTCCCAGACAGGTCCTTCCCCTACGGCCTCCAGCCCAGAATGAACTGTGCTTCCTCCCTTTATACTGCTAGACCATCTGGAGCATGCCCAGTCCCGCCGGGGAGGCGGGACTTCTGCTGTCAATAATATGGGCTTAACCCTGTTTGGGCTAGTGCGGGGTAAGCAGATCCAGTCACAAACAGCAAGAACACGAGTACAAGTATGAATCATATTTGCAAATATCTTCATGCTAGAAGAGGTCTCATGGCCAATTAGAATCATTTTCTTTTATTCGCACAAGAGAGCTGATGAGCCATTATGAAAAGTACACAAATTCATAAAAAAATCAAGGGAAATTTGCAATCTTTGAAATAGAATATAAAAGCATATTACTTTCAAAGTACAATCATTGCTTCCTTTAAATTAAGCTTAGGTCATCCAATCAGAGAACTGAAACCATACCAGGGGCACTGGGTGACTAGTAACATGCAGTAAATAGCAGATCATGAATAGCAAATATGTATACTGATCAGTTCATGAAAGTTTACGCTAACTTTTTGTTGAACAGTAGAACAATCAGCTAACAAATTCCTAAAACTCACCAACTGTTGGGAGGTAATTAACACATAAAAGTAATGAATTAATCAGATCTATTATTTTCAACAAATAATTCAGGCAGATCTCTATTTTTCAGCCAACAAACATTGTGACAGACTTTCAATCCTCTTTCACTGTGGCCATAGCATAGTAACTGAGAGCTCTCTTCCAGTAGTCAACAACCTACATGTTCTCTTTGACCTGAGTGCAGCCTCTCTGCTGGCGGCCCCTCCCCATCTGGAAAAGCCATCCTGTATCCCTTCCACTTAATACACTCCACAGTCTATCAAATCTCCCACCTTCCCCAGGAAGGCCTGGGGAAATGGACAGGCCCTTGCAGCATTCAAACTAGGCAACTGTGACTTGAGCACCTCAGATGGTCATGACTGCCATTGTATGGGCATAAGGAGAGAGGTATTTTCTAGGGTAACCAACATCCAAATAATTAAGGTTTTAAAGGCCAAAAGCAACACAATAAATTGCAATGGGAAACAAAGAGGAAGCCAAGCAGATCATGGAGCAGAAGGTTAACACTGCTTAACACGCAGGCAGCCATGTTCTGCTCCAGCTGAACTTTCCAAGTGGTCTTCAGGTGCAGCTCCCATCAAGCACATTATAGTAAGTACATTACATTACAATGTGGTGACAAAGACACGGAGGGAGGAAGGTACACGTCAGGGCACTACCCCACTTGGCAAGTGAAAATGGGGACAAAGCTTGGTCACCACTCCTATCTATCCCTATCCCTAGAAGCTACAGATCTTTCTTAACCTTCAACACACTTGAGATAAATGAAGGGGGGAGGGTAGCTCCCTTTTATGGACAGCCAGCCAGCCAGTAACTATAAAATCCCTCTTAGTAGCTGTTCTCTAATTGTTCTACCTGTAAAGTGTTAAAAAGTCTCACTGCTATGCATAGGTAAAAGGAAGTGAATGGGCACTTGGCCGAAAGAGCCAGTGGGAAGGTTAGAACTTTTTAAAATTAAAAAACAACTCCCCTTTTGTTTGTCTGTCTGTTGTTGTTCTCCCGGGGAGAGGTGGACAAGGCAGAGCTATGCTGTAAGAAGATGGGCCAGGTATGAAAAAATCATCAGTATCGTACCTAGAAACTACTCATGTAAAACCCCAGATATGTAAGAAGATCAGGAAATGTCTAGGAAGACGGGATTAGGTTTATCCCTTTTATTTCTTTATGGCTTGTGGATTCCTCTCTGCTAACCCCAGGTGCTTTTGTTTTGCTTGTAACCTTTAAGCTTGACCTCAAGAAAGCGATTGTGTGCTTAATCCTTGTAGTTCCTCTTTTAAAATCTAGCAATAGCCTGAGTTCCCAGGTGTAGTTGCTTTCTCTTTTTTTATTAATAAAATTTACCTTTTTAAAGAACAGAATTGGATTTTTGTGTCTTCAGAGGTTTGTGCACATGTTGTTTCATTAGCTGGTAGCAACAGCTGATTTCCTTCCCCCCCCCCGCTTTCTCAGCTCTTCGTGCGGGTGTGTGTGTGTGTGTGTGTGTGAGAGCGCGCGCGCGCTTGAGGGTACCCACAGGAAGGAATTCCCAAATGCATCTTCCTGGGCTCTCAAAGGGGTTCTGCACTTGGGTGGTGGCAGCATCTACCAATATAAGGTCAGAGAAAAGCTGTAAACTTGGGAGTTTAATACAAGCCTGGAGTGGCCAGTATTAATTTTTAGAATCCTTGCGGGCCCCCATCTTCTGCACTCGAAGTGCCAGAGTGGGGAATTAGCCTTGACAACATTAGATGCCCTTGCCACCATAGTCTGCTGTCCCAGTTCCCTGTACCCCATCTAAGCAATCATTAGATAATACAATCTTAAAAGTGGAGAGAGGGAACATAATAACTAAATCTCCCTAAACACACACACCTTCCAGATGGCATTGGAAAGGATCTAGCAGACTTGGTGGATTTCCCCCTAAACCGATATAGCTGTTTATTTCTCATTTTTGCATGCTGTATAGCACACAATGAACTACACACTGGCATACATAGCCCCAGACTGAATGTGTGATATACTGATAGTACATTAGAAGAAATGCACTAATGAGATTACTGCATATTTGAATGTGTAAATCCACAATTAAACATCTCTCTACAAGGGAAAGTTATACTGGAATAAGCTAAGGTGTGAATTTCAACTGGTATAACTGTGTGTATGGGCACTTTTATTCCAGTTTAAGAGGCCCTTTTAGTTTATGTTGCTTTTGAAGTCGTTTAAACTAAACCAATAAAAGCCACTTTTTATTCCGGAATAAGATCATCAACACAGGGAATTATACCAGTATAACTGTATTGGTTTAATTATACCAGTATAACTGGTAAAACTTTCCCCTGTCAACAAACCCTTAGTCTTCTTCTCCTTTTTGCATCATTTAAAACAAGCCCAACTTTTTTTGTACTCTAATATAATGTATGTGAGAGAAAGATAATGCATTTCACTCACAATACAATCAACAGGGTTCTTTAAATAGTCAGAAAGAAACAACATGAAAGGTGAATGCAAAAAAAAGTGCATAAATAAAAGTTGTTTGAGATTTACATGAACAAATTCAAAGTTCTGTGTCTCACAACAACTATATTGCAGCCACACTGCACATATTTTGTTCATTTATCTACATTTTCACTCACATCCCTGCATTAACAATTGCCAGCAATGAAGAAGAACTTTACTTGTTTTCCATTCCTCAAAGGAATCATTTGTATTTATTACCATCTATTGGGCTGATTCTTAATTTTATTGCGATTTTTTTATTCCCCATTTTGTGCTTTTTAAAGGGGTGGAGTCAATGGAGATATGACAAGTTACACCAGCTAAGGATCTGCAGGAGTCTTCAACTGGTGCAAGATATTATTAAAAACTAGACACAACAGAATGAACTGAGGACAGAGTAGAAGTCCTCACGTTACATTTCTTCACTCTTGTTAGTCTAAATGGCACTGGCCCATCCAAAAAAACTCATGATAGAGGAACTTGACCTTTTCTATGTACTATTAAGTCTATTTATTTTGTAATTTACATTGTTATTTAAAAAAAGAACAGCAGCATCACATCTAGTACATAAAATACATACATGAAATAAAACAAGAAGAGAAGGGAAAAATCAACTTGTAGATGACTAAGAAGTGCTTTTTTATTATTGTTAACTTCAGTATTTGTTTTGGTTATTTGTAATTAATTATACAGTCAGATTATGACTGTGATGGAACTACCTGTATAACTTCTCACCAATGTAAGTAAAAGGTTCATAATGTAGCTCTATTTTCTACACAGTGTAAAAGTTGTTTGATTTTATTAATGTTTATGAATAACTGTGACACTTGTCTAGTACTGTTTGTCTAGTACACCTGCCATCTCTTTCTCTACTAGGTAAATTACACTGATATAATTTAATATATACAATAATATTAGCATATTTCAGCTGAAGAGAACTGTTCAGTACACATGCTGCATTTGGTCTTCAAGGGGTACAATATACTACAATAATTATAATCAGAAAGAGTGGAGAATCAAGTCTGATACTTATAAGACTTTGCACTAACCTCAGAGTCATAAATCGAAACAAATTATTTACACAAGGAGTAAAAAAAACCATTAGAAACACACTTCACATAAATGGTAATTATGTAAAATTACTTACTGGAAAGCACTTCTGAATTAAGAGGCATCCATGAGTTGTTTATGAGAGCAATGAAATTGGTTCCAATTAATATTATGTTAATATTAATCATATTAATTTTTGCTTCCTTTGTATTGCTGGTTTTAGCATAATTAGGTAAATGGACTTTGTGCCGCCCAATATCTTTTTAAATTGCAAAATAAGTAACATGCACAATAAAGCTTAACAATCTTATTTAAGAGAAACCACGTGTTCAACAGTTAAAATTGTAGTCTTTACATTTTGTTTTCCAACACATTATCTAATGTTATAAAAAGACTCAAAGCTAACATTCATAACCTCTAGATACTGTGTTCTTTCTTGAATTTGTATTATTAAATATAATTATAGAAACACATCTAATTGTTATGGGCAATTAAGCACTATACAGAGCTATTCCCAGAAGAACAGGGGTTGTCTCATTAGCTAATTTATCATTTTGCTGTACAATTCCTCTTCCCATTAGAGCACTTTTTAAAGCAGCATAACTTTTATTTATATTACCATTCAAATATACTTTCAGTGCAATGTCCATGGCATTGAGCTATCTCAGTAGCTAGTCCTGTGCACAGCACAGTAGTAATAGCTTTTGGGCTATAAAGAACTAACTGGGGGGAGGGTATTTTTCTTTTGCAAAACCATCAATTTTATAGTAATAATAAGGTGATGTGTAACTAGAGGGCTCATGCCCGAGAATATCTATAGCCTAATACTGCAGTGCCCAATAACTGTAGCTAGCTATTACTTTACAAGCCTGAAATTAACAGAAGAAGCACACGCCCATAGGCTCTGCCTTGGGAAACAATGGGAGAGACCAGCCTTATCTTGCTAGCCATCATCCCTGTATAAGGAACGTCAGACAGCCCAGAATTATTGTATAGCCACAGACATACCCCCACCCACTCTGCTTTCTCCTGGGAGCAGGATGAGCCAGTCGGAGCCCTACGTGTAAAGACGGGTTTTACTTACCAAACAAGGTTAGGGCCATTGTAAAGGTGCGGCAAGTCGCAGGATCACGTCAAGGCTGGTCAGACAGCACGGAACGGGCATTGGCCCAGCAGCTCTCCCATCAGCTGGGCGCAGAGGGGCAGGCAGAAAACCCTGTAATAAAAGTTAGACACAGTGTTGTCAGAAGCCCAGCAGGGAAAGCCACTTGCGGCTGCGATGCGCACAGGAGACAGTGGGGAGTTACAACCCAAGGGGGGCTGCTGAGCTAGTTCTCCCTGGCTCAGAAGCCAGGAGTGCAGCGCAGAGAAAGGGGCAGCGAGCAGCAGCTGTTGCCTCAGTGATGAATGCATGGCAATGATAGACAGTGCCAGCCCGTACTCACTCTCCGCCCTCCCACCCACTCACACTGCAGCCTTCAGGCTCCGGGAGCCATCTTGCTTCACCACATGACCGGCTTCTCCTTCTCCTGCCTCCCAGACCAGTCTGCGGATGACTGCGTGAGTTCCCATAGCAACAGGGAATTCATGTGCCACCCCATCCCCAGCCTCCAAGCAGGCCCTGCTAGCCTGAGCTCAGGGACAGGGGGCACACAGCACCGACCCAGTTGGGGCTGGGCTGGGGAGGGAGGCAGGCACTGATTGATTTGGGGGGCAGGAAACAAACCTGGAAAATCTCCCCTCTCCCAAACTCTGCCCTTTGGCTCTGAGCATGCAGCAGCTGCAGGCAGGGAATACATCTCTCGCCTCCCCCAGCTGTGCATCGCTCAGCTCCCTGTGGCTCCAAAGCTTGTCTCTCTCGCCAACGGAAGTTGGTCCAATAAAAGGGGTTACCTCACCCACCTTTTCTCTCTCAGCTTTGCAGTGTCAAACAGAGCTAGGGCGACTAAACTGCCAGTGTGAAAACAGGACAACTGAGGCACCAGCAGGGGCAGGGAGCAGCAGAGGATGGTTACGGTGTTAGGCAGGTGTGCACAGGGTTTGAGCAGCTGCGAGAGAAGAGGAAGACTCAGGCTAGGGGCCTGGGAAGGGCAGGGTGGCGACAAGTCCCAGGTCTGGTTCAGGGTGGTTTTTAAGGTGCATATATACTCAGCCAGCCTGTTTCAGTTTTACTGGCTCAAGTGGACAGAGGCTGCAGGTTTCTAGAAACACTGGGAGAAAACACCTGTTTGGGTAATATTGAAAGGCACACTAGATGAGGTCTCAAAACCTGGGATATTCCTAGCTCTCTGGGATATTGCAGCCCTGATATAATGCAATTTACCTCAGCCCCTTTCGCTCCACAAAATTTTTTGCAACAAAATCTGTGAGGAAGGAAAACAATTAGATAATAGCCATATTCCATTTTAACTTGGTTTTATTTTAATTTTAAGAATAAAGGAGAAAAAAATGCCATGTGGAATGACAGTGAGTTTGCCTCCCATGAAGTATTGGCACAAAAGTGATCAGGTGTAAATAAAGTGACCTAGGGTCCAGCTAGGGAGACTGGTAAGAGAATACAGGGTGTAGGACTATGGGAGTTTGCAGAGAACATGCTGCTCTGGTCATTTTGGATTGCTGTTCTGGTAATCCATCCTGAATATCAACCCAATTGTTTATAATTATAATAGGTTACACCTTTGCAAAAGCACTGAAGGCAATGGGGGCTGCAGAGGCACCACTGAAGACAATGAAATTGCACAGGTGTCACTGTGTACCTAATGTAGCCTGCAAGACCTTTATTTGTAACAATATGTAAGATGAAAAGAACCCAAGCTTGACTCTCAGAGTTTCCAGGAGTTTCCAGGAGAAACCCTTCACTTTTACCTATGAATTGAGCACATTTGATACAGATATCACTGAAACTATAAATAGAGGCCCACAATGCCATTTTTCAGCCTAGAACTGCACTTTAAGTGTTGTAAAGCTCAAAGAAGGCGTATAGGCAATGTGATGGTCTGACGGGTTCAGTCACAGAGACTCCCCTTGATACTGTCACTCGATGAGCTGGGATACCACTGAGAACAACCCTCCTGCCAGAACAAGCACCCCTCCACTCCTGTCTTGCTGAGTTAAACACTCCAGTCAGCTCCAGCACAGACCCAGAGGTTGGGCCACGCCTCTCTGCAGTTCACTGAAACAGATTCATTCAGCCCAGGGGCTTCTCAGTTAACAGGGACTTTTCCAGCGCCCAGTGTTTAGTCTTTCTGGGAGCCTGAACCCAAAATAAATCCGTTTTACTCTGTATTAAGCTTATACAGGGTAAATTCATAAATTGTCCACCCTCTGTAACACTGATAGAGAGATATATATAGCTGTTTGCTCCCCCAGGTATTAATCACTTACTCTGGATTTATTGATGAACAGAAGTGATTTTATTAAGTATAAAAAGTAGGATTGAAGTGGTTTCAAGTAATAACAGACAGAACAAAGTAAGTCACCAAGCACAATAAAGCAAACACACAGAAGTCTAAGCCTAATACATTAAGAAACTGATTACAGGTAATATCTCACCCTCAGAGATTTTCCAATAAGCTTCTTTCACAGACTAGACTCCTTCCTAGTCAGGGCCCAATCCTTTCCCCGGTACAATCCTTGTTAGTTCCAGCAGACATCTCAGGTGGTAAGCAGGGGTTTTCTCATTACTGGCAGCCTCCTTTGTCCTGCTCCATCCCCTTTGATAGCTTTGGCACAAGGCAGGAATCTTTTGTCTCCCTGGGTCCCCACCCTTCCTTCTAAATGGAAAAGTACCAGATTTAAGATGGATTTCATCGTCAGGTGACATGGTCTAGTCTCCATTCCCCATGGGCTGGCCCACACGTATGCAGGAAAGCTTTCAAGTAAATAAGGCTATTTACAACTGGTTGTTTCTGGAGCACCCTTAATGGCCTCCACTTCATATGTTTACATCAGTGATACAAGTTTATATCTTATTCTCCTAACTCCAGATATAGAAGTAATACATGCAAACAAATATGATGAACACACTTAGTAGATTACAAGCGTTCTAATGACATTATATAAGGGGTATTTAGCGTAAAGCATATTCCAGTTATGTCATATTCATAAGCATATTTCCATAAAGCATATGGACTGCATCATCACAGATTTTTTTCTCCTGTTTATCATCTAGAGCTGTCCAGAGAACAACAATTCTGTTTTGAAAAAACTTTCAAAATTTGGGTTTGTTACAAAAACAGAACTGTGGCTGAAGGATTTTTTGGGGGTCAAAGGCTCTCTGCGGTGGAACAGGAAAGAAAGAAAGATTGCAAAGTGTGGTGGCTAGTGCACTATCTTGTGATGTGTATCCCTGTTCTGCCTGATTCAGAGCAGAGTTTTTTCATTCCAAATCACTATAAATTAAGTGGAACAGGGACTTGAATCTGTGTCTACAACTAATCCCACTGCAATGAATGGAGCCAACTTTTGTGCATAAAGACTGTTCACATAGCCAAAGGTTGCAGGATTAGGCCCAATAGGTGTATAAACGTAGTGCAATCTTTCAGCAAAGCAGTTACAAACTTAGGTCCGCAGCATTCACTTCCTCCATCAAAATTTGAATTTTTTTACCCAGCGAATTCACTTGCTTGCACATAACAGTTCAGATTATCATATTATTTAGCTAACTTCTGCTCCTTAAAATATCCCACACACATGCAACTTTGCAGTCATTTTTCAAACCAGTGCCCCTACTCCAACACGCTAATGAGTAGAGCTGTGCAGAGGACGGAAGTTCCATTTTATGAAAGATTTTGAGATTTCAAAATCTGGTTTTGTTCAGAATAGGAACAAAAACTGAAATTTTTGAAGGAAAATTGAAAAAAAATATTTGTTGCGGATCAAAACATTTTGTTTAGACAAAAATGAAACACTTCAATTTTGACTTATTTTGTATTATATTATACAATACAAATTTTTAAAAATTGAAATGAAAAGTCCTTTCAAAACAAAAAAGTCAAAACATTTTATTCCAAAACTATTGAAATGGGATGTTTTGACATTATCGGAACTTTTTCTTCCCTATTTTTTTCTGAAATGAAAATCTAGTAAAACTGACCCACTTTTGCAAAGCATTTTTATATCAATGGAATATGGTTCCATCATAGCTTCTCTGACAAGCTCTGCTAGTGAGAAATGATACTTTCTTTGGAGAAGAAAAAAGGGATAGCGAAATAGAAAACTAAGATTTGTGAAAACAATGTAGAACACAAAACTGCCTTTTCCACTCTGCTTAAAGAATGCGTAAATTTTCTCCCCCCCCCCCCTTTTTTTTTTTAACGTGTTGGATCTTTAAACTGTTTTTCTTATATTTCCTGGAATTAAATAGCCAGCTTTTACTCCAATTTCCTTGAATTAAAATAACCAACTTTTACTTTTCTGCTATATGAAAGTGTTTCCTGTTATTTAATGAACTTCTTGTTTACACCAGCAATATGCTTCCTATTCAGAGAAAGTAACACTTTTGTTATAAGTATTATCAATGCTAGAATTGTTAGGATCAGTGAGATTAATCTGATCACTCCTTTTCACTCAGTCTGATGTTATCTCTACTGCTATTACTATTACAGCTTAAGTCTAAGGAAGTGTATCAGTCATTTCACAATTACTTATTATGGTGATGTCTTTGCCAAAAAGTATTCTGAGACTGACCTGAGTTTTCAAATCAATATGACATGCTTAAACAATAACTCAGATGACTTATTGGTGCAGACCATTATTCTGGCTCCTATCCTAGCAGCCTGCAGAAAACAAAGAAACCACAACAGCCCCTGGAAAAATTTGCTCAGCGTAGGGCTAACGTTCACAGCCTGGTGCTGCCCATCTCCCCTGCTTCCCGTGGCAGAGTGACTTGCTGAGGATGCAAGGGGGAGTGGCCATAATCGTGCCAGCCTTAAGTCAGTGCTTTGCCCAGAGGCTGCTCTAATTTACCCAAAGGGCACAGCAGCCCCTGGAGCAGGCAATAGGTGTGAAGGTGATGTAAATCTATCTCAACCCCCTGTCCTCTTGGGGGAGGTGTAGCTCAGAAAGACTAACCCAAAGTTAACAAAACAAACATTGTTCCTTCCCCCACACCCAGTGGTTTGAATGAAACTGAAATTAACATGGCTCTTTGTTTAACAATAACATTATCTTAAAATTACATAACACCTTATCATGCCAACACATCTTAGTACACCAACAATAACAATGATTTAAGCACAACTCGGTGAAGTATACTCCCAGCTAACTCCTAAAAAGTACTGAGCAACAACAATTCCCACTGGACACAGTGGGAACCTAAGATCCTCAGCAGCAATTGGGATCAGGCCCTTTTGGGCGCAGACCAGGTTGTAAATTTGCTTTTTACAACAGAGAACACTAAACCTGGGGCACAATCTAAGGCAGTGGGAATTTTGATTTAAATTGATTCAAATTTGGACCCCCATCCCCTTTTTAAAGTTTTACAAAATGATTTGCTTTCTTATACATTTATTTCTTATAAAAAAACAAAACCGGGTGCTAAATATTTATAATCTTGAGAATTTTATTCCACTGGTAACAATTTGAAGAAAAGGAACATTGAGTCTAAAACATACCTTGAAATATTTGTTTGTGACTAATATTTAACACTTTATTTGCTACTGAGAGCAACTTGTAAAGGTTAATAATTAATATACTCTGTGTGTGGGGGGTCAATCTGCTTTGGAAGGGGAATGGATTAGCAGTAGTTCTCAAACTTTTTTTTTCCCCCACAGACCACTTGAAAATTACTGAGGGTCTCGGCGGACCACTTAGTGACCTTTCCAAATGTTGTTTGTACCGTTAGCTAACTATTGCAAAGCGCTTTGGATAAAAGCA
Organism: Terrapene triunguis; assembly: GCF_002925995.2. Lineage (NCBI taxonomy): Eukaryota > Metazoa > Chordata > Testudines > Emydidae > Terrapene > Terrapene triunguis. The sequence continues at coordinate 39,804,634 of NW_020664413.1, forward strand.
CTCTATAAAAAAAACCCTTAATAATAATTAACTTTTTTTGTTCTACAAACAAAAGCACACAACTCATATTTTAATGTCAGTAGTCTTACCTTTCTAATGTGATGGATGTGCCCTCTCTCCCCCATTACGGCAGCCCCCGAGCTGGGGCTGGGAAGGAGGGGGGGGGGGTCTTTCCCCCTCTCACCCACCACAGCAGCCCCCAAGCTGAGACTGGGAAGCAGGGCTGTCTCTCCCCGGCAGCCGCAGCCTTGGAGCTGGGGAAAGTCGCCTCTTTCTCTGGCTGCCACAGCCTTGCACGTCCCAAATTCCCCCTCCCCCTCTTCTCACCCCACTGCCCCCTCCCAACTACCCCCTATTCCCCCCAAGGCCACCACCTCACCTTACATGTGCATCTTCTCCAGGGTCTAGGCACCTAATTAGTGGAGCCACGCCTGCACAAGTAAATAACACCATTGAAACCAATAGGTTGGCAAGATCAGACACTTACCTTCCAGTTACTGTAAATCTCATTTGTTTCTGATACACTGCAGATAATTCACACAGCTTCTTTGTCTTCCTCTTATCCCATCAACTGCAGTCAGATTGTCATACAACCATCTGCTATCTTCGTCTATCTGAGGCAACCCAATCCAATTTTGGCTCAATCTATAGTTGCTTCTTTGACTATGCTGCTCAGGATCTCTTTCCTACCACCCTCTCCTGCTATTCTGTCTTACCAGGTCCCCTTCATTCATTCATTCATGTGTCCAAACCAGTGAAGTCGTGTTTCCTGGATTTTGTCTGCCATATCCCGGACGTTGACTTCCATCCAGGAATCTGTCTTTGTGCAGCTCCTCTTAGGGCGCAAAGTCATCTCATCACAAACACCTGTAGGCATTGAATGTCTCTATCACCCATGCTTCTACACCATACAGCATTGAGGGGTGCAGGGGCATTCTACACATTAGTGCTTTTAGTCTGAGTGGCATATAATTGTCATAAACAACCCCTGAGATGTTATGCCACACTCTTCCAGCACTCACCAGTTTGGAGTGTATCTCTCTGTGACAAAGTTCCTCCTCTGCCTTGGTGGGTCCTGCACTTTCTGGCAGATTTGCTCACCTCAGAGGTTCACGACAGCCCTCAGTTTGGCCGCTTTTGCTAGAGGCTCAAACCTGCCATTCACTCAGCTAACCTCATCACTGGCCAGCATAGGGGAAATGGAGAACAAGCTCCGCGGTCTCTGTTGTCCCACCTAGTGGGCCAAAGACAGGCCAGATCCCTTCCTAAATTAGATCTTCGTCTCTAGTGTGTCTCACAGACCAGGTCAACTCCTCCTGTGTCAGATAGGGAGAAACAGGGCCCGCCCTCTACACCAGGTTCCAGCCCAGGGCCCTGTGGATTGCAACTGTCTACAACATCTCCTGTATCAGCTGCGTGACAGCTACAACTCCCTGGGCTACTTCCCCATGGCCTCCCTCCAGCACCTTCTTTATCGATACCGCAGGCCCTTCCTCCTGAAGCCTGATAACACTTGTACTCCTCAGTCCTCCAGCAGCATGCCTTCTCACTCCCTGCTCCTTGCGTGCCCAGGGCCGGTGCTACCATTAAGGCAAACTAGGCAGTTGCCTAGGGCACCAAGATTTGGGGGCGCCAAAAAGCGGTGCCCCCAATTTGTTTTTTACAGTGTTCCTGGGCTGGGCTGCCGGTGGCGCGCTGACACGTGCGGCTCAGACTCCCTCTCCCAGCGCAGCGGCCGCTCCACTTCTCCCACCTCTCAGACTTGCGGCGACAATCAGCTGGGAGGAGAGGAGAATTAGAATGGGGGCGGCATGCTCAGGGAGGAGGTGGAGCAGAGGTGAGCTGGGGTGGGGAGCTGCCACATGGCTCCCCTGGGGAGGGGGGAGAACTGCCGCGGGGGGAGGTGCCTCAGGGCGGGGGGGGGGGGTGGCCCCGGGGGGGGGGCACCTCAGGGCGGAAGGGGTGTGTGTGTGTGTGTGTGTGTGCGCGCGCGCGCGCAAAAGGTGGAAGTTTCGCCTAGGGCGCAAAACTTCCTTGCACCAGCCCTGAGCGCGCCCCACACTAACTGATGGGAGGTCTTTTTAAAACCAGGTATCCTGATTAGCCTGCCTGCCATAATTGATTCTAGTAAGTTCTTAATTGGCTCCAGGTGTTTTAATTAGCTTGCTTGTCTTAATTGGTTCTAGCAGGTTCCTGATTGCTCTAGGGCAGCCCCTCCTCTGGTCACTCAGGGAACAGAAAACTATTCATCCAGTGGCCAGTATATTTGCCTTCTACCAGACTCCTTCACTCAACTGGTCTGGGTCTGTCACACTCACATTCAAGCTCACCATTTTCTGTAACCCAACTGCTAAGGTACTTGAACTGGTTAGCCTGGTTTAGTCTTACTCCATTAACATGTATGTCCAATTTCCCTGTGGCACCTCTACTGGTCCACAGGACCTCGGTCTTAATCATGCTCATTTTACATAAGAAAATAAGAATGGCCATACTGGGTCAGACCAATGGACCATCTGGCTCAGTATCCTGTCTTCCAACAGTGGCCAATGGCAGATGCTTCAGAGGGAACAAACAGAACAGGGCAATTATTGCATGATCCATTCCCTGCCGTCCAGTCCCAGTATCTGGCAGTCAGAGGCTTAGGTACACCCAGAGCATGGGGTTGCATCCCTGACCATCTTGGCTAATAAGTTAATTGAGGATAGGTCAATCAATGGCTATCTAATTTTTTTCATCCCATGCCACCTTAGCTGGGCATACCACTGGTTTACTATTTCTTCTAAGTCATCTTTTGAGGATGCCTTTATTGTGATGTCATCTGCATATAGCCGCTTCTCACCTTTTGCTATTGGGATCTTCCTGCTACCATAGTCCATCAATATGACAAACAGCAGGGGACTTAAAGCTGACCGCAATGCAGTCTGACTTTCACTTCAAAGGGGCTTGTTATTCCAAAACATTCAGATCACTGTATTCACCAGAGTTATTAAATCCTCAGACACTCCATGTATTGTCAGCACTGGTGTGAACATCCTTTTATCCAATACCTTACAATACTCCTTCCCTTTGCATCTAGTTTACGTAATGCTATAAATCTTTTTGCCAGCCAGCTATGGGTCATTTTCAAGCTCAGTATACAAACTCTCTTTGGCCTTCTTCACTGCCCACTTGGCAGCTTGCTTTGCTTCTCTGTATTTGTTTTTGTTTACGCTCAATGGAGTCATCTCTTTTTATTTACGCACCATTTTCTTGTTTCCATTCACTACTTGCACTTTGTCAGTCCACCTCCCTTTCCTTTGGTTTTGTCTTTCTGCATCATTCACAAACCTAGCTTGTAAATGTAATATTGTTTGAAGAAAACAAACAGATAAATTAAAGCTGTCCAGTGTTAATGGAAAATAGTATAAATAAGGACATTGTGAAATGTTACCTGATGAATAGGTTTGGCATCTTCCCATAGATACAGCTCCTATATGACAAGATCTCTTAACAGCAGGAAAACAGCTCTGTAGATACCTTGTCATGTGTAGAATTTAATTTAGCTTCCAATGTGTAATCTCTGAGTCTCTACTGCAGCAGGGAGGGGGAACAAACAACAACAAAGGCTGCATCATCAAATATGTTCAGGGTTCACATTATCTGTAATGGAACATTCATTTGCTGGAAAACAATTTGGCAGTTTTCATACCACTTGTTCAGTGCATTATCTTTGAGATTATATAGCACAATTGAATTTATTTAAAAATCATAAATAAAAGTTAGATGATTATGCCAATCATGCTTTCTATTTAAATAAATGTTTACATAAATTATATTTTAGTGATTTCAGTGTAACATCAGGCCCACTGTCCTACAGATTTATGAATGTACCTAACATTTTGACCAATCTTTCAATGACTGGGACAGCAGACCTCCTGCCAGAATCAGTGTTCGATTTGTATGGATTTTGTACTCATCGCAATAATCATCAATTACATGCAGTAGCATCATAAGTTTACAAGGCACTTTACAAACAGAGTGGCAGAGATGTTCCCCACCTCAAAGAGCATGCTTGGACCTGAACTGTAAGCAGAATTTTCATGACAAACATTGCCAGTGTTTTACTGAGATCTGTGCCAATTTGTAGTTTTCTACAGTAATCAAATCTATTTTAGCTACCAGGCTTTCCAACTGGTTTTTGCAAGGGGTGGACTAGCAAACTATGACTGGGCAGAACAAAGTTTGACTAAAATAACAGCTTAATGAAGAGAGTAAATTTTCAATTAATGCAATATATGCATAATATATTGTCCCCATTCCTCATGTTCTAAGTCATAACTATCAGTCTCACTGAAAGCACATACAACATAACATCTGATCAATATGAATTGCAATATTTCACATGATGAGGTGAAGCAGTTCAAGATGCAATCAGTGGCATGTGGGTCGACCAGACAATGGGTCTACCAGCCCAGATTTTGGGCTCTATCATAGAAAATAAAAAAAATATGTTTATGGATCAGCACAACAGATTCACTTAAGTCACCAACCCGTAAACTATCCTTTAGGGCTAGATTTTTGCACTTTTAACTACCCTTGGTGGAATTCTCTTCCTAAAGTAAATGAAGTCAGACACAATCTTCACTTTTAAACCTAAATTAAAGCTGTTTACTTAATGTTTGTAACTTTTTGCTGTATTTGTTTGTTTTAATTTTATTAACAACTATTGCTTTTGAATTGCACCATGCCAAGTTAACCAATTGGGGGGGAAAAAGCTCCCTTTTGGTTACACTTTTGAAGAAAGTTCTTCCTTCCTTAGTAGTTTGTCATTTATGCTTACTAGGAGACTTATATTGTCTCCTATCCATGGTGGGATTCCATGGAGTCCATTGAGAATTGAATCATGAATTTCTATTACAGAGGAAAGGCAATATTATGACCCCCAATTCGGGGGAATAATATATGAACTCCGTGGAGACTCCCATGGATTGAAGGAGACACATGGGCCTGAATTTCTTCCATAGCCCCCTTTTTTGTCCCCACACAACAGAGTTAAAACCACCTCAGAATGTTCCAAAACCACTTTCGGCCATCTTTCAACTGTCCCATCACAAATACGGAGAATGTATCTGGAGATCTACACTTTTGAGGATGGCAGAACAATGACCAACAAACTGGAGTACCATAAAAATTCCCTCATTGTGTGCATGCAACTGCTGTTGCCACGTGTGGACGCTACATCCATGGATTCAAGGCAGGATGTAGCCCTTTGCATGGAGGCTGCTATCTCATCACACAGATTCAGAGGTCAGCTATGATGACAGAAAGGAGACTTAAGGGGGAGAACAAGGAGACAGGAAGTACGCTCGCTTATACAGTCTTTGCTTAACAACATATTTAAACAGTTTTATTTGGGTCTCCTCTTTAAATGTAAGGGCCTGATCCTAGAAACCCTTACTTATACCAATAAAGCTTATTGGAGATGGTTAAAATGTTTCAAACTCAACGCAGTGCACAAAGGAGAGCGGGGGAAAGGGGATGTTTGAAAAATGGCCTCTCCCACAAAATGAATTGTTTCACATTTTTTGACTTTTTAATCAACATTTTTTATTGCAAACATTCTCAAAATGGTTACCAGAAATTTTCATTTACTGGAAACTGGGCTTTCTGGTGTACAAAAACTTACTGATAAAAATTTTAGGGGGAAAATGTGGAAATGGGCTCACTAGAACTCTGTGAAATGGAAACTTCACAAATTTTCACAATTTTTTTTTTCTAGTTTTCACCCAACTCTAATCCTTATACATGGGAAGCCCCATCCATTCGATAGGAGTGCTCATGAGAACGAAAACAATTACCCTAAAAGTTTATAAAATTGGCCCGTAAGATTTCAGAAATAATATGTTAGACCTAGTTACTTGACACACATGGTTTAATCTGAGATCCTATAATTTACTGAAACAAGTTCCCTTCAATCACACCAGTTACAAAGGAAAAGTATTGTTCTTTTCCCTGCTTCTCTTGCTCCTATTGTTTAAGGATGGAAGCTGGAAAAGGATAACCACCTGACAGAATGAAACTAGGTGCTAGACTTAAAAATTCTCAAGCCATTCACTTTCATTATAATCATTAACATGCAGCTAGATAGTCATAGGAGACCAAAGAATCGAGTGAGAAAAGTATCAAATGGAAAGCAGTTACCACCATGACATGGTGGCAGCCCTACAGAGTGCTATAGGCTTGATCCTGCAAAGTGATAATCACCCTCAATAATCACTGATATCAATCTGAGTTGAGGGTGCTCAGCTCCTCATTGGTTTGAGTCCTGAATCAGCAACATTTTCTAAGTGTTACTTTCTCATAGAAATGGGTTCCAGGCTTTACCCAATGCAAGCGACATCAAAATGGGCTCTTCACAGCAAATGATAGGAGGATATGCAATATAGTATGATTAAGGAGTATGTTACTAGATTAATTATAGCTGCAGAACAGGGGTTTTATTTGTGACTGGGCTGTGCACTCAACAACATGGACTACCACGAGCATGTCAGACCTGTCGTCGGCTCACTAAACTGGTTTCCCATAGAATACGGAGTCAAGTTCAAGGTCTGGATGTCCTGATCTTCAAAGCACTCCATGACCTGGGCCCCGCATACCTAAAAAGATCTCCTAAAACTCCAGGATGAGGACTGTAGTTGACAGCTGTGCTCCTCAGGCACAATGGAACATACATTGTAAGTATACATTGTAAGTAGCCAAGTGTGCACATGCCTGAGCAATATACAGACGTTGGCAGTTGTATGCCAACATAACTTGCATCTACCAATGCTTGTAGTGTAGACATGACCTAAGTGGGTCTAAAAACAGATGCCATTAAATTGATGGAAGCTGGGTTTTGTGTCTAGACAAGACTTTAGAAAGTGATCATTTTTCCATGTGTTGCAACTCATGTCTGTAAATTATCTTATTAACAAACCATTTAAATAAGTTTCCTTTGTCTTTAATTAGTGCCTTTCATAGGGACGTTTCTCAGTAAAAGAATACATGAGTTGCTGTAAAATGTGGTAGAATATCTGAAATATATATAACTTCATGAAACTTAGTACAGAGAAATGTTCTAAATATTTTTCATTTACCACTAGATGGCATTTTTTCCATGGAAATCAATGGTAGAAATCCTTGGTTTGGATTTACATGTAATAATAGGGAGCAGGAAATAATGGGAAATGAAAATACTTAGCTGATTCAGTTAGTAATTTAATCTTGATTTTCTTTTGCAGGTAAGAGGCCATTAATGAAAGCACAATTGAACTAGCAAATTTATGAGGTCTTCCATTCCATTCCATTCTGTTTCTCTTTGGATTGTGAGCTCTCTCATGGGAAAGCATATTCATTTTTCAGAGTAGCAGCCATGTTAGTCTGTATCCGCAAAAAGAAAAGGAGTACTTGTGGCACCTTAGAGACTAACAAATTTATTTGAGCATAAGCTTTCGTGGGCTACAGCCCACTTCATCGGATGCATAGAATGGAACATACGGCAAGAAGATATTTATATATACAGAGAACATGAAAAGGTGGAAGTAGCCATACCAACTGTAAGAGGCCAATCAATTGAGATGAGCTATCATCAGCAGGAGAAAAAAAATGTTTGAAGTGATAACCCCGATATATGTGGACAGAGTTGGCAACGGGCTTTGTTGCAAGGATAGGTTCCTGGGTTAGTGTTTATGTTGTATGGTGTACAGTTGCTGGTGAGTATTTGCTTCAGGTTGGGGGACTGTCTGTAAGCGAGAACTGGTCTGTCTCCCAAGATCTGTGAGAGTGAGGGATCATCTTTCAGGATAGATTGTAGATCTTTGATGACGACTTCTGGGTACTCTTCTGGCTCTGTCAATCTCAAAAACAGATTGACAGAGCCAGAAGAGTACCCAGAAGTCACCTACTACAGGACAGGCCCAACAAAGAAAATAACAGAACGCCACTAGCCGTCACCTTCAGCCCCCAACTAAAACCTCTCCAGCACATCATCAAAGATCTACAACCTATCCTGAAAGATGATCCCTCACTCTTATTTCCACCTTTTCATGTTCTCTGTATGTATAAATATCTTCTTGCTGTATGTTCCATTCTATGCATCCGATGAAGTGGGCTGTAGCCCACGAAAGCTTATGCTCAAATAAATTTGTTGGTCACAAGTACTCCTCATCTTCATTTTATGTCATGTACAGTGCTGAGCACATTGTCAGTGCTTAATAATGCACTGCTGGGGGGAAGCTCCTTATTTTTAAATGAAAGACAATTCTAAGCCCTTTTCTGGCTACTGAATATACCCAGAATATTTGGCAAACATACACTGCTCCAGAGATTATGTTACATTTCCTGATGTTACCTTAATGTCAGTTAAACATTCAATGCAAAGAGCAGCATAGAAGAGGCATTTCTTCCAGCAGCAAAGGAGTTAAATGTTCTGCTTGTAATTTATTATACCTTATATTGGAACATTTTAAATTGTAACTCTCACTGATTTGTGAAATGGTGACACGAAAATTATTCACATGCAGAGCCAGATTTTGAACAGAAGTGGAGCTGGAGGGTGTCCACGGTGATAAGGCATTCGTGGTGGCACCTTCAGTTACACTTATTGGCTTGAAAAGGCCCCACTCATATACTTAAAACAAGGTGACGCCTGAGAGGGGTAAGAAGGGTCACATGCCCCTCCCCAGATGCCTGGGGGGGGGGAGGAGCACTTTCAGCAGGGAACCGCAGCGGCAAAAGGAGCAGAACGTGGGGCCGGACAGCCCCACGCTGGCAGCTCCTCCGGCACGGCTCTACCGCCCCCAGCCCTTCCATGCACCTGAGTCTCTGGTGTCTGTACAGCCCTGACCGAGGATGGGGCTGGGGACAGTACAGCCGCACGGGAAGAGCGGCCAGCGTGTGGCCGCCCGGCGGCCCCACGTTCTGTTCCTTTCGCCACTGCAGTTCCCAGGAGAATCCTGAGGTTCAGAACTCTCAGGACTCTCCTAGGAACCGCAGCAGTGAAAGAAGCAGAACGTGGGGCCACTGCTCTCAGGAGTTAGCACCCCACACCGGCAGCTCCTCTGGCGCAGCTGTACTGGTACCGCCCCCAGCCCTGTTCTCCGGCGGGGCTGTACAGACCCCCATCCCAGACAGGAGACGCAGCTATGTGGAAAGGCTGGGGGCGGTACAGCCGCACCTCCCTTTGTGTCCCTCCATGACTTGCCCTCCCCACCCCACTAGCTCCACACCACTGCATGCAACTCCCAAATCTTTACATGGTGCTGTAAGTTCTAATAGATCCCCACGTTGCGGGCAGGGAGTATTACAAGTCTCCTTTGCACACCTCAAAATCATGTGCATTTCAACCACCTTGCCAGCAGGAAGCTTGCCCTTGCCTGGAAACTCCAAATGGCCAGTAACCGATGCTTCAGTGCCTCTTGATATAATCAAATATTAATCAAAACAAGAATTTCCCCAACTCTGAGGGGAACTGGAAGAAGGAGGAGTGAACTATAAGGAGAAGGAGAATTACATGCAGGTAGTTTTAGTCACTGAAGAGTCACTAAAAGCCTCCAGGGATGTGTCTGCACACAATTTTATAGCAATGTGGATAAATTAAATTGTTAAATAAGAACCAGCCACAGCAAAATTCACCAAGTAATCAGAGCATCAATACACCATCCAAGGAAACAGTAACAAGAAAGTGTGTAATAAGCAATCACTTACCACAGACAAGTGTCCATTAACACATTTGCTACCACTGCCCTTTGTAAATAGGATTGCATGGCAGGAGAGACGGGGCTTCCACACTATTGCTCAGATGTGCACTAGCATGTTTGCAAGGAGGATCAGGGCCTGTGCTACTTGTTCCCCAAAACACTACAAACTATGGGCGTCTACGTTGGAAAGCTTTGCTAATACAAGTTTTTCTTCTATAATTACACAGGTACAACTATACTGAAACAGAGCATCCACACCACTTTGTTTAAGCTACTTAAGTCATTGTGTCCACGTGTGCTTTTTTGAAATAGCCACACAGCATTCTGGGCAGATGGCCCATGGTGCAATGTTCCACTGATAGACTCAATGCATTCTGGGATTTTTCTTGCAGCACATTTGAGATACCTACTGGAATTCCAGAACTTGACGACAAACTCCCATGATTCCTTTCCTGGTTTCCCATAATTTGTCTGGTTTTAGGAGGCCAGCACCATTTTCAAACTGCTGTCACGTAGCATGGAGGAAGCACGGCTGAGCACTGATATCCTGAAAGTCGTTAATACAAACAGGGTGCTCTAGATGTACTGGGAATAATGAAAATGGGTGGCTTTGGATGAGCAGTTAGCCAACCACCAGCATAACACTGAGCAGATACTGCAAAAGGACGAAGAAACTAGCTAGTGACCCTTACAGAGACACTCATGCAGACATAAAGCAATGCATAAAAACATAAAAACGTCCATACTGGGTCAGACCAAAGGTCCATCTAGCCCAGTATTCTGTCTTCCAATAAGTGGCCACTGCCAGGTTCCCCAGAGGGAATGAACAGAGCAGGTAATCATCACGTGATCCACCTTTTGTTGCCCATTCCCACCTTCTGGTAAACAGGCAAAGGACACCATCAATACCTATCCTGGCTAGTAGCCATTGATGAACCTATCCTCCATGAACTTATCTAGTTCTTTTTTGAATCCTGTTATGGTCTAGGCCTTCACAACATCCTCTAGCAAGGAGTTCCACACATTGACAGTGCGTTCTGTGGAAAAAATACTTCCTTTTGTTTGTTTTAAACCTGCTGCCTATTAATTTCATTTATTTCTTGTGTTATGAGGAGGAGTAAATAACACTTCCTTATTTACTTTCTCCACACCAGTCATGATTTTATAGACCTCTATCATATCCCCCCTTTGTCGCCTCTTTTCCAAGCTGAAAAGTCCCAGTCTTATTAATCTCTCCTCATATGGAAGCCATTCCATTCTAATCATTTTTGTTGCCCTTTTCTGAACCTTTTCCAATTCCAATACATCTTTTTTGAGATGAGGTGACCACATCTGCATGCAGTGTTCAAGATGTGGGCATACCATGGCTTTATATAGAGGCAATATGGTATTTTCTGTCTTATATCTATCCCTTTCTTAATGATTCCCAACATTGTTAGCTTTTTTGATTGCCTCTGCACATTGAGTGGATGTTTTCAGATAACTATCCACAATGACTCCAAGATCTCTTTCCTGAGTGGTAACAGCTAATTTAGACCCCATCATTTTTTATGTATAGTTGGGATTGTATTTTTCACTGTGCATTACATTGCATTTATCAACATTGAATTTCAACTGCTATTTTGTTGCCCAGTCACACAGTTTTGAGAGATCCTTTTGTAGCTCTTCGCAGTCTGCCTGGGACTTAACTATCTTGAGTAGTTTTGTATCATCTGCAAATTTTGCCACCTCACTGTTTACCCCTTTTTCCAGATCATTTATGAATATATTGAATAGGACTGGTCCCAGTACAGATCCCTGGGGGACACCACTATTTACCTCTCCCCATTCTGAAAACGGACCATTTATTCCTACACTTTGTTTCCAATCTTTTAACCAGTTACCAATCCATGAGAGGACCTTCCCTCTTAACCCCTGACAGCTTACTTTGCTTAAGAGCCTTTGATGAGGGACCTTGTCAAAGGCTTTCTGAAAATCTAAGTACACTATATCCACTGGATCCCCCTTGTCCACATGCTTTTTGACCCCCCCCCCCAAGAATTCTAGTAGATTGGTGAGGCATGATTTCCCTTTCCAAATCCATGTTGTCTTTTCCCCAATGCAGTATAGTATAGCAGCAGGAAGACTGCCTGAAGTGTTACAGTTAGTAAAACTAGTGAAAAATCTTGTCTCACATTATGGTTTAAGATTTTTTTTTTCCTTTTCAGTTTAGCTTAACCCTGTACCCAATTGACATGATGATTGCCCTGTTGTGTTCATTCTCTTTGAAGCACCTAACATTGGCCACTGTCAGAAGACAGGATACTTGGCTAGATGGACCATTGGTCTGACCCAGGATGGTTGTTCTTATGTTCTTTACTCAGAGCCAAATTACAGCAGCAGGTAAAGATAACAGTGTATCTTGCTGCTGCTCAGGGCACAAACAAGGAAGGGGGTCACAATTTATAGCAACTTGCTGCAAAAAATGGCTGGCCAGTCAGCTAGAAGGGGGAAGCATCCACTGCATAAAACATGTTTCCCTCTCAGTGCACTGTAATCTATGCTGCAGTATGCAGGATAAGACAAAACTACATGCGTGCAGCCAGGGTGACACCACAGCAATAGAACTAGCAGCTGTAATGATTGGCCTGGGGGAATGGTAACAGTTTTGCAGACCCATGGATGCTTCTTGCTTACTGTTTATGCTGTATCCAAGCACTTTACAGAAGAAATTAAAAAAACAAGATCCCTGTCTAATGGCCAGAGATCTAAAATGTTTGGATTCATTGTTAGGAATATTATAAGGAAATATTTTATATACTCACACATATGTGACAGTCATAGAAGTTGTAAATCTGCCCGTTTAAAATTCATTACATGCGCAACAAAATGATCAACAGAATTAACAAATGTTTCTATCATACAATGACAGATATACAGCATCTGTTCTTAATTTACCCGGATTATCTATGTTTTCAGCAAAAATCATTAGTCCTTTAATACAATTCTGCTGAAAGGCTTTATTTGTCTGAATGCAGAAGACAAAGCTATTACAAGAAAATTAAAATATTAGTCTCTTTTCTTATGAAATCAAACATGTAGAATATAAAGTTTATACTTCATAAATATAAGATTTTTACTTTATACTGGTATTTTACAGAGTAGGAAATGTAGAAGGACTAAAGCCCGGTCTACACTACAGAGTTAGGTCAATGCAAGGCAGTTTATGTCCACCTAACTCCATAAGTGTCTACACTAAAAATGTTGTTCCCGCCAATGTAACTTGCTCGCTACGCCGACTTAATAACTCTACCTCTGCAAGAGGTGTAGCATTTAGGTCAATGTAGTTAGGGCAACGTCCACTTTAGTGGCCTCCAATAGGTGTCCCACAATGCCCCATCATGACTGCTCTGGTCACTGTTTTGAACTCCACTGCCTGGCAGCCAGGTACATAGGTACATGCCTCTCCCCTTTTAAAGCTCTGTGAATTTTTGAAATTTCATTTCCTGTTTGCTCAGTGTGGAGAGCTCACCTAGCAACTCTCGAGCAAGTCTAGCAACTGCCCAGCTGACCACGCCAGCTCCACGAAGCAGACATGCTCCTGCCTGAAGTACACAGAAGGTGGTGGATCTCCTGGGTCTGAGAGGAGAAGAGGCTGTGCAGGCATAACTCCAATCCAGCTATAGAAACACTAACATCTATGAGCAGATCGCTCGTGGCATGGAAGAGAAGGGCTACAAGAGGGACACGCAGCAGTGCCACTTGAAAGTCAAGGAGCTGCGGCAGGCGCACCAGAAGGCAACAGAAGCGAACAGTCCCTCTGGTATGGAGCCGCAGACATGTTGCTTTTATAAAGAGCTGCATTCCATCCTTGGCGGAGACCCCATGACCACCACCAACAGTCGCATGGATGCTTTGGGGGAGCTGGAGTCACAGGCCCCCAAAGTGAACAATGAGGAGGTGGTGTTGAATGAAGAGGAGGAGGAGGAGGAGTATGCGGGACAGGCAACTGGGGGATCCAGTGGCGAAGCGAGCCAGGATCTGTTCTTGACTCCAGAGCAGTCGAACAAGTTCCTACTCTCCAGCATGGGCAAGCCTGATGCAGGGGAAGGAACCTCTGGTAGGTGTGCAGGTTACTTTGATATTGCAGGGCACATCTGTTCATTTACTCTTTTTTAATCATTTCGTCTTTTTAATCGTGACGAGGTAGTAAAATAACTAAGCGAGGTAGAGTCGCTATCTGCGTCTCATTCCCATGTACAGTTAGGCAGAGGGGGCCCTGCAGAACAGTTTGTTTATGTGCACCAGTATGTCCCGTGAATCCTCCATAGAAATCTCAAGAAAATTTTCATGAAGGTCATCTACAATCTTCTCCTGAAGGTTTCTGGGGAAGACTGCCTTAGGACACTTTCCCACATCACTGAGCAATTACTTCAGCAAGCACTATTGCAGCATACAAGCTAGCAGCCGTATGAATGTAGGAGCTGGTCCCTTTCAGCCTGTTATCCTCAGAAGTGAGATATCACCTAAAATCACCACTGCCTGTGGAAAATGGTGCCAGTATTTAGTTCAATGGCTCTATCCACATGTACTTATGCCCATGAGCTATCTCCCTCCCCACCCGTTATTGTCCCAACTTGCCACCTCCCCCCGGGTCATATTCACCTGCTGTGCTCACTCAAGGAATCCCAAGGAGAAGTGAGAATGTACTGCTTGCAACTTGTGTGGATCAAGGAGAGTGAGTTTAGTATACCAAGTTTCCATTTATCCTGTGAAGACACTCACAATACTACCTCTGTTCATTGTATCTTTTGCAGCTGAAAATGTGGCCTTGAGGGTCTCTCCATCCACACCAGCAGAGCAGCTCAGCCAAATGAGGAGTAGAAGGAAGAAAATGGGGAATGACATGTTCCAAGAGACCCTGCAAGCTTCTGGCTCTTCGGATACTAAACACAGGGCTTTGAGGATCACCATCTCGGATGGAATGGACAGATCGGAGAGGAGAAAAGCTCAGGACAAGGAGCAAAACAGGCAGCAGGACATGCTAGTGCTTCTCAAGAGGCAAACAAATGCTGGAGACTCTTGTTGACCTTCAGGTTCAACAGACCCATGCTCAACTCCCTCTGCGGCCCATAGAGAACTGTTCCTCTCTACGCTCCCCCCTCCCATTCCACGTGGTGTCCAGGACTGCTGCACTATCCCTACCAATTTACCCTGGAGAACAGTACAGATAATCACAGCTGCACATACAGTAATCACGTCTCTCACAGATCAGTGTATGTGTTGGTGAAATGAAAATGACTGTTCTTTCCCTTTCAAGTTTCTTTTCCTTGTATTTGTAACATTTCATTCAGTTATAAATATGTCTGTTTGCATGGGTTTGGAATAGAAGTCTAGTTAGGGAAACTTATTTCTTTATTAGTTCACAGCATATGCTGGCTGGGTCTCATCATTCAGAGATAATAGCAATAGGTGCTTGTGCAATTTTATGTTACCACACACACACACACACACACACACACACACACACACACCATTCATTACAAGGTTCACATCAGGGTTCAAAAAACCCCACACCAAACCAAAAAAAGGCCAGGCAGAGCACAGGATGGCAATACACATTATTGTGGCTATTAAAATGGTCTTTCAAAGCCTCCCTGAGCCATTTAGCTCCCTACTGAGCTCTTCTTATAGCCTTGGTATCTATCTGCTCAAAATCAGCAGACAGCTATTCCACCTCTGCCCTCCACCCCAGAAGAAACTTTCTCCCAGTTGCTTCACAGATATTATGAAGCACATAGCAGACATTGGAATATTTTTTTCACTGAAGTCTAATCTCATGAGTAGACCGCAGCAGTGGCTTTTCAAATGGCCAAAGGCACATTCAACTGTCATTCTGCACCGGCTCAGCCTGTAATTGAAATGCTCCTTGCTGCTGTTGAGGTGCCCAGTGTACGGCTTCATGAGCCATAGGAGTAAGGGGTAGGCTGGGTCTCTCGGGATCACTATTGGCGTTTTAACATCCCCAATGATGATCCTCTGGTCTGGAAGAAAGTCCCTGCTTACAGCTTTCTGAACAGGCCTGTGTTCTTAACCATGCATGACGTGTGCATCTTTTTGTTGGTAAAATGTCTCCAGTGACCCACCAGCACTTGCAATACCATAGAAAAGCAGCCCTTTCTTTTGATGTACTCTGTGGCAAGGTGGACTGGTGCCAAAATGGGGATGTGTGCCACCTATCGCCCACCCTGCAGTTTAGTAACCCCATTGCTGCAAAACTATCCGCTATGTCCCGCACATTGCCCAGAGTCACAGTCCTTCGTAGCAGAACGTGATTAATGGCCCTGCACACTTGCATCAGAGCAACCCCCACAGTGAATTTCCCAGCTCTAAATTGATTCCCAATCCACGGTAGCAATCTGGCATTGCAAGCTTCCACACGGTGATCACCACTGGCAGTGCAGCTCTCATGTTGGTGTCGCTGCGCCGGAAGGCTGGGGCGAGCTCCGCATACACTTCCAGGAATGTGGCCTTCCATATCTGAAAGTTCTGCTCGCCATCCCAAGGCTGCATAATAATGTGATTCCACCAGTCAGTGCTTGTTTCTCTGGCCCAGAACCAGTTCTCCACCATTTGCAGCTTCTCTGTGAAAGCCAACAACCATGAATTGTTTCTATGTCCAACAGCAAGGTAGCCTCCAAGGAATCATGTTTCCCACGGCTCCTCTGGTGGTTCTGCAAATACTGCAGGATCAGGTGCGTTGTACTTGCAGCGCTCATCACAATAGTGCATGGATCCTGCTCAGCTCTGCTTCTCACAGAGATGGCAGATGCATAGGTTTGCAGGGCTTTTGAAAAGAGGCACAAAACATTATGGGATGCAGATAAAATTATGGGATGGAGAAAACTGCATCATGGGATGTTTAAACCATGCTCCCAGTCACCCCTGCATGACTCATTTGTCCCTATGAGGCACTGCAAGCCCTTCCCAAAACACCCTGCACTAGATGGTGATGAGTTGCACTGTGGGATAGCCACCCACGGGGCGCTGCTCTCTCCATCAATACAAGCGCTGGTAGTGAGGACGCATGCCGCGGACACAAGCAGTGTACTGTGGACATGGAAAAGCGATTTAATTACTGAGGGAGCGGTATGTTGCATAACTTAGGTTGATTTAATTTTGTAGTGTTGACTTGCCCTAACATGCATTTAAAATTCCTTAAACATATCCTTCACAATACAAAATATGTATCCATGGCTATTTTATAACACTTACCTGAAGTGTGATCAAACAATTTTATAACTTTTGATTATAAATACTATATACACTGAAGAAATTTAAATTCATTATTATTGTCCCTAGGATACATTTGACTGTCTAATATGGTATCAGTAGTAACTACATCTACCTTAAGTCTTTTTCTGCTGTTTAAATTTCCTCTCTCTATATATTATTTAGCTGTAATTTTTCATTTTATTTTAAATATCATGGAAGCCAAAAATAAGCTGCTTTTTGAAACAATTCAATTTTCAATTGATCAGACCAGTTTATCTAGGGTAGTATTTTGTTTCCAGCAGTGACCTAATACTAGTAATTCAGAAAGAGTCAGACAGAAATGTCTCTTATACTCCTAGCCAATATAGCTGTGGAAACAGGTGGAAGAATTCCTTCCTTGACTATTGACAGACCAGTTTATTCTGTAAAATTTAAGATTTAAATGCTGTCATTCAAATTTGTTCAACAAGATTTAGGGCTCCATTTTCTGACAACGTACGTGCATATAAGGGAAAATTTACCTGCAATTCTGCTACCCTGAAGATCTCTTTCTGACAGGATTCCCCCTCTTGGAGCTCATCTTCCAGGGTGAGACTGACAGAACTCCCGAAGCTGTAAAAACATTGACCCTAAAGGACAACAGTGGCCAGGCTGAATGTCACCCACATTTTTAGGTCACCACTTGCCACCCCCTACAGATTATAAATACCATTGCGCCTCTCCCCCTGCAGCCACTTTCCTCCTGTTCGCAATTGGTGAAGGCATTCTGGGAATCATGACTTCCTTTCATTGCTTCATGCTTTTCTGTATCCTTTATATTTATTACCCCATTTTCAGTCAGCCTGTATGTTGTCTAAATTACTGGCACTTTGTTTAGGCATGCTATAACAATGACTGCTCTTGCATACTCATTTCACTGCATTTTTCCGATTAAATCTTCATTCTGAGATAAAAATTAACTATGTGGCTTTATTGAGTAACTGAAGAATGTATAGACCTCTCCTTCCCCTACCCCACCCCCTACCCCAAAAAAGTTAACAGAAAAGAATTATGTGCAGGTACAGCAAATAAAATATGGAATGCCATTACAAAAATGGCAAAAGATGATGGGGAGATGTTTTACAGCAAATGAAATAAATTAAAAACTATCAAGTCGTTAATATATAAACTGTAATTCTATTAAGTGATCGACCTATACCAGCCGTACACTTGGGAGATTAAAAAGCCTCTCTTAAAGGCACAGTCATGCTTTATTTTTTATAACTTGGAGGCAGGGCCCTGTGTGATGCTCACAAGCCAAATTCAGTTGCAAGGGCTCCTGATTTCTGCATCACTGCTAAATTTCATGCCACACCGAAAATTCTGTAATAGTGTGATGTATTTGCAAAGTCATTCCAGAACATATTTTAATTAAATCTAAAAATGCAGTACGTAATCCATATGTGACAAGTTTGTTCTAGGGAGATATAAAACTTATACTTCCATAAACTTTTTGGTTTGCATTGTGATGCGGAGTATCTTGCAGCATATATAGGCTTCAAAAAAAGCTGACACGTCAAATCAGACTCCAGGTATACAGGCTGCAGAAAAAGCTCCATTTGACTGCTCATTGCTGTAACTAACCAAAGACAGTTATTTCAGTGAAGTGAAGACCGCCTCTGACTGGCAATTTTTTGGGGGCAAATAGTAAATTTGCCAATAAATTGGGGGGAAACTATTCACAAACTCAGATCAAATTCAGCAAACAGCTTAACAGATTTATAGAGGGACCATTGTGATCATCTAGTCTCCTGCGTATACAGCCCAAAGAATTTCCCCAATGTAATTCCGACAGTATATCTTTTAGAAAATATCCCATCTTGATTAAAAAATGCTAGTGATTGTGAATTCACCATGACCCGTGGTAAACTGTTCCAATGGTTAATTATTCTCAGTTAAAAATTTACACCTTATTTCCAGTCTGAATTTTTCTAGCTTCAACTTCCAGCCATTGGATTGTGTTATACCTTTCTCTGCTAGATTTAAGAGACCATTATTAAATATTGGTTCCCCACGTAAGTACTTATAGACTGTACTCAAGTACTTCCTTTATCTTCTCTCTGTTAAACTGAATAGATTGAACTCTCTGATTCTATCACTGTAAGGCAGGTTTTCTAATCCTTTAATCATTCTTGTGGCTCTTCTCTGAACCCTCTCCAATTGATCCACACACTTCTGGAATTGTGGACACAAAACTGGACACAGTATTTCAGCAGCAGTTGCACCAGTGCAAAATACAGAGATAAAATTACCTCTCCACTCCTAGAGATTAACATTTATGCATCCAGGGACCCATTAGCTCCTTTGGCCACAGCATTGCACTGGAAGGGAATGTTCAGCTCATTATTGATTACGACCCCCAAATCTTTTTCAGACTAACTGCTTCTCAGGATAGTCTCCTATCCTGTAAGTATGGCCTATGTTCTTTGTTCCTAGAAGTATAATTTATAGCTAGCCATATATCCAGCGATCCAGATCTCTCTGTGTATCAGTGACCTGTCCTCTTCATTATTTACCACTCCTAAATGCAAACTTTATCAATGACGACTTTATGTTTTCTTCCAGACCATTGATAATGTTAAATAGCATAGAACCACAAACTGATCCCTGTGGGACCTCACTGGAAACAACCATTTGATAATTCTCCATTTACAATTACATTTCAAAACCTATCAGTTAGTCAACTTTTAATCTATTTAACGTGTGCCATGTTAATTTTATATTATTCTCATCAATGCCTTACAGAAATCTAAGTATATTACATCAACACTATTCCCTTATCAGCCAAACTTATAATCTCATTAAAAAAAATATATCAAGTTAGTTTGACACAAACCCATGTTTATTGGGATTAATTATATTACCCTTCTTTAATTCTTTATCAATCAAGTCTTGTATCAGCTGCTCCATCATCTTGCATGGGATTGATGTCAGGCTGACAGGCCTATAATTACCAGAGTTCATCCTGCTCACCCTTTTTAAATATTGGCACATGAACTTTCTTCCTGTCTTCTAGAGCTTCCTTGGGGTACCAAGACTTACTGAAAATCAACAGCTGAAAAAGAAACGGAAAATATTTTAAAAATATCTAAACTCTTTCAGCCATTTTAACACTAAATGTTAAAACTGTGTTTGAACCATTTTGAAATGAAACATTTTAAAATCCATTTTGTAAAGAAATTTAGCTAATTACGAAACGATTTTTGGGTTGAATGTAATGTTTTCAAGTTTTTTGTTCCTGCAAGAAAAAACAAATAAATCCAGTTTCAGTTCAAACCAAAACAGTTTTTTTCCCTCCCCAGTTTGGCCCCAGAACCAAAAAAAATCAATTATTTACTTAGGTCTGACCCTACACTCAATATTTGAACAATGGTGGTGACGTGATTTGTCACATAAAAGTGATGGTATTGTTTCTCTTTCCTGAGGTGGTGAACGTAATTCATATAATCAGGAAGGGAGTTTGATGAAGCAAAAGGGTATCTGAATGTCTCCAGGAGAAAAGCAAGAATAGAAAAATGTTACATTTCTCTTTCTTTATCATGAAGGCCTTGTTTGAAGCAATTTTCCTATATTAAACTTCTGTAAGAATGAATGACTACGTGAAGAATTTCAATTGAATTTTCTCATCACATTTAAACAAAATAATTGCGTGTGCAAATGTAGCTGCAAAGGATGCATGCAGTCAGGTTCCTTTCTGTCTTGTTTTACTGCCTCTGTATCAGAGCTCTGTGGAGAGATTTTGGGAATCATATCTCTATACTTTAAGGGGTGACCCATACAGAATGCACCACTTTCAGGGTGAGCATGTAAACTTGTAATATGCTTTCCACAAACATTTATGAGAATAAAAGTTAACCAACCCAAATGTTCTGAAAAAGCAAACAAAAGGGGAACATTTTATTTTTAAATTTGATTGAATGCTCATAATTTTTGTAGTATTTGCCCACCTCTATTTTCTACATAGCTACTGTGTTTATTAAGGGATTATAAGAGTTAGTTGTAGATTTATTTTACTTTTGTAACTTTACAGATTATTAGCTGAGACACACAAAAAAGAAAAATAAAAAAACATTAAACTCTGCTCTGCAACTCACTGCCAACAGAAATCAGGTTGAATCACATCAGTGACCTACGGGCCATCTTGGACTCCTTTTTGATGCCCATCTTCTGCTCCTGGAACTAATGATGTAAGAATAATTCCTCTAAACAAAGTGGTTTGAATCCAAGGGTAGAGGAATGGAATTTGACTCCTTCTCTAGAAGACAGGGATGTTCTTCTACATTTATCTAATGTTACATTGACATTCTGGTAATGAGTTCCACATAAATGCTAACAACCATTGGAGAAAAAAACCCGTACAGAAAGAAGTCTGAGTACACCACTACCTTTTTAGAACAGTTGTAATTTCATTAAAATAGGAACATAATTTAAAGATTATTCTCTGATGATTTACTCATGCAAACTGCACATAAAGAAAACAGTACAGTTTGTGAAACATGTTCAAATGTAAAGACTCGAAATGATAAGTACAGAAGTAGTGCGACATATGTCTCAAAACAGAATTCATGGTTGTACAACTAATAACTGTTTTCTCTATTTGATGAACACAGACATATTTATTATGGTTCTTTTCCCAACCCCATTCGTTAAATGCTTACATGTCTCCTCACACTTATGTAGACTTATTTTACAGGCACAACAGTTTTATTAAAAAAATTCACTTGCATAAATAAGATAAAAAATGCCTAGTGTTTAGGAGAGAGAATGAAAATGTAACCAATGAGGTTTTACCTAGTTCACCAAAATTACAATGAAAAGTAGTAACTGTATAGCTTTCCTGCATAATTCACATTTTGTGCCTTTGAGATAAATTCCTTTCTCACAAGACTTATGGTATATTTTACCATTGTGGAATTTTTCAGTAACTAACTTTTTCCCCCATGAAACTGGTAAAAGTATTTAAACATATGGGTTTATCAACTCAAAAATTACTTCCTTGTTTTTAAAATACAAAATATTTAGAATTCCTATTATTTTCACACTTACAGCACTGAAATGATATACACACAATTCAGATATGTCTTTGTCCAGTTTTGATTATAGTATGGTTGTATATTATACAAATTATGTTCTTCCTCTGTATTACCAATTACATTTCATAGATTTAAAAATGAATCTCATAAGGAATTTGATAGCACTGAGATTTAAAACAGTGTAGCATGGAGAAGGAAGAGAAAATGAACTACACAACCCATTATAAATGCATTAAATCTTTGTTATATACATAATGGAATCCTGTCTGACTGCCAAAATTTGCTACTCTTTAGCTATTGTACAAAGTTTTCTGACCTGAAAGCACACATCTACTTTTTTCCCCAACGTAATCTATTGTAAAATATTGTACTGTATTTTGAACATGAGTACAGAATCCAAATAGGTAATGGCACATTTAAAAAACTCAATATCCTACAGATGATTGGATAATGAGAAAAAGTGTACCTACAATCATCTCATCAGAAACAAACATACATCATGGAATGTTAGTTATCCAAGTTCGCACAGTAAATAACATTTTTAAACTGCAATCTATCAGCCAGCATCACATTGAAGGCATCTTTAAACATTCAAGCAAAGATTGCTGGCATAAACTACTGAACCATTCTCACACACATACGCACACATACACACCACATTATAATTACATTGTTTCCAAGATATGGTAGATACTGATTTTTCCACAAGAAAGGTATCAAAATTTTGCTACTAAAAGATGACAGTGCTTACACAAGAATTAAGTACAAGTTAGCTTGCAAATACAAGACAATGACAAAGAAGAAGGAAAAAAGTGTTGTTTAACAAAGGTTTTTTAGGCTTTTCTGGCATCCATACTTGTGTATGAGTAAACTCCTTAGTCGGTGATTCAAAAATCCACAAAGTATCAAGCTAGCTATGAAAATTATTCCATATTTGATAACCCTGTATTGTACGATATCTTTTTACTGTTTTGTACTAGCCTAGCCTCAAAGGGTATTTGCAGACCATTGTTTTGACAGCAGAAATAAAGCTCCCCTTTTAAAATTAAAGTGTTGAAAAAATTGGCATCAGTTTTTAAAGAAAATCTAGTTAGTAATGACCCTCATCTAGTTTAGGTATGTGCATAAAAGTACTGTATGTCCCTACACCATACTGGCCCTGTTAAACAATTTAAAAAACAACTAACCAACCAAAACAGTTAATAAGCCAAACAAAATGCTACACATGATATAAAGCAAACATTTTCTCCCAATGTTCTCTCTCTCATTATGTGCAAAACAATAAAAAGGCAAAAAGACTAAAAGCAAATGTACTGTTACTGTCTTTTTCTCTTGCCTAGTGCTTTATGACCTTGCTAACAATTACAAAGTCAATAGGGACTATGCAGAACTTTGGTATAAAATGTCACATAATATTACTATCACAGTCTTGGGGATGCACATTAATAATTCACCCCAATGTTGATTGAAATAATACCAAATTAAAAGTGAAATAAACCACATTGTACTTTACACACACTTTACACATTGAGCACAGAAAATAACTAGTAAATCAACTTTAAAAAAAAAATCCATCTTCTGCAAGGAGACTAGAAACTGCTGTTCAGTCTCCTCTTCATCTGCCCATCTGACAATCTTTAAAGCCAAATTTAAATTTGAATTTTAAAAATGAATAATTTTAAGCTACATATCTTTTTAGATGGAGACTGGTCTTGATTTCCCTTTAAAGTCACAAATGTATATCTAAGAAACTGTTGCAATGCAAGTTTTTAATCAACTTCCTGAAGGCTGTGACTGGGAAGGTGGAGCCATAACAATCTGTGAAAGCACTGGCTCTGTACTCTGGTCCGCCATCTGGGTGAGAACTGACGTGGCTACGGCTTCTGCCTTGGAGGTTGAACTTACTCCATTGGAAGTGCTGACAGAACTATGCTGAATAGCTTCTGTATGTGGACTATTTGGCACTGAAATGTCTTCAGTACTGTCATCTTTATCTGCAGCTAAAGAAAAAAAATTCACTTGCTGTTTTTTTCTAAAATATGCATAAAAATTTTTCAGATAACAATAAGTCCTATAAATAACCACAATTAATAGCACATATAAAAAGACATTTGTCAAACATTTATTTTTAGTATAATTGCTTTATATATAAAGATGAACAGGTAACTTGTTTGTATTTTTCTATAAACAAAAACCAGGATAGAATGTTAGAATATTTATGGACACAGGTACATTTTCAAATGATTATTCCCATCTATTTAAAACCACAGTTAATTTTGGTTGATTTTCCATCTAGTGCAGCGACTGATGACTACAACACCTGAGTCTAATGATGCACGCACATGAGAATAACAATAGTCTATAGTTTATAGTCTAAATGCCACCAGCTGTTCTATAGTTATGTAAATTAATTAGATTCAGATTTTTTAAAAACCACAAGATACTGCATTTGACTAGTAATTCAGCAAGAGATCATTCTCAGTTTGATAATTAATAATGTTTATGAAAATCACTCTCTGTAATACAGTAAATTACTATTGCTCAGTTGGACAATAAAGTTTTCAATATGCAAAATCTTCATTCTTTCAACAGGGTGAAATTCAATTAGTTTTGTTTAGCACTTAAATATCTGCCAATAAGAGTTAATTAATGCATGACATAAAAGTCTTTAAAATTCAGAAGACATCCAAGAACTTCTTCTGTTTGACTTGCTCTGAATCAATGAAGTACTCAAATGAATTACCCATAATTTTTTATGATCACAAAACCCAAGTATTGAAAAAACAAAACTTCTTGCTTTGCAAATTTAGTGTGTGTGTGTGTGGTGGTTTTTTTTTTTTTTTTTTTTAAAATACAGAGGCACGATTTAACAGGAATTATTCTTTCAATAAATGCATCAGTTATATTTTACAACACAGACCTTTCATTTAAAGCAGAGAAAGTTCATATATATAAGGCATTTTAGGAGAAAAGGAAGCCAATATGAGAAGTGAAATCCACTTAATAGATTATCTGATAAACATATATATTTAGATGAGAACATTGTTTAGACATGAAACTTTTATTTTTACAGGTGATAATTGGTAAATTAATTAGTATTTTAATTAAATCTCTTCTTCTCTATTTTTGATTAGTCAGATTGTTGAACAGACATTATCAAGTGATAATAAATTGTGGAAGTCAAATTTTTACCTGTAAGTGGTATCTTTCAGATAAAATAATCTCCGTTCACAACTGGTTTTTGCTCATATAAAAATGGAAGGTGTGAATGATAAATTTAACTGCAAGAGTTTTTGGTACCATCCTAAGCTTCCTAGAATGTTGCTTGAGTCTCCCATGACAACTCCCAAAGCATTTACTTTTGCACTTAACTAAAATGGAGATAGTTACCTGGCTAGAAGTTAAGGAGGAAAAGAGCTCCATTCTAAAATGGTGCAATCAAAATAAAGATTTTTACTGAATAGGGTATGCATAGAAAAACTGAATCCAAAACTAAAAAGACAAAGACACAAACAAAGACAAGGATAACAAAGATGACAGACACAAACAAAGTGTCCAAGGAAGGATACACCAAAGTTTATAATAATAACTAAGAATGAACACTGAGCACGGACAACAAAAATACCTTGAAGGTAAATTATTGTGGGCTGAGGTTTTTTTCAGTGCAGGAATACCAGTTGCAAGAATGAAAATTCACTGATGAGCAAGTCAATTCCACAACATAATGAGATCTTTATTGCAGTCCTTTATCCATACTAAGAAGGGATTATTTTCAGAGACAGAAAGTAACCCTTTACATAGTATTGTTTGAATAGAAGCAAAGTCATACAAACATGCAAGTAAGCAGCCTTGCAAATGTATTCCAAAGAAATGTTAACGAGCGAAAAAGCCAGAGCCGGCCCTGTACATTGTGTGCAGAAGTACCTCCTTTTGTTTGTTTTAAACCTGTTGCCTATATGACCCATAGTTCTTGTGTTATGTGCATAGCTAAATAATACTTCCCTATTCACTTTCTCCATATCACTCATGATTTTTTAGACCTCTGTCATATCCCCCGGTAGTCGTCTCTTTTCTAGGATGAGCAGCCCTAGTCTTCTTAATTTTTTCTTGCATGGAAGCTGTACCATACCCCTAATAATTTTTGTTGTCCTTCTCTGCATCTTTTCAAATTCTAATACATCTTTTTGAGATGGGCCGAATGGAACTGCATGCAGTAATTCAAGGTGTGGGCATACCATGGATTTTTAAAGTGGCATTATAATATTTTCTGTTTTATCATCAATTTCTTAATGGTTCCTAACATTGTTAGTTTTGGGGTTTGTTTGTTTGTTTTTATTGCTACTGTACAGATGTTTTCAGGAAACTATCCATGATGACTCCTAGATAGCTTTCTTGAGTAATTAAAGCTTGTGTAGACCCCATCAATTTGAATGTACAGTTGGGATTATTTTTTCCAAAGTGCATTACTTTGAATTTAATCTGCCATTTTCTCGCCCAGTCACCCAGTTTAGTGAGATCCTTCTAACTTCATAGTCAGCTTTGGAGTTGTATTATTATTTGTATTATTTGCAAATTTTGCCACCTCATGTTCACCCCTTTTTCCAGATCATTTATGAAAATGTTGAACAGCACAGGTCCCAGTACAGATCCATGGGGGACACCACTATTAACCTTTCTCCATCGAGAAAGCTGACTGTTCATTTCTAACCCTTTCCCCCTATCTTTTAACCAGTTACTGACCCATGATAGGGCCTACCCGGGACCCCACCCCCTATCCAATCCCCCCTGTTCCCCATCCCCTGCCCCACACCCGAACCTCTGCCCCATCCAACCGCCTCCTGATCCCTGTCCCCTGACTGCCCCCCAGGACCCCTTTCCCCATATCCAAGGCCCCGGCCCCCTTAGCATGCTGCTCAGAGCAGCATGTCTGGAGCTGCGCCTCCCAGCTGGAGCCACACACACTGCCACGCTGCCCTGCATGAGCGTGCAGCCCTGCCGCCCAGAGCGCTGCCTGAGCGGCGGTGTGGCTGCGGGGGAGGGGGGGACAGCAGGGGAGGGTCTGGGGGGCTAGCTGCCCGGCCAGGAGCTCAGGGGCCGGGGAGGACGTAGTTTGCCCACCTCTGCACTAGTCAGTCATCCAAATGGGAAAAAATTGCAAACACTTTCTTCCAAAGGTGTGGTATGACTAGAGCTGGTTGAAGTTTATTGACCAAAACTGGAAATTTGGGTCAATCAAAACATTTAGGGAATGTGTGAATTTTGCTATATTGTTTTAGTTATAAAATTCTATTAAAAAAAACCAAACAAACACAACCCTGAAAAAATAAAGCAACATTTTCATATTTTCTAAATGAAAATTGTGATTTTTCTATTTGAAATGACTTTGTTTTAGATTTCCTTCAATTTTATTTTAAAAAGATAAAGCTCAAAAGTGAAATGAAATGTTTGGGTCAAATGAAACATTTCACTCTTTCCAATTTTTTCCCCCCCCAAATTTTTCATTTGCTGATTTTTTTTTTCTGAAAATGCCAGCAAACCGAAAAAGTCAGTTATTATACAGTTGTGACAGCTTGTATAAGGTTGGTGCAAATGCACAGAACGGACAGATACTTCAGACAATACTGAAGATGAAGTCTCCAGAGATAAAACCAGATACTGCTGGTGCATGGGGACTATGGGAATGTTTAGGTCAACATCTAGGCAAGTCTACGGTAGCCAGAAAATTCTCTAGAGTGGTGGCTAAATCACTGAAGGGGTTGACTTATCCTGAACAATTTGTAGGCAATGGATTGACATAATTATTATAATGGCTAGACCCCAATTGTTTCTTTACAATTAACTAGAGCAGGAATCAAAATTTTTTGATTCAATCGTAAATGGATTATAGCCCCTATTTTTATTAAGCTTTACTAAATTGCAATCATCTAGTGTTCGGGAAGCTTCCTGAATCTTTGCAAACAAACAGAAGTAATATCCTCACACCTACAACTCTCCAACTACTCTCTGCCCCTTCACGACTATTCATCCTCCCTCATTTCTCCCCATCCTCCACACTAAGAGGAGCCTATATAGGCTTATATAAGAGAGACTATATAGGCTTTGCCGCAGCGTATTCCTGAAACTGCGTCTCAGATGGGACTATGGGTAGAAAACGTAGGGTTTAGGTTTCTCTTGTAGATTACACATACAATTTTAAAATTTTGTTTAAGTCCTTAAGGGCTTGTTCAAGAAATTTCCCAAACAATTGACCAGTAGCATATCTGCTTGGGAAGGACATAAATTTATACTTGGCTGACAACTCTTGCACTGCACCAAGGTTTCCTCCAAACAGCCTCATGAAATGTAATCACTTCTCTTTTTGTCTTTTCTGGTTTCTCAGTCATCACCACCTCTCGGAAGCAGGTGAAAGGTACTTAAAGTAACTGAAAATGCTAGCAAGAAAGAGGGACCTTAGTACTTGTGCTTTTCACTCTATGTGAAGCAGAAGTTGTTCAAAAGATCTTTTAAAGATACCTAAATAAGTGTCAAAAAATTCTGCAATGCCATTGTTTGCTTGTGCCTGTTGAAGTACGTTTTAAGTGAAACTCCATTAAATTGTGTATCGAATTGTTAAAGCCATGTCCGCAGGGTATAAATTAACTGTCTCAGCAGCACATGATACCTTGCACTGCAGGAGCATTCTAATTCTGCCTCTTTGTCTCTTCTATACCACACATGATAAGAAACTATTTAACACTTTTTAAAAAGTAACATGGTCATGCTGCTGATGTAGATAGGGCATAACTTTTAAAATTTGTTTTTTAAAGATTTGAAGTTATTTTCTATTCACGCCACAACCACAAACATTAACTAAAACCATTTTAATTGATTCTTGCTATGATTCATCATATAGTCTTGCACAAGTCACTTTATCTATGTGTGTGTTGCCCCAATATCTGTAAAATTAAGATATTATTTAATTCTCTCAGAGCTACTGTGAAGTGCTTTGGACATAACACTTATACACAGTGAGACAAGAGTTCAGTGTTTATGCGCATTCTTTATCCACTTACATACCTAGCTCATCCCCATGCCATATTACTCATTACACTAATCCTGTAGATCATTATTTTGTGTGGCACTGTGCCAAAGGCTTTACAAAAATATTAAGTGAACTATGTCTGCACGTTCCCTTCTGAACATCTTTTGATACTTCTTTTAAAATGTAGTTCCTTTTTTCAAATGATAGATATTTTAGCAACTTTACATTCTCTGTTCTGGTTAGTAGTGAGTTAGTTTTACTTTGACTTTTATAATGAAGACAAACCTAAGAACTTCAAGATCTGCAGCGATTTATAAATACTATAGCATTTTTTCAACAATATTACTAAACATTTAGTTTTTAGTATTTTAATGAAAAAAATCCTTAATTTGTAATTATCTGCCAGTCTATTTCAAAAATGAATACTTTTAATAATTGTTCATGCAAATCTAGAGAAACACATGTATCTTCAAGCTATCAAAATTCAAGAAACCTAGCTTGTTTAGGAAAACCATGCATGCATAATGGTATCCCCTAGTAGCTTCTATATGAAATTATGTTGTTCTGTCAGATGGGAGCCATAATGGCCTCATCCCTGCAGCAATCATTGTTAATATAAATCCCGAACATATTTCTATATGGTTCCAATTTACTCCAAGATGCTATTTTCCATCCTGTCAAAATGACTGGAGATCAAAGGACTAAGATTTATAAGCTCAAAACTGACAAAATCAGTGTTCTAAATATATATGGCAACAGAGAGTTGCTAAAATCTCCTGAATCTTTTAAATTAAAAAATATTGCCCATTCTGATGAAACTGCTTACAATGACTACAAGTAAAGATGGTGGCCATTAAGTTTTATCGCAAGCACCTGAGGAACTGTTTGCATGCAATACAAAATGTTCCTTTATTCTCCCGAATTACTGACACTGGCAAATTAAAATGAAGTGGCTACATATGGCAGAAACAATCTTCACATTTACAAATATCCTGAAATATCACTAAATCATAAAAACGAAAGCTGTGGGTTATATATTATGAATGTTGCCTAATGCATTCCCAGCTCAGTTATTTGTTACGAATTTGTGTACAATGGACAAAATTGGCCATTTATTCTACAGCAGCAGCTGGTTCTAGCTCTGTGCATCATATCCAAAAAAAGAAGTTAGAAGTAAGAAAAGGACAATTAACCTTTAAAATGCCTAAAAAGTGAAAAATTAAGTGAACAAATTTCATTTCCTTAAAATTTAACAGTTTTACTGATTTCAGTTTAACTTGAGAATTCTAAGTCCTTCACTATTAGAATCCTATTTTAAAAATTCAAACATTTTAAATTCTTAAAATAACACTTTGTCATAAGTCAAAACAATCTCAGGGACAGCATACAGTAAGAGCAAGGAACCTGCATCTGATTATTTTAATGGGTTGACTGATCCTGGATGTGCTAGTAAATAAGGACAGCTGTTACCCTCCCCTCCATGGAAATCTCATTATGAAATGGAAGAAACAAGGACCTTTCATCTTATTTAAGATAATGCATTACAGAGATTGTTCACCATATACTGTCAATACTTTAATTGTATATACTAGAAGCAGGTATTGCAGCTTACAGTCCTTTAGTAGTAATTATGGGTATACACTTAGTTTGGGTTGGTTTTTCTATAATGTCTTTAAATTTCAGATAATCTACAACATTTTTTAAACTGAAAGCATTTAGAAAAATAGCTTCAAACTATCATACATTCATTCCTGTCTTGCAATAAGCTTGCAGAATTTTATATATTTATTGTTAAATATTATAACTGCACTTCTCATTTTTAATGGTTGCTCAGTTCACTTTGGCTGTATTTCACTGATGCAGCCTAAGGCTATAGGTAATGGAACATTACTCACTCTGATAGCCAGATTTCTTCTGCATGGCAGTTACAGGGCAATCTTTATGAGCCAGAAGAAGCTGTTTCAGCTGTGCCACTTCATTTCTCAGCAGGGTGACTTCATTCTAAAGGAGAAGAAAGTTATGCACTTTACCAGGCTCAGACTAAATGCATTTTAGAGGTAAGTATTAACAGTCTTAAATTTTACAAGATCTTTGGATGTTCATTTAGCGATAAACAAAACACGGTACACATTTCCATGACTTTAGAACCCTTTAATATTAAACTATAGATATAACTTGTAAAAAGATTTTTTTTAATATAATAAATGCCAATACATTTATTGTATTACATTTTGTAGTTGGTAGACTGCAGGTTCTACACATAGTCCAATTCACACGATCAGAGTGTTGTAAGACTCTTCTGGATGATTTTGTAGGTTATCTTTCAAGCAAGTAAACCTAATTTTAACCACCCACATTATAACATACGTTATAACCCCAAATATGCTCAGTGAGTGTGGAATGAATTTTTTTATAAACACATTTAGACTCTATAAAAGAGAACCTCCCTACACAATGTAACAGGAATGATAATAAGACAGTAATCTATCAATTTTCAGATTTTATTTTTCATAGCCATTAACAGGAAACAATCAGTATGCAAGAATCAAGTAATGGGAATGAGAACAAAACCACTGTAGGAGAGAAGAATTAATAATGATACACTTAGATGCAGTGTAACCCAGTACAGCACTAGACTGGGACTCAGAATAACTGGATTCTATTCCTGGCACTGTTACTAGCCTGCTGGGTGACCTTGGGCAAGTCATTTCACCTCTTCATGCCTACATTTCCCTATCTGTAAAAAAGGGATAATGACACTGGCCCTTCTTTGTAAAGCACCTTGAACTCTACTGATGAAGAGCCTGATAAGAGCTGGTATTATTATATTAGACAAGAATCAAAATTAAGAACAGCATGACATTTTAGATGTAACCATTTTTATTTAAAAATAGTTACAAACTGTCTTAAGCAACATTAAGTTGTCTACAAAACATTAAGTTACCTGTCAATATTTACTGCTCCCATATCTTTTCAAAATGTATCTTCAATGCAAGTTTTGATGGGTTAATTTTTGCATCAAACAAAAATCCTTCATACAAATATGCATATTAAAGAGGAGTATGTTCTCACAGTAGCTTACGAAACTTGACATTGATAAACTGAACAATTTTGTGCTATGCGTAACTATATTCAGTAAAAGAGGGGAATAAAGGAAAGAACAGAAAAAATTAGGTCTGAAAGAGGTCCTTGAAAATAAAACTATGTCAAATATGGTATATATTAGCTTGAAGGTTAGAAATAAAACACTATGGGTTTGAAAAAATTGAAAAGAACAAAAGCTAAAGAAATAAAATTTATTTGAGAACAGACTTTGATAGTTTACTTTACCTTGCACTAAACAAATGTAATACTACAAATGAACATTATTATTAAAAACGTGATTTTATTTCAAAAGATAATGTTTTCCTTTAAAACCCCCAAGCTCCTACATTCTCATACTTGCAATCCTCCTCTTAGCAACTTAACAGGTATTTCTTTTCTATTTGGTCCCCAAACTTTGCTTGAACAGATACACTGAAAGTAAACATAGCTAGGCAGAGAATGATCATTCTGTTTCACAGAGGATTTCAAGATTTCTAAATTGTGTTTTGTTCCGATTTGTGAAAATCCCCCAAAATTTCCAATATGTAGGGAAATGGAATTACTATTTTCTGCCCAGATCTATAAGTCCTGACTCCTAGGCAGTCTACATGGCAGGTTGTCCTGGAACCCGGGGCCCTGGAAGCCCCGGTGCTCAGACTCAGGTTCTCTGCCAGCCAGCCAGGCTGCTGAACAAGGGAGTTGGTAGGAATAAGGCAAGTTTTGAAACTTGTTTTGCTCACAGAGTTCCATCAGAAACCTACCTAGTTTTCAGTGGAATTTCATCAAAATCGACATTGTCCTGTGGAATGCTCCAATTTCAATACAGGTAGTCAGAAATTCAGACAAAAAATGTTCATGACATTTTTCTTGACTAGCTCTAGTAAATAGGTTTTTGTCTACTGAATTGGCACAAAAGATACCTGAATAGTTCTGAGAATAGGGTACACCTCTACCCCGATATAACGCTGTCCTTGGGAGCCAAAAAATCTTACCGCGTTATAGGTGAAACCGCGTTATATCGAACTTGCTTTGATCAGCCAGAGTGCGCAGCCCCGCCCGCCCCGGAGCGCTGCTTTACCGCGTTATATCCAAATTAGTGTTATATCGGGTCGCGTTATATCGAGGTAGAGGTTTATGTGAATTTAATGTTGCTGCAGAAGGAGCAGAGAGAGCTCTAGACTGTAAACTTACTTTCACTCCTCAGAGTACATCCTATGTAAATAGTAGGGTTTGTTTGTTTTTAAACTTATCTTTATATCTTAATAGTTTGGTCTCCTTTTAGGAGAGGGACATTTTGACTCCAGAGAATATTCTCAACAAGATGTAGCAATTTTAAAGGGGTGTTGACTTTTCAGCCTACATTAGATTGAGTCCTTTTGCTTTTTCCTGTCCGTGTGTCTAATTTTTGTGAAAATTAAATCTGAACAATTCCATACATTAATGGCAGACAGAAGATGAGGTAGGTAATTATCAGCATAACTCCAGAATGTTTTTAAAAGATAATGGTTGAAAAAGTATTTTGTAGCCCAATCCCACATAGTTTTTAAACATTTTTATTTTTTCTAATAAAAATATGGAAAGTAACTCAAATTCTTTATACTTAAGCAGACTTGAAAGTGAAAGATGAAATATCAGATTCTTACATATAAAATGTAAAAAGCTGTGGAGGTATCTAACTCAAACTAGCATCATCATTAACAAGTGAGATGACGCAAAACAGCACCAGCTAACAATGGCATATACTATATATTTATCAGTGTTTAGTGCTAACAGATACCACGCATTTGAAGTTAGTCTTACATGATTTTGATAAAAGTCTGAAATTAATCACTCTTAAGTGTACCATAGTGTATACGTAAGTACTTACACTGTATACAGCATGAGGAATAATGACACACAAGTTCAAGTAAGGGTAGTCATCTGGATACTAATATTAGAAACCAGTTTTGGAAGGTAATGAAATCAGAATTGAGTGTAATAAGGCTAGACCCAACCTCTATATTCCCTGGCATATTTTTGCTCTGTACATGACAGTTTGAGATTTCTTCCCCTAAGTGTTCATATATAGTATTCTTTACAGAAAACAGGAAAATGGAAGGAAAACAAAGGAGGAAAACTTAAACTGATGTAATAAAAAATGAAAATTTAGATTCATGGCTCTGGGCTAGTGAGCTGTCACATTACTAATGTATTCCGATACCATGACAAGTACATGGACAAATATTTGGTTACATGAAAATAAATATGAAATACATCTTGAGCAAAGTAATAGTGAGGAAATACAAATTTTCTAAATTCAGAGATTTCAAAATATACTATCAGAAAGAAAATTTGTGGAGAAAAACATGAGTCTCTATTAGATTCCTCATAGCTTGTTTCAACATATCTGTATTCCCCCAGCCAAAAAATACTCTCTTTCTGCCTTCAATCCTCATGAGATTCAGCGTGAGAACTTCTCTGGCCTGTTGTGTGTTGGAGCCAAAGGTAACAGGTCCAGACTACATGTATTTGTATATAGTCTATGGAATGGATTAAGCATTTTTGTTGCACAAGGGATTGGGGGGGTTGTGTGGATAGGCAGCACCTGTGATGTGTCTGTCCAAGTCACCATAAAGAGGAAGCCATTCAGAAGAGATTACATTATAGGGAAAGTGGATGGATTATCCTAAAGGAAACCCTATACAAAAAATGGGCAAGTGAGTGCAGCAAGCTCTTCACAGGCCACGCCCCCCCCCCCCGCAGGAGCAGCAGCGTCTGCAGGACCCTGGGCCGCCTCCCACCCCCAAGGAGCAGCAGCCTCCTCTGGAGCACAAACCCCCAACACCTAAGGCTTAGTTAGGAGTATTTTTAGTAAAAGTTATTGACAGATCACTGGCCGTGACTTTTTAGTTATTGCCAGTGACCTGTCCGAGACTTTTACTAAAAATATCCGTGACTAAATCATAGCCTTACCTATAGTAAAAAAGACAACAGGGTATGTTTTATTGTTACAGGAATACAGTATTCTTCAATATTTCTGTAAGGCACAGAGGTAATACTTAAAATTATATATAATGTTTGAGATCTTTTACAAGGAAACATATTGGCTGAGAAAGCAGTCCAGAAAAGCAAATAGAATACAGGTTTTAAAAGATTGTACATGTGGGGCAACTGATGTAGAAGAGCTTGTAGTAAAGAGGAGACTTTGCCCGTCTAACTGAATATACTGAATGTTATTGAGGTGATGCAATTAATAGACATTTGCACTACATATATAATAAAATAGAATAGTATCATTTAAAACCAAGAAAATGAAGGGTAATGGGAATTATACATAACCATTTAACTTAAGAAGCAGATAGAATACTGGACTGTACCAAGAAAGGTTAAAGTAGACCTTATTTGTATAGAAATGTGTTTATCGGAAGAGAACAGAGACCATGCAGTAAAATATATATCATGTAGAAATTACGTCAGAAAGAATATCCTCATCTTCCTATTTCTATATGTATTGTTTAATGTCTTCATTCTAAAAACCCTGTTAAATTTACATAACACACACTGTACGATACTTAAATTTAGGACATCTACTTATTAACGTTGTTGAAAGACAATTGTTTTTGTTCAATAGCTCAACCACAACTTTCAGTCTTTATGAAATCAGTCTATTTTTAGAAATACTGTAGCTTAATGATGTCAACAGTAAAATTCAGCTGAGCAGGGCATTTAGGTATTAAACAAAATATGAACTATTAAACCCTAGCATGCAGTCTGTAAAACTATGCTAAGGCAAAGCTCCAAACTTATTACATTTACTATTAAATAGAACATAAGTAATCATGGGTCATTACTGCCCACTATGCTGATCAGCTGTGCCAGGCTGTCAAGTGAAGAACTATTATGGAAATGCAGGATTGATTAATGTTTTCACATAAAGTACAGTTTAATTATTTCTTTGACATTCAATTTTCTTTACAAGTCATTCTGTTCTTCACAGTTAACGGTTTTGGTATTGGCAGATGGAAAGAAATTTCTTTCCTCTGAATTCACTATTACTGGGTTAACTCTTGACAATCTGGAAGCCAAAAGCTTCCTTGTATTTTTTTTTTTTTTAAATGAAGAAAATCTCTTTGTGTAGCTATGGGTTTAATAATGCTAACAGATAAAAGTTAGAGAACTCATGGACATGCTGACTGCAAAATAGCTTGATTGAATCAGGCATTGTCCCTAGACTGCTGAGTGATGGTGTAATGAGCAAAGAACGTAAGCACTGACAACCAAGTTGCTGCTTTGCAAATGTCCTGAATAGGGAATTGTGCTAGGAACGCTGCTGATGACGCTTGCACTCTCATGGAGTAGGCAGTCAGGATAGCTAGTGGCAGAATACCCGCCTGCTTGTAACACATGCGAATACACGAAGTGATCCATGACCAAACGTGCCTCCTTGAAGTCGCTGGCACAAACAATCCCAGGGACGTAAGGGTCGCCCTGGAGTCCTTCAGTCCATGAAGCTTCACACCACTCTGCCCCGAAAAGAGTGAAGCTTCCTTGAAGGGGAGATCCTGGAGGGATTGCTGAACTCCTACGCATGGCCACTACAGAAGCCATGGACCTGGCCACTACAGAAGCCATGGACCTGGCCACTGAAACTGCTGCATCCAGGGCAGCTTGCACGGAAACCATCGCTATGGATTTCTCCTTATCCATGAGCGAGAACTCGAGCCTTGCCTCTTGCAATACCAAGTCTTTGAACTTCAACATGGAGTCCCATATGTTCAACAAGTCATATCAGCTGAGCAGCACCTGCTGGTTAGCAATCTTGAGCTGCAGACACCTGGTAGAGTAGACCTTTCTACTGAATAAGTCCAGCTTTTCTGAGTCCTATGCTTTAGGTACCACACCTTGCAGACCCTGCCTTTCCCTTTCATTGGCAGCAGAAAACACTTGGGATTCCGGGGAGGGGTGGGGAGGGATGAATATACAGAAACTCATAATCCTGGGCAGGAACAAAGTATTTCCTCTTGGCTCTCTTTGAGGTGTGGGGAAAGGAAGTGGGGATTTGCCAGAAGGTTTTCACAGGGTCTATGATGGCCTCATTGAGAGGCAGGGCTACTTTTGATGGGCTCGTCATGGCCAGAATGTCGCCCAGACTATGGGAGGACTCTCTTACTACTTCCACCTGCATGCCCAAATTTTGGGACACTCTCTTCAGCAACTCCTGGTGGGCCTTATACTCATCTATGGGAGGTAACACACCTGCTCCTGACACAGCCCCATCAGCACCTGAGGGTGCTTCTCTTCCCTTTCTGTGCCGACTGGATCCCATGGAGTTGGTTCCTTGAACTTGGTAGCAGGCTGGGTACTGGAGTCTGTTGCCTGATGGGGAGGCGGAGCCCTTCTGTTAGGGGCCACGGAACAGGAGTGCCTCGAGTGGGGCCCTGAGATTGGCAGAAACCCCCACAGGCTCCAAAAGGGCCATTGCATCAGGATAGGCGCTTCAGTGACCACTAGGCCAAGCACTTAATGGCACTCCTGTGCCCCAATCCAGGGCAGGGTAGGGATGACTGGAGGAGTGGCGGGGTTGACTCCTTGGATGAGAGGAGTATGACCCAACCTCCAACTCCAAAGACGAGGAGTCTCCATCTGGTGAGCAAAGAGGAGCAGTTCCCACCAGTGACAAAGATCGGTGCTGAGGCAGGGAAGGCTGCGTTGGGGTCAGGATAGTCGGTTTTTCCTTGGACGGTACCACGGGGGCCGGTACCGGATGGTAACTGGGGCCACATGCTCTCTCCTGCCTACCGGCACCAATACCACCAACGCCTGTAGTGCCAGTGACACCAGTACTGACAGCAATAGCAGATCCCCGGCAGCAGCAAACACCTCCAGCATGGACAGCGCCACAATAGCGCTGGTACCACATTGTCCCTCGGGTGCCGATGGTTCATCCAGAACCAGATGCAATGGTGCTGACTGCTGCAATGCTGAGGCAGAGGAGTGGCTTGACTCCGTTCTGCTCCGCTCCCCATGCCTGGCTTTCTTTGTTGTTGGGGAACGTCTCCTCACAGCCGGCTGCTTTTTATGCCTCTTCTTTGGCACCAAGGATGGCAAACAGTGCTGGGACTCTCACAAGGTTGGAGGAGCACTCCTCACGGACGTCGAGGTGCTCTGAGCTGAGTCCAACTGGCTTGGCTGGGAGGAAGGTCTCAGCGTTGCCTCCATAAGTAGGAACTTGAACCTGGCCTCCTAGTCCTTCTTCATATGGCATTTAACGTCCCTGCAAAACTGACAGCAATCCCTGATGTGAGCCTCACCCCAGCACTTCAAGCAACTGGAGTGCAGCTTGCTCAGGGGCAGAGCTTTGTTCCAGGAGGCACAGGGCTCGAAGCCTGGTGACCGAGACATGCCTTGGCACTGAGCACAGACAAAACTCTGCTAACGGAAAGAGAAAAACAAACTATTTATTTATAACTATTAATTATACACAACTATCAGAAAAATAAAGACCTCCGAGAAAGCTTGCCGTAGCAAAGAAAACAGATTCAGAGACCATTACAGGTGGTAAGAAGGAATTGAGGGGTCAGCTGGGCCCTTTATACTGACACTATGACTGTGCAGCACCAGAAAGCACCTGAGCCTCCCAGACAGGTACCACTGAGGGAAAAATTTCCAGTGACTGATCGAGGCACGCACATACCTACAGTGGAATGGACATGTGCAAGCGCTCGAAGAAGAAACTGAATTTTGGCCAGTAATTATAGCATACATTCTAATTTCTTCAGTAATCTTCAAAAAGTTTCATTTAGTATGTCTGATAATTGGTGGGATATGCGCAACTTATTTGCACAACTCCTTTCAAAGTTAATACAATCACGGTTGCAGCCAATAGATGGCACCGAAGAAGCTTATGTATTTTTAAAATCTATCAATATTACCATTTATAAGCCCACACCCATCTATTTTTAGGTTAATTAACTTTGGTGCTGTACATGTTCCTCGCATCATTGTATTATAATACTCTGAAGTCAGAACTGTTACTCCACTACTATTAGAAAAACGTTTACTGAGGAGTGATAGAGTTTGGGGAGACACTATGTATTGTATTTGAAAGTAATTCCACCAATATTGAGGTATAATACATCTTTTCTTGAATTTGGGTGACAGCTTTGTGTCTTTTACCCAGATTTAAGTCTCACTTGCATAATGGGACAGGATCCTTGGACATGCTGAAGAGACCTGCAGACGAGGAGATAAGGTGTTCAACATGTTGCAGCACTATGCTCAACATGCCTGCCCACTCCTCAGGACAAAGAATAAAGAATGGATGTTTGAAAATTTATTCTTTCCTGCTCTTTGTTATTCTTCCTCTCATTTTGCATTCAACTGTTTTTAGGACAAAATGGAAGGACAGTATGGCATAAGTAATTTATGTCATATACATCTTACTATATATTGCTTCTAAGTTTCATTTAAAAATGGGGATGTCAAGAGATTTAGAACCAGATCCTCTGTTGATGTAAGTCATGGAAGCTCCACTGACTTCAGTCAACCCACACTGATTTATACCAGCGAGGATCTGACAACCCAAAGTTTTTTGTATATTCATATTTTGGTTCCTAAATATTAATGTTATTGTGTTTCTTTGCTTTATTCTCTATCCTATTATATTTCTGATAATCTTCAATAAAAATTAAAGATAGCTTTTTTTTTTTTTTTAATTTACCTTAGTATCTTACAAGGAGACATTGTCTGTTGTGTTAATTCTTATATACGTCTAAGTGGGTGTTGTTTTTGTTTGTTTGTTTAAATTCCTATTAAAAAGAGGCCTAGCTGGCTCAAGTTGACTGATACAGACTTTAGGCCCAGACTGGTAGCAGAATACCAATACCACCAGTTGCCTGCTTTATTGTCTAAATGAAATGAATTGGACATTTCAGTTCACTGGACTTGGGTGGGGGTCAACATCACAACTTGGCATTAATTGGCACATTCTTGGCAGTCTCAGCAAAGGCACCAAAGGCTG
This sequence comes from Terrapene triunguis, assembly GCF_002925995.2. Lineage (NCBI taxonomy): Eukaryota > Metazoa > Chordata > Testudines > Emydidae > Terrapene > Terrapene triunguis. The sequence goes on from NW_020664413.1 coordinate 39,844,780, forward strand.
ACTAGGAATAGATACTGGACAACCCTCATATACTATATGGTCCCACAAAAATAGGGTTGAGGCACACTGGTAGGGCAGTGTGGTGAAATTTGCACTGCCACTGCCTGTGCGGTACCTGTTCTGTGGACAAATAGAGGCCTTCAGTTTCCAGTGCTGTCAATCTGGCACCTTTCACGAGCACTACATTCACTTTAAAGAAAAAAAACTACGGTTAAAAAATAGAAAGGAAATTAAAACAAAAATTTGGATTTAAGTAACTCAGGCAGTGACACAAATTGATATAAACAAGGCATTTCTAAATTAAGGCTAACATTTTGCCAATGAGACTTGACTTCAACATCGACTTGCTCTTGTTGGTTTGTGTCACAACCCTAAAGTTACTTAAAATGGAACAAAGGCCAAGTAGGTGAGATCCCAGATTTCACATATCTTTGAAGCTGCATAGTCTCATTCTCATTATGCCTATGATACGGGCATTTTAATACTGATTATGTCTGTTCTGAATTCAACTGGATTTTAGAAAGCTATTCATATTGTAGCTCCCATACCAAGTTTGCGCTCCATGACCCCAGGATTGCTAACTGAAAATTCAGATAACTCTTTACTTCTTGCTTGTAATCAAAAAAAGAAAATACCTGTAATTGACCATTTAATGAGCTCAAGTCTTCTGCTTTCTTCTCCAATGACTGCACCCACACTTTTCTTTTTTGTCGACATCTTGAAGCAGCAGCACGGTTTCGCTCTAGAAACTTTCTTCTTTTCTCATCAGGGTCTTCATTTGCTGCTCTTCTTCGACGACCTCCTGTATTTTGGGTTTGTGGTGTGGGCTGAGCTGGGGAAGCCTGAAGGAAACAGGAACATCATAGTTCAGTGTAATGCAACATGTAACTCAAATGTAAGGGTTTGACTTACATGTATAAATGTACACACATTTATATAGGAAAACATCAATGATATTTCTGTTCTAATATTTAAAATATAATTTTTGACTAAAGGAAACATTAAACAAACATCTTAATTCTATGAATACTGTCTAGTGGTTTTCGTTGTGGTTTTGCTCATTAGTGAACTACATTTAATATTCTCTCGGTATTTTAATCATGATCCACTGGTTTCCAGATTTGTAATCTTGCTGCAAAAATTCACTCCATTCTGATACTTGGCATACAAGTAAACCTGAAAGAAATAACTTTTTAGAATTTTTTTCAAACATTCTTTTACCCATTTTAAAGTTACAGGAAGACAAAATATTTACAGGTTTTAACTTTTAAAAAACGCTTTAACTAAAAATGACTTTGTAAAATGAAATTTATCAGGCAATAACTTCATATAGTTTCTGTTTCTGGTGTTTTCCAAACACCTATCATCCTAAAACTTAGCTATACTTTGGTTGTTGTTATGTAATATTTGCCCAATATATAACAACTGCTCGTCACAAGGATCTGGACAAAGCATTGGTATTTACTAATCCCTAGAAGAGTAATTTCTTACCTGTTACTTCTGGCTTTTCCAAGTACCTCTATGTCAGCCCAGACATGGATAGGATCAAAGTAGTTAGAAATGAAAAATATCCTATTAGATCATACAGTCCACCCTCTACGTGGGCAGAATATAGTCCTCAATAAAAGGACTGTTGCGTTACAGCTATACAACCTTGGATCTTCAAGTCTTATCAACTGATAAAGAGGATAAAACTGTACCTTGAATTAACTCTCCTCATAAAGGGACCTGGCTGACTCTGCATGCTTAATACTTGTTATACAATAAATAATAAAATAAAATAAATAATAAACTATTAAATAAAAACAGAAATCAAAGTACCAATCCTAACTTCCACAGCTCATAATATGAAATCTAGACTGATATAAAGGGACTTTGAGAAGTTAAATTAACAGTTAAGAATTGACCATTTGCAAATATTTCTTACTGATTAGATACTGAGAACTTTCACACTAGTTCTCATTAACCAGATTATACACAGAGTATGTATACCTAGAAGAAAAATTGGGACCGACTTTAAATAAATAAATAAATAAATCTACCTTCTCAGGGCAGCATCTGCAGAGATTGTCACATCAAGATTAACAACATAAAAAGTACAGAAGAACACTGAGGTGACGACATTACACAGTCTCAATCCAAGAATAGACACTGCTCTTGTGGATGGACTCAGTAAGAAGAGCCTCTATATCCTCGGCAGCATACACTTGCTTAACCTAGCCTCAAAACCAGAAGGAGACAAGATTTTTTAAAAGGGACGCCTGATGTTCGGTGTTTGAATGGCCTGATTTTCAAATATGCTGAGCACCCAGCTCCTCCCATTGCCTTTAATGGATGCTCAGCACTTTTGAAAATCAGACTACATCTTTAGGTACCTAAATATCATAGAATCATAGAATATCAGGGTTGGAAGGGACCTCAGGAGGTCATCTAGTCCAACCCCCTTGCTCAAAGCAGGACCAATCCCCAACTAAATCATCCCAGCCAGGGCTTTGTCAAGCCTGACCTTAAAAACCTCTAAAGAAGGAGATTCCACCACCTCCCTAGGTAACCCATTCCAGTGCTTCACCACCCTCCTAGTGAAAAAGTTTTTCCTAATATCCAACCTAAACCTCCCCCACTGCAACTTGAAATCATTACTCCTTGTTCTGTCATCTGCTACCACTGAGAACAGTATAGATCCATCCTCTTTGGAATCCCCTTTCAGGTAGCTGAAAGCAGCTATCAAATCCCCCCCCCATTCTTCTCTTCTGCAGACTAAACAATCCCAGTTCCCTCAGCCTTTCCTCATAAGTCATGTGCTCCAGCCCCCTAATCATTTTTGTTGCCCTCCACTGGACTCTTTCCAATTTTTCCACATCCTTCTTGTAGTGTGGGGCCCAAAACTGGACACAGTACTCCAGATGAGGCCTCACCAATGTTGAATAGAGGGGAATGATCATGTCCCTCGATCTGCTGGCAATGCCCTTACTTATACAGCCCCAAAATGCCGTTAGCCTTCTTGGCAACAAGGGCACACTGTTGACTCATATCCAGCTTTGGGCACCCTACTTGATACTATGAACATATACATCCATTTTTGAAGTCTTGGCCAAACTTTAAACGCTGTTTTGTCTTTTTTGGTACTTCACAAAAGAACAAACAGGGGATCTGCTTTTCTAATTTTCAAAGTTCTCTTCAGATAGGAAATGCAAAGCTTGTTGTATAGTATGTATGAAAGTATGTTCCTTACTCAGTTTCACCAGGCCTGACAGAACAAGGGGAGAACAACTTCCTGACCAAACATACAGACAAATTATTTTAAACTGTCTCCTTTTGCACCAAACAATTGTGACCAAAAATTGTAACATTCAGATCTTACTGCTTGATTGCATTGACAGTATTTTACACCTCCTATTAAGGAGCCTGCTACTGGTTATAGGTACAAAGAAAGAGAAGGTTAAGAATCCTTTACAATTTTGACCCTTCGTTACTATCTTGTTCTGATGAAAAAACTGGTAAGGCTAGAGGGAGCTTCATCCTCAATTTTCTGGACAAGCAGATGGCCATTATTAATACAACATTATGGTCAGAAATCTTCCTAAAGCACTCCACAGAAGCTCTTTTCAAATCCCTGAGAAGATTTTCATGATAAAGTTGAAATCCCATGCAACTATGACAAAGTCTTTGCTTTTGTTTTTCAGCTGCCCTAAAAACTGAACATCATCTCACCTCTAAAAGGAAAACCCCAGAGGAATTGCCTTGATTCTTAAGGCCCTACCAATTGCTTTATAAATCCTGAAGGGAGTCGATCTTCGGGTCTTTATTTTGAACATCCTTAAAAAGACTAGCATGTGATGTTACTGTTCAAGAGATTCACTACCATGTGAGAGGGTTCCAGCCTGGTACTACAGATCCAACATAGTATCCCCAGGTAACAGAGAAGAGACACGCTATACATCTTTTCTATGAAGGTCTAACTCTAAAAACTAGAGCTTGTCAACACAGGAGCAATGATATTTGAGGATAGGTATTTCATACCAGCTTTTTCACTGGCAAAAATTCTGCAGCTGGGAAAACAGACAGGAGAGAGATACAGGTCATCTGATTTTGAGGACACTGGCTAGGGGAAAGAAAGAACTCCTGAACAGACACAGTGACCAATTGCTGACAACCTTGGTCTATAAAATGTCATTTTCCTAGTGTACATTAACCTACAAAAGGAAGTTACCATCTGAAATACACTCAATATAGCGATGCTTCCTTCATGTTTGTCTCTTTCTCCCCCACAAAAGGGGTGTGTGGTTCTGTTTTCACTGTGCTACTTAGTAAGCCTGGATTTTCTTGAGAAAGCGCTTTCCAGACAGGCTTCTCTGACCAGATGAAATTAGGTCAACAGCACACCTCTGAGGTAAAAACTGTAGCTTCTGAACCCTTCTCCTAGAATCAAGAGGACCAGACCTCTCCCCAACTCCCAATTGCACACCTATTCCCCTTCTCCAACCTGGCTCATTGTTTCCACCCATTTTCATCCTATTCCTAGTCATCATCTAGAATAGCTCTCCCAACATCACCATTTTCACAACACCCAAGAGAGCACAGTAAAACTAACTAAATTATGCAGCTGAGTCCCTCATTTTTATATCAGTCAATAACGGCTCTTTCAAGCAAATGGTACCTTAAGCAGGAACCTGAAATGATTGGAAAAATATTTTAAAAGGTGCTTATGATCTTTAATATTAAACTAATACAATACCATGGTAACACTTGTTTTGTTGATATTTTCCAGATGTATCTTAACTTGCTGCACAATTTTTAGTTTACCCCAGAATTCAATGCCAGTATGCTACAGAAATCAGGAGGCCTTAGCTTTCTTACCAAGTAGGTAAGACAACCTCCATTTTTTCCAATATTGGTTCATAACACACCTCAATCTTATTCTCAATATATAAAATAAATGAATGCGGATCAGAGATTTTTGTGTAACAGTAAAAAGAGTTAGAAGTACATCTTGGCTTTGTTGTCATACCGGTGTTTCTGTAGTTGATGTAGCAGGCTGTTGTAATGACTGTGGTCGGGCTTCCTCTGACTGAGTCCTAATCAATCCACTAGCATGCCCCTTGGCAGTATCTCCATTTGTGACCTGAGGATGCTGCTGGGTCAAGGCAGCTTTCAATCTCTGAAAGTAGAGTAAGAAAATATTCTGTCACATTTTTCATAATGGAAGATACTGTGATAACTTACATTAAATAATAGCTATTTATATAGCAGTAGCACCCATATACTGCTAGCTACTTTCCAAACATACACAATGAGCTCACACTTTAAGGTAAGAAACACACAAAGGGTGCAGGAGGATGAAACATCAAAAAAAACCTTGTTTTAACAGTTTAATTGGCCTTCTACTAGTTGAAAATTGCTTGCAATCATCACTGTAGAAGTGAGTACTGAAGAGGATGATGATGAAGTTAAAAGGGTAAAGGTGTTATGAACAAGTTTAGGAAGGGAATTCCTTCTACACAGCATAACATGGAAGAAAATGCACAGAACAGTGTCGGAGAAGTGAACTAATACCATTGATGGAGTGGAGTGGACAGTGTACTGTACAATGCGATAGAGAGACAAGAGTGGATAAATACACAGACAGAAAACCAAAAAAAAGAAAATTACTAAAAAAAAAAAAAAAAAAAAAAAAAAAAAAAAAAAAACTTCTGGTGGGTTTATAGTTTGTTTTAAATCATATTCTTTGTTCTAAGATGATATCTTGATAATGCATTAAATAATTGACATCTTTTAACTCAGATGTGGAAATTAACTAATGTTTACATAGTGCACGGCTAAATATTTTCAACAATGGTTTACAAAAGCTTTTATGAGCTGATTTATTAAGCAACACAATTACAAAAAATAGTAATTACAAACTGTATCTGTATACAATATATTTCAAGAGCCACATTATATATTAACCATGTGCTATATTCTAAAGCAGATCTTATTGACTGTACTAGTCTATTTGATAATTAAGTTTACAACCGCTTGAAAATAAAAGTTATGCTTTCACTATAAATGTGAATTAGAATTACAGCAAATTTTCAACAAAAGGTAATGTATTCTGTTTACAAGAAGCTTATATGCCTGTGGTATGATGACATAAGAACGGCCATACCGGGTCAGACCAAAGGTCCATCTAGCCCAGTATCCTGTCTTCTGACAGTGGCCAATACCAGGTGCCCGCAAGGGAATGAACATAACAGGTAGTCAGTCATCAAGTGATCCATTCCCTGTTGCTCATTCCCAGCTTCTAGAAAATAGATGCTAGGGACACCATCCCTGCCCATGCTGGCTAATAGCCATTGATGGACGTAACTTCCATGAATTTATCTAGTTCTTTTTTGAACCATGTTATAGTCTTGGCCTTCACAACCTCCTCTGGCAAAGAGTTCCACAGGTTGTGTGAAAAAATACTTCCTTTTATTTGTTTTAAACCTACTGCCTATTAATTTCATTTGGTGACCCCTAGTTCTTGTGTTATGAGGAGGAGTAAATAACACTTCCTTATTTACTTTCTCCACACCAGTCATGATTTTATAGACCTCAATCATATCCCCTTAGTCGTCTCTTTTCCAAGCTGAAAAGTCCCAGTCTTATTAATCTCTCCTCATATGGAAGCCGTTCCATATCCCTAATCACTTTTGTTGCCCTTTTCTGAACCTTTTCCAATTCCAATACATCTTTTTTTGAGATGGGGCGACCACATCTGCGCATACCATGGATTTATATAGAGGCAATAGGATATTTTCTGTCTTATTATCTATCTCTTTCTTAATAAAAGACAGACTTAGGTATCCTCAATGGCTATATTAATAGGTTTGTTTTTATTTTCAAATTTTGCACTCTCACAGTAAGAGTTTATTCAGTGTTATTAAACAATTTCCCTGCAAGATAAACTGTGTATGAGGATGCATCTTTCCAGTGAGCAGTACTGTACTTAAAACCATCAACTTCATTAAAAACTACATTAGTATACTTCTACAACAAATTAAAGATTTTTAATTACATGACAGTCTAAAATACATAAAAATGCACAACTCTCTCGAATAATCTTTATTATTGCAGATTGCTACCTTCTGCACAAACATAAAAGAAAAAACATCAATATTTATTATCCTCTTTTGAATGCCACCAGGCTTACAGTGTAAATTCACCTGTCTAGTGTACCATAGACAAAAGTGCACAAGAAAGGTCATTAATTCAATAAAGGCAAAAAGCGGATATATTGATGAGTAAGGCAGAAGCATTCCCTGCTCCTCACCCTGAGAAGCCCCTGAAGATACCAGGAAGAATAGTGGAAAATAGGCCTGCCACCTTTCTCTGAATACAAGACTCCCCACTACCCACAGGAGGATGACCACAGCTTATTCCTGACAGGGCTTTACCTAAGGGAAGCTGTGGGGACAGATGGGGACTCATATGGATGCCTCCACAGGTTTGGAGAAGCATCCGAACCTGTAGATGCTCAGCTAAAATCCAAAATCTTACAAGGTGCTGAATTGAGATATTTGTGTTTAAATAGCCTAAAATTCACATTCAGCCCTACAACACCTGGAGACTACTTGGAGTATGATAAAATATTACAAGCATAACTGGTAGCAATGTCCATTGTTAAGGTTACTTAGCACCTTCCATTATAGGTTCCTGATTTCAGTTGCTTATAAATTTTGTCTAACTTTAATCATTTGGACTGGAATTTTCCATGCTCTCTTTCTTCATCTCAGACTGAAGTTTTTTGGAAAGTTTTATCAAGAGGTTCTGCTAAATCTGAGACTGAAGAGTGACAAACTATTTTTTCCGATAATAAATTTCTCTTTCCAGGAATTTCTTTGAAGAGCTCTAGCACCTCCATGCATTGGAGCATAAACTTGAAATTTAGCAAAGGGCATAGTCCTGATATCAAAGAGGTGCCTTTTGCTGTTTTCATAAAAATCCATCCAGATCTACACACGCTCAGCAGAGGTTGTTGGAGGCTTATTGCTAAAAAGTCTCCAAATACTCCATTCTGAACTGATATGTCCCAGAGCAACAGAACTCACTATATACCAACTGCACTAAGCATGCCCTCAGAACTGACAGTCTGCTACACAGTAGGCACAGAGCTAGATATATGAAGACAGGAGGCAATGGAAGGCATCCAAATTCTTGGCCTGTGAGAAGGTGTACTGGGACCTGGAAGTCAAGAGGAGATGAAGTTCCAGTCTCAGCTCTTCAGCTGACCAGTGTTAATTCTGTGAACTTCCAAGCCATTATTGTTAAGCAAGGACTCATACCTTCCCCTACTTTAGGAGGCAGGAAAGGATCTTAATCCATTTTACAATTAAAGTAACAGCTTGAACAAAGCCACTTCTGTCAGAGTTGAGAACAGAACCCAAAGCTCTAAAATGGCAAGTCACATAAGTTGCTTTTCACAACAAATTACACCAAATCTATGTGCTTAGCTGTGGTTCTTGGCTAGTTACACTCGCCTTCAGAGCTAGGAATAGAATCCAGAACTCCTAACTCCCAACATTCCTCTGCTCTTCTGCAAATAGTTGTGCAAGCCACTGACATTGTATCTGTAGTATCTTCAGTGACTGGTCGACATAGACAATATCAGCTTACTATCACAATTAGTTATTGCTTTAATTCAAGTGTATTCTTACATAAAATGTCAGGGGCACCTAGAGTATTGTATTGGCACTCTTATTACAGTGTGCATAAATCTTAACTAAGTGGTCGAAGTCTAAGCTATCCCTCTTGAAGTCTTGGAGTGCTCGAATAAATTTGTTAGTCTCTAAGGTGCCACAAGTACTCCTGTTCTTTTTGCGGATACAGACTAACACGGCTGCTACTCTGAAACAAATAAAAGGAAGTTCTTCTTCACACAGCGCACAGTCAACTTGTGGAACTCCTTGCCTGAGGAGGTTGTGAAGGCTAGGACTATAACAGGATTTAAAAGAGAACCGGATAAATTCATGGAGGTTAAGTCCATTAATGGCTATTACCCAGGATGGGTAAGGAATGGTGTCCTTAGCCTCTGTGTGTCAGAGGGTAGAGATGGATGGCAGGAGAGAGATCACTTGATCATTACCTGTTAGGTTCACTCCCTTTGGGGCGCCTGGCATTGGCCACGGTCGGTAGACAGGATACTGGGCTGGATGGACCTTTGGTCTGACCCAATACAGCCATTCTTATGTTCTTAAGAAATACAACCTTAATGCACCCCCCTTGTGCATGTTTTATTAGAGTTGTCCAGGAATTTTGGAAGCAGGCTTTTGCTGGAAAATGCCAAATCATCTAATCTGAAATGTTTTGCAGAAACATATGTTCTATGAACTTCTGATAACCACATGCTGGGTTCCCTTGGAACTGTAACTTCTGGCTCTAGCTGCGGTTCAGCTCCTGATTCAGGACTTACAGCTTCCCTGCTGTGGAGCTGGGAGCCTTGCAACTTGGGCTCAAATTTTCCAAAATGAAACATTTAGATTATTCTGGAACAAGTTTTGGGGAAATTTTCCCTTTTGCGCGACATTTCAGATTCGAATTTTCCCTCCAGAATTTTGGAATTTTCCACAAAACAGAAATTCTGACTTTTGACTAGTTCTGTGTGTTATGATTACAGAGAGCAGGAAGGATGCTCTCTTGTGTTTATGGTACTAGACGAAGACTCCAGTGAGTTCAAGTTTGCCCCTGGCTCTGTTAGGACCTTATGTAAGGCTAGCCAAGCTCATAATGAATACATATAAGAGGATCAAATTAAGGTTGCATGGGGAACCTTTATCATAGCATTTCCTAACTTTTGAGTGCTTCACTTTGCAAAATTAACATTATTTTAATTTTGTTTTTTGTACATAATAGTTAAAAAGCGGTGCCAATGAAGCTTTGCACATTTTTTTTTTTTTTTTTTTTTACACTGCACATTTTCCCAGCTTTGCCTGACCACTCTGGCAGGGACACAGGAGGTTGCTAGAACAATTTGCCTGAGGAAGAAAGGGAGTAACTTGCCCCAACCTCCTACGAAACTAAAAAGTCAATTCTAATACCAAACACAGAGGAAAACTGCAGTCCTGTGCCGGCAATTTTTACTTAATTCTATATTTTGCAAAATTCTAAACTCTCATTAAAATAAGTTAATTTTCCTACTACTGTAAACACAGCTTTGCAAAAAAACTCCAAGCCCTGCCACCAACTGTCTCCGGTCAAACAAGAGCAAGAGCAAAGGTTCATCCTTTGTTCACTCAATTCTCCTTACTAAAATGTAATGTCCAATTAGAACCATTCCCCCCCTCATTCTGAAAGTACAGCTGGAGTAGTAGTAAGTTTAATGGTAAAGTTTCCAAAACTGTCAGGGCAATGGACTGGATAATCTAACAAGTCTCTTCTATTTCTAGAGCTGGGCAAATATTTAATAGTTATATGACAAATTTCAGCTCATTTTCTCTTCACAAATTTTCTGCAAAGACTGATTTTTCTCAAATGAATTATTTTCAATTATCAGCTGAATAACTTCAAATATTTAACTATAGCTTGTTGATAAGCAGTTCATTGCAAGTACTAAATAGTTACAATTGGAACTGTATTAATTAGATACAAGTTAGATGTTATGTTTCTATTCCAGTTTTTAAATCAGGTTTCTGATGCAAATGCTAACCATTACAAAATAAAAATTAATTCTGTGCAAATATGCTGTAATATTTGGTTAAAGTTGGTAGGTTCAATGAACCTGCTAGCACAGCCATTTGCTAGAACAGTAACAAAGAAAATGCAAAGGGGTGAAAAGATAGGCAAAGTAAAGTCTTTTTAAAATATTAATATTTGCAGGAAAACTTTTTGCAGTATACACCCAGCTCCATTTTTTAAAAACTCCTAACTGCCATGATTCTATTGAACTGAACACAAAAATCTCTCATACTAAGTTTGCAAAGTTAAAATCAAAGGAAATTCAAATGTAAGGTTCCAATAGCAACATTAACTCTGCCAGAGTGCACATGCATATTGCCTACTGAAATTTTCCCAATTAAATGTGTAACATAATATTACAGTCTATGCTGTGAAATGTATACCATCAGACAAACACAACTTGCAAATGGCCACACTAATATTGTTTTGGAAACTTGATTTTTGTATATAATGCTAAGGTTACACAGTTAAAAATACATTTTTTGCATTTAAAAGTAAATAAATCGCATTTGCAAATTTGTTATATAGTTGAAACAAAATAGATATTTACCACAGAAATAGGAATACAAAACAATTCCCTGTTTTAGGGACAGCAGAGATTGAAAGATGTATATAAGAAACCCAAATACCAGATAAGTATTCCAATACTTGTATGTGGCATATGGGTCGACGTATTTCAACTGAATAGTGGGGTAGTCACCCAAAATATTATGAATTTTAGTTTTAAAAATCTGATACATTTCCACATATATTAAAGATTTATTCTTTATATAGTTATAGTATTATATGTGAAGAAATAATGGCTAATCATAATCTAGATGCTTATTCAAGTGAGGTTAAATTATCACAAAATAAAAATCTGATTTTAAAATAGTTTAACATTTAAATCTTTACTAGTGAAATTTTAATGTGCATGTGTACCCTTGAAAACAAATCCTTTTCACATCTGTCAAAATTTGGTAGGAATAGATCACTCCATCAACAGCTCACAGAAACTAGATAATATTCTCTAGAAACAATTTATGAAAAAGTCAGATCCATATTTCATATCTGCCACAAAAGCTCATCAGAGTAATAACCCTCCTTCTCCTGGGTGTTATCCTACCATCTGCTGCTCTATTACTTATCTTTATTTTGCAACTAATTAACAGCATAATCTTCTAAATTCAGCAAGTTAATTATCATTATTGTGGTCTTTGCAGCATCATCAGTCCTCATGAAGTCCTGTCTCTCCACCCCCAGAGAACGTATGAAAATGAACTAGGTTGGGAGAGGGTCTGTTTCTTTAGAGTAGGCTCATTAGGTGTTTGCTGATTAGCTCGGCATGCAGAGAGGCAGGTCAGAAGAATTCTGCTGAACACAAGGTCCCATGCCGGGCTCAACCAAGCTAATATAGGTTTCTGAACATTTGCCAAGCTGCCCTCTGTCAACTCTCAGTAGAAACCCCCTGCAGAAAGCCTACTGGCTACCCACTGTGTTCAAGATATTTCTCAGTTTGTCACAAAAGGCTTTGTATAAAGGGTTCTCCAGAGTAGAACTTTGTTTAAACAAAGATTTTTAAATTTACTTTCTTAGGAAACTTCATGATTCACTCAGAATGTTTTCCCCAACGTTTTTTGTCTGCATCCTCAAACTGCATGTTAATGACAAACATGCTACAGAGCTTGAAGGAAACCATCCTTTTTTTTTATATACACTGATATCTGGAATTTCAGATTTTCCTCTCAAACAGATCAAAGACCCAATTCTGAAATAACTTAGCCCTCCCTTACAATACAGTATAATATATTTTTCCACATCGCCTACTGTACCTGCATGTGTTCTGGGCACCTCAAAAACACCACCCCAAAAAAAAAAAAATCAACCTGCATGTGTGGTTTTTACTTTTGTGTGTGATCTTAAGAGAGTTCTGTATAATAATGGACACTGAGCCTGTGTGTGTGAAAACCCACAATTTGTGCATATGGCACACTTCATACATGATCTGTAAAGCTGATCTTCATACAAGACTCCTAGAATCAGCTGCACATGAGCTCCCAATGTGATGCTGTGACAAAAAGAGTGAATATGATGCTGGGATGCATAAACAGGAATCTCAAGCAGGATAGAGAGTTTATTTTACCTCTCTATTTGGCACTTGTGCAATCGCTGATGAAATACTGTGTCCAGTTCTGGTACCCACAATTCAAGAAGGATGCAGATAAGTTGGAGAGGGTTCAGAGAAGAGCCACAAGGAAAATTAAAGGATGAGCAAACATGCCTTCTAGTGACAGAATTAAGGAGTTCAATCTATTTAGCTTAACAGATGGAATGTGAAGGGGTGACTTGATTACAGTGTGTAAGTATCTACATTGGAACAAATATTTAATAATGGATTCTTCAATATAGCAGAGAAAGGTATAACATGAACCAGTGGCTGGACCACTGGAAGTTGAACCATTGGAATAATTTACCAAGGGTCATGGTGGATTCACCATCATCGACAATTTTTAAATCAAGATGGGATGTTTTTCTAAAACATATACTCCAGGAATTACATTAGGGAAGTTCTATGGGCTGTGTTACACAGGAGATCAGACTAGATTATCACAGTGGTCCCTTCTGGCCTTGGAATCTATGAATCATCATTCCTATTAAAAGCAAACAATAAAAAATATTTTCAAAGGAATAAGAGCAACTGACACCTCGTGCTTGACAACACTAGCATAGAGTAATTAAAGCTAACACTGTGTACGTGAACATCCAACTCAAAAGAACTACATTAGAATGCCTGTTTCACCTACCTAAATTTAATATTGTATGCAGGGGCTTAAATGCTGAAGCATAATGATATGAAGTTAGACAGTAAGATGTATTGCATTTAAGTATACACTCAATTGTTCCTTATACAGTATATTTTTAACACAGTCTTACTGGAGAGTGCATCGCAACAAAACGATCAGAGCTAGATAACCATTTTCTTATTTTCTGTCTCTCCGGGAATTTTTTATCCCTGTTCATTTTTCTTCTATATATATTTTTTCTGGTTTATTTTCATTCTTTATCTTATTTTCTTGCTCCTGTGTTTTCTCTTTCTCCCCACCCAGGGCAATTGTGTTCACAGTGTGCTTATAGCCTATAAGGTGACAGGCAGTGATAGCGCAGACTAGAAGAGAGAAAACAGCAGCAAAGGAGACTGAACAGGGCTCTGGCAGTAATAGCCTTACAGCTCCCTTCACATGAGAAGCCAAGACTGTGCCACCCTGAAGGAGTCTGACATTCTCAGGTTGGGGTTTCCATCAAAACAACAGCCATACCAAATAAAAAACAAAACAAAAATCCAACTATTTAAATTATGTATTTACAAAGTTAATATGCAGTTGTGCTTGCACATTTGTTTTGTCAAATTTATACTGGTATGAAATTTCATTGCACAGGGGAAAAACCATCAGAAGAAGACTTAAACTTTTTTCCAGAATGTTAGCACCAGACATCTCAATGATACATCTTCAAAGACCAGATACACATTCAAGTCAAATCAAAAGAAGGCTGTAACTAAGAAAATATTTACAGATTGCAATCCAGGCACTGAAGGGAGACTCAAACACATGTGTGGAAGTGGAATACAGCTCAACCAACCAAATGACAGGCAAACCTGAATATTAAATTGGGCAACTTCAGGCTGGTAAGACTTTGAAATGTCACTAGAGAGCAGATTTAGAAACTGAACTGAGACTTCAGGAGCTACTCATACTTAAAAGGTAAAAAATGGGCAGAAGGACATTCTTTAGATGAATGCATGACTGAAGGCTATATTTGGCATGTGAGACAGATTAGGTACCCTATCTCCAACAACTGTGGGATTTTTGTCTTCTAGGAAAGCCAAGATGAAATTTTAACCATGACTTATATCTATTATCGAAGAGCATCTTTGCTGACACATTTTTAACAACTGAAGTTTAAAACAAAATTTCCATTTATTTCAGTAAAGCTCACTCTTATGATTACCACAACAAATGGTGCTATATATGATTTTGAGCGTGAAGCTTTGCTACATACAAGCCATAAGGAAATAAATAGTTATTTATCAAAATATGCAGTGGTTCTATGCTCTGGCTCACTCTAAAAAAATATGCTAAACTAGAGTCAAATGGTAATAAATTATGCGTCCAACACCCATCTAAGCTTCTATTTCCCCCCTGTACAGATGGGAAAACAGAGTAAGAGTGGGATTTTCAGAAGCACCTGAGAGAGTTAGGTGCCTAACACACATTGAAAGTTGACTCCAACTCCAACTTAGCCACGTCGTCCTTCCCCATGAAGTCAAAGGAGCTTGTAACAAATGGATGTAATTTCTGTTAACCACAGAAATGTAGAGCTGGAAGGGACCTCAGGAGGTCATCTAGTCAAAAATGTGTGTTAGAAATTAGGAATAATTGGTGGACAAAATAAGGAGATTGGCTATTCTGCCCATCACTCCCTTTCAGAGTCCTCAAAGAGACTTGTGGAGGGAAAAAGCTGGCTAATGTGACAATGGCTGACTGAAAGATCAGAGACGGGGAAGGAGCGAGCTTCACCATCATGAATGCCACTCTTACTGTCTCCTGGCACTGCAGGATCTACTGTACCATCATTGGACCTTTGTCAACCTGATTCCAAGATGTCCTGACCAGACCTGGGCAAGAGAGGGACTTAGATGACATTGCCACCTCTACCAACTCCAGCTGAATCCCAAATACCACCTGGAATTTGAGACTATCACACCACCCACCACTCCCTTTCCTACCTCTCGTCTTTTGCCTTCTGTTTAAAGAGAATCTGGCTTAGCTGTCCAAGACTGTATATTCTACAACACTGCTGTAAGCCTGTAACCGAAAAGAGGCAGCTAAAAGCAATGCCCTAAACAGCCCAACGCTGCTACAAGTTTGCCATGCCTTAGAGCGACTAATAAAACAGTTTGCTGTTCCTTTGTTTTTCCAGCAGTGAGGCTGCAAGTGAAAGTCAACACTAGAGACAGAAGCTGCATTTTCCATCTGCTGTTCTTTTCTTTCCCCTTCTGTGTGTGTGTTTTGTTTTGTCTTTTAAGAAATGGGATTGGACTTTCACAGCAATGAGAACTCTAGCCCTTCTCAACTAACTTCTCTTTTCCCCAAAAGGACAGTTATTACCATCTTTAATACCATCTAATAGACTGTCAAGTAAGTGGGTTTTCCTTCTAAAAACTCTCTCTCGAGCTAAAGGGAAAAGAACAAGGGATGTTAAAATAAAAGCCTTCCCCAATACTTTACATTTCAAATGCTTTACCAGTTTTTCCTTCCTTCTCTCTCTCTGTATCTTTAATAAAAGGTGAAAAAGATTTTTTAAGGGTGTGTTTGCCATGGCACTAAGTAGGCTGTGGTATCTGTATACCAAACCCCAAACCTTCTTTAACACTCTTTAATGTTGGATACTGTCATATTAACATCGTTGACTCTTTGGGCCCATTTATTCCATCTAAATACATACAAAAGACACCACTAGATACATCTTCCCAGTTTGACAGCGAACCATTGATAACTACTCTGAGTATGGTCTTTCAACTGGTTGTGCACTCACCTTATAGCAATTTCACGTAGGCCACATCCCTAGTTTGCTTATGAGAATGTCATATGCAACTGTGTCAAAAATCTTACTAAAAATCACAATATCTCACATCTACTGCTTCTCCCCATCCACTAGGCCAGTAACCCCATCAAAGAAGGAAATTATGTTGGTCTAGGATGATTTGTTCTTGGCAAATCCATCTTGGCTATTCCTATCACCCTATTATCCACTAAGGGCTTTACAAACTGATTAATAATTTGTTCCAGTATTTTTCCAGGTATCAAAGTTGGGCTGACTGGTCTACAATTTCCCAGACCCTCTTTGTTCCCTTTTTTAAAGGTATGTACTATGCTCGCCCTTCTCTAGTCCTCTGGGACCTCACCCATCTTCCATGAGTTCTCAAAGATGACTGCTAATGGTTCTGAGATTGCTTCAGTTAGGCCTTGTCTACACTACTGCAGCAAGTCTATTTAAGTTATGCTACTCCAGCTACGTGAATAATGTAGCTGGGGTTGACATAGCTTAGGTTGACTTACTACGATATGTACACCGCACCGCATCGATTGGAGATGCACTCCTGTCGACTTACCTTAATCTTCTCATTCCAGTGGAGTACTGGAGTCGACCGGAGAGTGCTATGTGGTCGATTTAGCGGGTCTTCATTAGACCCGCTAAATCGACCTCCGTTGCATCGATCACAGCAACGTTCATCCCTAGTAAGTATAGACATGACCTTAGTTTCTTAAGTACCCTAGGGTGAATTTCATCAGGCCCTGCAGACCTGAAAACATACAGCTTACCTAAATAATTTTTAAACTGTTCTTTCCCTATTCTGGCTTGTGACCCTTCCCATTTCTTGTAAATATTAATTGTGTTGAGTATTTGGTCACAATTCACCTTTTTAGGTAAAACTGAAGCAAAATGGGCATTAAATGTTTCAGAATTTCTTGATGTTACCATCTGTCCCTCACTAAATAGTGGATTTACACTTTCCTTCATCATTCTCTTGCTCTTAATGTATTTATAAAACCTCTTTTTATTGCCTTTTATGTCTCTTGCTAGGTGCCACTCATTTTGTGCCTTTGCCTCATTTTGTCCCTACATGCTTATGCTATTCTTTTGTACTCATCCTTAGCAATCTGTCCACGTTTCCACTTTTTGTAGGATTCCTTTTAGTTCCCAATCATTAAAGAACTCCTGATGCAACCATACTGGCCGCTCACTAATCTTTCCTTCACATCAGGGTAGTTTGCTGTTGTGTGTCTTAAATGTTACAATGTTCATTATGCTCCTTGGTCTACTGAGGATGGCAGAAGTTGTTTCTCTGGTCGGAATGATAGTGCTAGTTTTGCGCAGGGGCAAAAAGTTAGGTCATCCCTGCAGGAACCTATGAATATGGTTGCCTCCTCTTGGGCAAGTTGTCATGTGTCTTGTCAAAGAAGAGGTTAGGGCCTCAACCACCACATCAATCACTTCATCCTGAATTTCTGGAATAGTCAGAATGTCTCAACTGAGAGTACCTTACAATAATATTTTTTTCTATATAACTTACAGTAAAAGATGCAAGATACGGTATTAGAGATTAGAAATTTCAGTTTTTGCATTATAGAAGAAAAAAGTTTAACCAATGACAGCTAGAGGCAAACAATAGATAACAGCCCTCCAAGACATTTACCAACTTTCAAGGCATCATCCCTAGTTCAACAGCCTATTTATTGTCACACTGAATGTCATGTATTCAGCAGACTGTTTTGACGTTAGGTAGCCAGTTGTTTTAGCAAGTTGGGCAACCAGTTGTCTTAGCAATTACATATAGTATGTATTTATGTTACATTCCCCTAGTGTAATATGAGAAAAATCCACAGCAATGAAATATGTCTACACATGACTAAGCTGTCGCTTACAATATCAATAAGGAAATTCCAAATGAATTCAAAAATTCTGCTTCCTTGTCTTCTAGCTAGTAACCATAGTGATATACTAAGAGAAATATGTAATAAGCCTAGAAATAGCATTTAACCGATATTAATAGTATCTAGCTAATCCTGCTTATTAAGTTTTATTGACAACTGGAGCATAGCATTTTTTAAAAAGGTATTTTCATCAACTTTGTTTATCAAGGAAATATTAATCAAATATAATTAAATATTCTAAGCCCTCTGTTGGTTTAACAGAGACCACCACCAATGATAAAAGTACATTTAATTACTCTGACATTTGCAGAATTTCAAATGTATTGCAGGTTACATTGCAGCAGTTTCATGTTTAACATATTTTTACATGCAAGAAATATACCAGAAAGACACAGAATTTGGTGTTGCAAATAAAGATTTAAATTCTGAAAATCAAATGGGAATTTTAAAAATTGGTAACCCATGTTGCCTGTTCATAATACTTTACATCGTTCTTAGCTATTAGCCTATGTAATTTTTTGTTGGAGAAATTTTTCTGTGAATATTAGGTTTCTTCTTTACACTTTAAAAAAATTATTATTTCTATTATTTTTGTGAATATACACTATATAGAGCGCAACTAATATACACAATTCTGATATATTCTGCCCATTCCTTATTCATAGAGACAAGAAAGAAAAGAAGAAATATGGTGAGTATGCTTTTACCATCCCATTTAAAGAAGATAAGCAAACACTGAAGTGCAAATATTAGCTACATTCTAATGAGACAACTAATGAGACTTAAATTTTAAGTCTCGCAATCTTTGTTTTTCTTTATGCTATTTTTGTGCCTTCTCTATAAGTGATTGCTTTTTCCTATGTGAAATCAAAAGCTTTTACCACTTGTATTTTTTCATAAATAAAGCTTCATAAAGCATATTACTGCATGATTTATTCATAGATTCATAGATTCTAGGACTGGAAGGGACCTCGAGAGGTCATCGAGTCCAGTCCCCTGCCCGCATGGCAGGACCAAATACTGTCTAGACCATCCCTGATAGACATTTATCTAACCTACTCTTAAATATCTCCAGAGATGGAGATTCCACAACCTCCCTAGGCAATTTATTCCAGTGTTTAACCACCCTGACAGTTAGGAACTTTTTCCTAATGTCCAACCTAGACCTCCCTTGCTGCAGTTTAAGCCCATTGCTTCTTGTTCTATCCTTAGAGGCTAAGGTGAACAAGTTTTCTCCCTCCTCCTTATGACACCCTTTTAGATACCTGAAAACTGCTATCATGTCCCCTCTCAGTCTTCTCTTTTCCAAACTAAACAAACCCAATTCTTTCAGCCTTCCTTCATAGGTCATGTTCTCAAGACCTTTAATCATTCTTGTTGCTCTTCTCTGGACCCTTTCCAATTTCTCCACATCTTTCTTGAAATGCGGTGCCCAGAACTGGACACAATACTCCAGCTGAGGCCTAACCAGAGAAGAGTAGAGCGGAAGAATGACTTCTCGTGTCTTGCTCACAACACACCTGTTAATACACCCCAGAATCATGTTTGCTTTTTTTGCAACAGCATCACACTGTTGACTCATATTTAGCTTGTGGTCCACTATAACCCCTAGATCCCTTTCTGCCGTACTCCTTCCTAGACAGTTTCTTCCCATTCTGTATGTGTGAAACTGATTTTTTCTTCCTAAGTGGAGCACTTTGCATTTGTCTTTATTAAACTTCATCCTGTTTACCTCAGACCATTTCTCCAATTTGTCCAGATCATTTTGAATTATGACCCTGTCCTCCAAAGCAGTTGCAATCCCTCCCAGTTTGGTATCATCCGCAAACTTAATAAGTGTACTTTCTATGCCAATATCCAAGTCGTTAATGAAGATATTGAACAGAGCCGGTCCCAAAACAGACCCCTGCGGAACCCCACTCGTTATGCCTTTCCAGCAGGATTGGGAACCATTAATAACAACTCTCTGAGTACGGTTATCCAGCCAGTTATGCACCCACCTTATAGTAGCCCCATCTAAATTGTATTTGCCTAGTTTATCGATAAGAATATCATGCGAGACCGTATCAAATGCCTTACTAAAGTCTAGGTATACCACATCCACAGCTTCTCCCTTATCCACAAGACTCGTTATCCTATCGAAGAAAGCTATCAGATTGGTTTGACATGATTTGTTCTTTACAAATCCATGCTGGCTGTTCCTTATCACCTTACCACCTTCCAATTGTTTGCAGATGATTTCCTTAATTACTTGCTCCATTATCTTCCCTGGCACAGAAGTTAAACTAACTGGTCTGTAGTTTCCTGGGTTGTTTTTATTTCCCTTTTTATAGATGGGCACTATATTTTCCCTTTTCCAGTCTTCTGGAATCTCTCCCGTCTCCCTTGATTTTCCAAAGATAATAGCTAGAGGCTCAGATACCTCCTCTATTAGCTCCTTGAGTATTCTAGGATGCATTTCATCAGGCCCTGGTGACTTGCAGGCATCTAACCTTTCTAAGTGATTTTTAACTTGTTCTTTTTTTATTTTATCTGCTAAACCTACCCCCTTCCCATTAGCATTCACTATGTTAGGCATTCCTTCAGACTTCTCGGTGAAGACCGAAACAAAAGTCATTAAGCATCTCTGCCATTTCCAAGTTTCCGGTTACTGTTTCTCCCTCTTCACTAAGCAGTGGGCCTACCCTGTCTTTGGTCTTCCTCTTGCTTCTAATGTATTGATAATGTATTCTTACTCTTAAGAATCTAATGTCTTGCCCAACAAAACAAAAATAATTTGGACCTCTAGTTTTGAAATTCTAATAGATTCCACATAGTGAAATTCTGTGAATAGGAGTCTTTTGATCCTGTGGAATACGTCAGGTGAGGAAATAGAATTCTTGTTCTTATCTGATCCCCATTTTTTATATTAATCTTTTCCCAGAATTAAGATAAATACATTTTCTCAGAAGGCAGTTACAATTATTTTTTTCCTGACTCTGAAAATGAAGGACTCCTTTTTCAATCCCTCTGAAGGACGAGTGGGGACTGAGGAGAAAAAAGCCCTTAGTACTGTCCTCCCATCTCTCGCAGCACTTCAAAAGCCAACTCACCAAAGGGAGCAGAGATGGGAGAGTAGTTCTGACTGTAGCAGGCAGCTCTACTCAGAGTTCACTGGTGGCCAACGCACTCCTGAGAGTGGTTGTATCATTTTGGGAAAAGAGTTTCTATGTGTCCAACAGCCTCACCTCACACAGACAGATATTTGATGTGGAAAGGGTCCTTGCCCATCTCTGGGGGTACCCCTGCACACTTCCTCACTACTGAATACACTAGGGTTTGGAGTGGAGACCAAAAAGAAAGTTCACTGATTGAGGCCCTGCCCAGCCTTCTCCCCACATTAATAAAGGATTTTAAGGGCTTCATCCCTCTATGCGGTCCATCATCCCCTCCTGCCAGCTATATATACAGTCTCAAAGTGGCTTCTGCAGCTATAGCAACTGGGCTGCCTGCTCCTGCTGCTGCCATGAAAGTGCCCTAGCAGGGTGCTATTGCCCCCTACTGCTTCACATTTAAAAATAATATTTTTATCTACTTACTGCTCCTGATTCTCCTCTTAATTTTTTAAATACAAGTAAATGAGTGTCAGGGATAATGCAATACTATTCTAAGTTAAATGCACGTAATCTACAAGACAGATTCAGTTTGTGGAGCTCTTCTACGGATGCACACGGGGGGACATTTATTTAATTTTTCTTTCATATATTTCCCATTCCATTTTACAAGAACAGATGGAATGAAGAGAAGTTAGATAAAAAAGCACTGAAGCAACTAGCTAACAAATTGGAGAATATACACATTTTTATTGGAAGTGATTAATTAAAGTTTAAAACTATAATTATTATGATCCTGCTAATGTACATTTATATAACTGATTCTTTTCTTTACCCTTTTTGGTTATCATACCAATGTCTCTTTAGTGACACTGGTCACTAAACCCTATCAGGTTACATGCCTGGAAGAAGAGACCATAAGCAGCTGGGAATATTAAGATGTGCGTTGTTAGGTAAAGCCTGGTTTTTATTCCTATAGTCTTTTCTGCTAAGAAGCTTCACACCATCTTGGTATGGGCTTACCTCTGTAGTTCTTCAATTTTGCTTCTATTAGCAGGCAAGGTTCACTGCTGAAGTGATATTAAGCTTGTGTCTCCTCCCTCTCCTAAAGCCACATATACGCCTACCCTTCACCATGAGGAGCGAGACTGAGCTTACAGTTAAAAAACTGGTCTTCTTCAGAGTACATTTCACTGGCGCTGCTAAATTCATAAATGTGTTTTAGTCCTGGTGCTAACAATCATACAAGAACCTGAAATTACCATAAAACCAAAACATATTGCTAGCTCTCATTTTCTAGCATTGAGATTCCAGCACAGAGCTTGCCTTCTGTAAGATCAAGGTCCGTAGAAAATAAAATTTATACTGCACGGTAACAATTACTAAGTCAAACAACTACATCTGTAGTAAGACCTAATTATTTATGACATAACATTTTTTCAGATTAACCTTCTTGAAGATCAATGGAATTCTAACTTACCAATTTTGCCTCTGACTGCACTGGCTGTGGGGAGGAGGGCCCTGGGATTCCTGGGATACTAGGCACCATGGTGACAGGTCTAACAAGCTGACCAGGAAAGTCGTAAAAATGAAAAACAATCTTTGAGTATTCTAGCATAATACAAATTATATGATTGCATTGCCCACTAGAATCAAAACAGCTACCAAAATCTGTAAAACAAAGTTCTAAGGCTTAAGGTATATCAGTAGCTTTTTACCCTTTCAGAGTAATTAAAGTATTTCTAACCATTTAAGTAATATTTGGAATGATAAAGATATACTATTCTAATGAGTATTCAGAGCACAAATTACAATAGTTGCCAAAAATATGTATCACACCATAGTAAATCAAGTCCAAAAATCTTTTTTAAAATGTCAGTGTTTGAAATTAAAAAAAAAAAAAAAAAAAATTTATGCAAGTCTGCATTATTTTAAAATTAACACTGTATAATAGGTCATGTGTAAACTTACTGGAACTGCAGCAGGGACATGAACATTAGAATTTGTGATTGAGGCAGGAATAGCAACAGGCATAGTTTGTCCATTAGGAAGATGTAACAGCAGAGGGAAAGGACCTGGTACTGGTCTAAGAAAAACAAAGAGGAGGAAATATTTTAAAAGGACACAAATACACAGCAGAATTGAAAGATATTTACGTTTCTTATTACAAAGTTTGATACATTATTAATTTGGTGTAACCCTGTCCAAACTTAATGCAGCTTAAACTATTTGCCATTTTAACAATATATCAATAATATTCACATTCTGTACATTTAACAGTAATTCTGTTTGACATAACTGTGTCACATAGTTATAATGTAAACTCACTGTACTGTTGGAGAATATGGAGCTGGAGACCGCATTGTTTATTAAATTGCAGAAAAAAAGTGATCAAAAGTACTTTGTAAACTAGACAAAATCTTTTTAGAAATCTGTAATAAAATATTTTACTGTCACATAACTTACACTATTGGCCTGTTGGAGGATGGAGCCTGGGTAATGACAGTGCTAGAAGTTGGTGAAGGTATTGCCTGCTGAATAATAACACTTGAGTCAGAACTTGTTAGCAATACATTAGGAACCTGCAGTGATGCTGGACGAACTATTGTTGATGTAGGCTGTGCAGTCTGCTGAAGTGACACTTCCTATGGGAAAAATGAAAATTAACCATTGAAATTACAGACCATCAATAAAGATTATGCAGTGAACATAGATTAAAGAGGAAAAAAAAATCAGCAATCTTTGTAACATTTAACCAACTTACAGACTGCTGGAGTGGAATGAATTATGCTGTTTTAAAAAACTGAATAAGTTCACCAAAAATATAGGCTCAATAATTAAGGCTGTGACAAACAAAATCAAGAAATGTATCTGTTCATCACAATTTTAGGACAAATTCAAGACCAGTTTGCTGAGCTATGAGACATACTGCTCCAATATGCTGTCAGGGTTTATATTAATAAGTCCAATAGATACAGGGGAAAGGAATTGACAATGAGAATTATGCTACCGGTTGCATCAGTTCTTGGTAAACAGAGCTTTTCAGTATGCCCTGACATACAGCAAAGAGAAATATAAATGAATATTTCTTTTAGGTTTATATAACAGCTGAAACAAAAGGGCCATTGGAATCAGTAAGAACCAAAAAACTATGTACATTTATTACTCCTTTTAAAAAGTAATTTCTCTTATTTAACTAGGACCCTATCTTGTGAAAAATACTCACAGGATTCTACAGTTCTTTCAGTCTTTCAAGATGCTTAGAAATACCCTCACCTACATCTTGATTGAATCTTAAAGAAAGATTTGAGCACAGAAGATAGATCACTGTGCTTGTAAACCAGGCAAGTAACAGAACTGCCTGAGGATGTGACTGTCATAATCCTGAGAATGGCAATCAATTAGGATTCAACAAAAATATTAAACAAGTATTTAGCATGTCTATACATACCTTCCATCTGAAGATCCCAAAGCCTCTCACAGAAGTTAATGAAACAAGGCATTACCTTTAATATGGGACCCTGTATACTGTGCTATAAACTTTACCTACTGTACACGGCAACTAGCCCCCAACCAAAATTAATGAGAGAGCACTGCATGATGCAGCAAACTGGAAATTATATGGTAATGCTTGTTATTATTAAATTCAATAACCTTTAATTGTACTGAAATAGAATATAAATACTCCATAAAATGAAAACACATAATAAATGCATTCTCTGGACAGGGCAGCTGAGCAGTTAACCAAACCAGGACAGGGCTAAGATGAAAACCCGTTAGCTGCGACTCAAATCAAGATCAGATAAAAGTGATATTTGTGGGTTGGAGAAAGAGATTATCTCCACCGATCGAGGAAGCATGCCCACTGTTTGTTCCTTATTAGATCCTCTATTGCTCTTGGAGGTACATGCAGGTAGCAGCAGCAGAGCACTTTATCTGGACTTGGCTTTTATCTTTCCTTTTGGATGCAGGCCTTTCCAGTTACTTACGCCTTTATCAGATTTGATTGCTGCTGTACTCAGGACTACACTTTAAAATTATGAAAAAAACCCTTCAATTAGTACAGATTTCAGCTGTCCACTTATTAAATGGTATTTCACTTAGGGAACATATTATACCTGTGCCCTATAGGCTGCACTGGCTTCCATTTGATTTCTGAATGAAGCTTATGTTGTAGATTTGGACTGATAATGCCCTGAATAGTTAGGGACCTAGCTGCCTAAAGACTGCTTCTCTTTCTATGGTGCCTTTTGAATTCAGAAGTGGTCAAACTGGGAGCATTTCTAGTTTAAATAGGAGTGGATTGGCAGCAGGGCTTTTTCAATAAAAGAGACATTTAGCTTTGAAACTTGCTCCTCACCAAAGAGCCAAACACAACCTACATTTGTTGCATGGCTCATCAGTTCTCCCAGATTTTGAACAAAGGCGTGAAGCATTTCATTGTGGGAAACCAGGGGAGGATTGCAGCGGAAGAAATCTGCTGTGTAGATCTCCTAAAGGGTAACCTTGCGCAGATTAAGTTTAGGAGCTGTGCAGAAGGAGAATGTGGCTGCCATGAAGAGCTCATAAGTGCTGCAAGAGTGGAGCTGTGATCCTGAGCAGTTTACAAGCACCAGATGGCAGCAAATTCCTCCTGTAAGTCTTCTTTACCCAAGATAATGCAACTGCTTCAGCTGCTTTGCCCGTTCGGCTGCAAGAAAAGGTCTGGTGGCTCAGGTCACACTCTCATCCTTGATGCACTGAATCATAAAAGATATCCCTTCTCCCTGCCTCCCACTCTGTCCTTTTAATACCAGAAGTACAATAGCCAGCAAAGAAACACATTTGTTTCCCCTTTGGGAAAGACGGGGACTAAAAAGCAAGCAGAACCTAAGAAGGCAGGCAAAATGTCAGGCTGATAGCAGGAAAATGGATATTTTGTGAATTTATATGGTATCCTGGCAAAACAAACAAAAAAAGGTAAACTATGTGGTCATCTGTACAGTCACAATCACATTATCTAGGCCAGGATTAGGGTTGTGCGCTGGGACGGTGCTGGTGCAGGTGATCAGTGCCCCCTCATTTGTCAAGGCATTTATCAATAACAACAACATCACAAAAACCTGTGACTTTTACTAACTTTACCAATATCGCGCCATGATTTTTTGATAAAAAAAGATGTGACAAATCTGCAGCCCCATTTATGATGTATAAAGATGCTCTTTTTTAAAAAAGTTGTTTTTCTTATAAACAGAACAGGAAAGTCACGGACTAAATGAAGAAAAGTGAGTGAAGTGATCTGTATAAGAGAATACCTATCAAACTGAAAAGTAAGATCTACAAGATGGTAATTGGGCCAGCACTTTTGTATGATTCTGAGAGCTGGACCCTGAGGAAGAGCCAGGAGCAGTTCTTGAATACAGTGGAAATTAGTGTTAAGATGAATGCTTGGAGTTATAAGGCTGGAATGGAGAAGGACTCAAAGAGCCGAACCCATGTAGACGAGACTAAGACAAGAAGAAGAAATATCAGGAAAAATCTGTTCTCTCCTAAATTTGTTGGAGGACCAGTGGGAAGAATAAAGAATGTTTATTTTAAACAAAATTTACCTGAAGGGTTGAAGGTTTTGAATCTTTTACAGTATGACTGCCATCACTGTACAATCAACAATTAGGTCACCAAAGTAGTTCTAGTAAATATATACTAAACTAAATACATTGCTGTGAATGTTCTTTATAAAAATGTTTTGAATCCAGAAAAATAAGTTCCTGACCTTTTCATCACTGGTAGTAGACTCTGGATGAGGTAAAGGACTATCCTGATGAGTTGTCTCCACAACTGAAGGCTCTTCAGTTTTATTTCTTATGATTGGTGTTGCAAGAGGAGATAGATCTAGAGGCATCTAAAAGAGTAAACATGCAAATAAACCTGTTAGCCACTCAAATTATAATATGTAAAAACAAAATAAGCAGCTGGGGAAAGTATCAGCCCTATGGAGTAGAGGCTCTGTTCTCAAGGAGCACAGGCCATCTAAAGCAGAGCCAGCTCATTAAGCTACCCCTCATTCCCACTTCTACATGACCTTCAGTCCCTTGGGCAGATGTCTGGTTCCTCTCCTTTCAAGTCCTCAAGCCAGCCAAAGTACAGGCCAATCCCTGTAAGTTCTGTAGGAGAAGTGTTCCTTTCCTGAAAACCTTAGGAAGTTAACAGCTGGGAATGGAGCCTAAGGTATTCTGCTTCACAAGATAGCCATATTCTCCAGAAAGCCCCTTGTCCCTGCCTTGTATTATCTTCAGTCCTTTGGGCTTCTGCATGGCCTGCTCTCTTCTATACTCTGAATGCTACAGCTGGCCATACTGATTCTAACAACTTGAGAATGAGGACAATTATGTGACCATTTATGTGACCATGTAATCACACTGTATTGGGCTCCTTGTCTGTAACTGATTACATTTTCAATTCAATCATAAGTAGCTTGTAACGGAGAACTCTCAAAATCACCAATACCACTTTACCACATAACATACTAAAATTTTAAATTATATTGCTAAGAATAAAGTTTAAACTTTGAAAGCACTTTAAGTCTCAAAATATATGGAAGCCTAAGGAGGAAATCTCAACCTAGGGCAAAACTTAAAAAAACAAACAAACCCAAAAAACACACAAGACTCATTTTTCTTTCCCA
This sequence comes from Terrapene triunguis, assembly GCF_002925995.2. Classification (NCBI taxonomy): domain Eukaryota; kingdom Metazoa; phylum Chordata; order Testudines; family Emydidae; genus Terrapene; species Terrapene triunguis. The sequence goes on from NW_020664413.1 coordinate 39,872,703, forward strand.
GTAATTTTCTGTCTTCTTTTGTGTGATTGCAGATTTGTTCTGAATAACTGCCCTCCATCACAACCTAACTTCTACTTTATTTTGAACTCACATCATGAAGTTACATTGCAATGCTTATTAAATTTTATTGTTACCAAGCAAATGATTAGAATCACAAGTGTGACATCAAAACCTTAAGTTCCAAACGCTACAAGGGACAAAACGTTATCAAACAAATATATTGAATAATTATTGAAAGAGATAAAATTGTTTAAAAAGAGAATGGGAAAAATATATTTAATTGCTCAAATGGCTTCACATTGTTAAAATCTGACAGAACAACTTTTAAAGGCATGAGGACTACATCTGGAATTCCTTTAAGAAAAATATCTTTTAACCAGTATCACTGATACTGGTTAAAGAAAAAGAAAGTCCAGAGTATTTAGCCACTGACTCATATTGCAAACTAGCCCATCTGCCAAAATACCTTAGAGGAAAATAATTCTCTCGAGAAAGAGTATAATGAAAGGTAAAAATCTATCTGGTTCTTTTAAGAGACAACCAAACTTCATTAAAGAGAGAAAATTGTTTAGGAGTGCCCCTTCTCCCTATACTCTTCCAGAACATGGAAGTTAAAAGCCAGAAACTAAAACCTCTGAAAACCAGAAAATGCAGTTAGATAACTCCTCCCACATGATACTCCCTATTAACCCCATTCTCCTTTGATCACTGCCCTTAGGAGTCACTCAGGGAGATCACAGTACAATATCCCTCCCTAAGACATGAAGGTCAGCTGGGAGGATGAAGAGCAGTGTTGAAGAAACTGCAAAGAAGTTTTAAAAATTCTTTGATCCTTGTAGCTTCCTGAGATGACAGTGAGCGCTCTGGAAACCTCCTGCAAGTACTCACAGGCTCAATAGTGCTACATATAATGGTGCAAGAAATCTATTAGCGGGAGCCATCATTTGGAGCTGTGTTGGGCTCACAGAAAATGGCAGGTGACAGATTTTTTTAGGGCTCGGTAAGGTTCTATTATATTCCTAATGCCTCTGCTATCTCCACAGGAACAAAAAACTAAAGATGTGATCCTGCATACCTTTGTACATTTGAATAACTATATTTATATGAGTAAAGTTTTTCACATTGACAAGTGCTTGCAGGTTTGGGCCCTAAGCATTTATACATGGGAAGGAATTAAAATGAAAGACATCACATCTAAATGTATTTAAATAAAGTTCACTAGGAATGGATTCAATTCAAATTTACACAAAAATTTAATCTGTACAATAAGAACAAGTGTGGTGGTTTTGGTTGTTATCAACATTTGTCTTTCACGTGGGATTTGTCTGTCAAAGAGATTTAAATGTCAGTTTAACTGAAGTTAAAATAGTAAAATCTGTTCTCAAACCATACTTCACTTTTAGCTGCTGAATTTGATTACCACTGTTTAACTCATTATTTTAACAACTGAATATTAGTAATGTGTACATTGTTAAAGTGTTGTCTAATCTGTATACCTGCAAAACAATTGAAGTTATTCCTTCCACCTAATTTTTATTTATATATTTTTTCTCCTTGTAAGAACTGGGTTCTTTTTAGAACCATTTACTCATTTAGGGCCTCATAAAAAGCCCACTGGAATCAATGGAAAGGTGCCCATTCACTTTAATAAACTGTGGATCGGGCCTTTAAATAATTAAAAGACAACAGTAAAGCCAATTAAAGCCACATTGTATAAAACGAAACAAACAGGTGTGTTAGTCTTTGCAGGATTGGGGTCTAAATTTGTATTTTCTCCATACAACATATACCTACACTTCTATGTTGATGACTGATGCATTTCAAAGTTGAAAAACAAAATAATGAGAACACTGATTTTTTTAAAGCATACATCCCAGTATAACACGGTTCCTCTGCTTTATCAAAACAAACAAATCTCTCAGTACACTAAATACTTCCAGACCAAAACAAAAATATTGTATACAGTAACTTCTAAGCCCAATATTGCCAACATACTTTTTTAATGTCATCTTCTGAAGCCTTTTTGAATTCATTTTCAAAAGGACTTGCTAATTCATTGAACAAACCCACTTCTTCACAGTTCTTCAAGAATCTAGTTGGTGTTGGTGTCTGATCTGAAATGAAATGAAACTAAACATTTTTTTCCAAAATACCATTTAGTAAGAACATGTTCTTACGATCTTCAAAATAAAAATATGAAAATACCACCAATGCCCAAGTTTTAATTACTTTGGTTATTTATCCTAAAAATAACACTAAAGCAAACCACCACCTAGTTAAAATAAAGTTTGTGCTACAGTTTAAGGGCTCTTCTTTAATATTATTTAAAAACAAAATTTAAGATGCAACTTTTCCTTTTAATTATAAAGACTTGCAGCCCATTCTACCTAAAACCACTATTGCTAAGGTTACAAACTCATTTGTTTTAAATAATTTTTCAATTAAAGCAGGCATATAACTCTTCAAAACTTTCTGGCAATTTAATTCAAAATACTTTATATATTTTTACTGTGTGTGTAAAAATAATATTTTGGGCATTTTGGAATATTTCTGTGCTAGCTTTTCTTAAAATTGTTTATTAAACAACTTAGCTGTCAGTTATTTCATAATGTGGGTTTTGCTTCCACCTATTCTGGAGAGAGTAGTTAGATCTGAAAATAGTTAAATGATTAAAAATAGACACATCAGATACATGGGCCAATTTTCTTGGATTTTTAACGTTATTTTAATAATACACTATAAATAAACAATATGGACGAATGCTAGTTCCCACTTTGATGAGGGCACACTTTGCTATGCCCTGGTACAAATTAATAGGTGTAAAACCCAACAATACACACCAGTGGGTCAGCAGAGATTGCTGTCAGAGGGAAGCCTTTAATTAGACTTCTCTTCTGTTGAGTGGAGTTCCCTCTTACCTTGTCACTTTCCACTTTCATATACACACTTATAAGTAGCAGGCTACAATGGAGGCTTGAATGGTTACATACATAAAGAAAATCAGATAAAAATATGGTATTTACATTAATAACTGTTAACTTTTGGAAGGTGGCATTCACTTGTAGTTTTGGTAATTAGGAAGACTCTCTCATTCAAAACCCCAGGGATAAGATTGGAAAGGGAGATATGGCAAGTGGCCAAAAAGTTTCCTAGGCCTCCAAGGCATGCTTCTTTTCCTCTTTCATTCAGGCCAGCCAGAAGTGGTACTGTTGCTCCACCTGCTGGAGAGACACAACTGAGGTTTGTAGACCAGTCCCTCATGGTATAGATACAGGGGAAGATGTAATCAAAAGTCTGAGTTCTGTCTCCATCTGTTGGCTGAAGGAACAACTCTTAAGTGCCTGGATTAGCAGAGAGGATCATTTTAAGAAAGAAGCTTTATTTTCAAACAGCAATAAGAGTTGCTGTTGTGTGAGGGCCCCCCACAATTCAAACCCAAGGGAAAGTGGCATTGATGGACTCGTGGACCTGTTTTGTATTTCTTCTTTTATTGTGAACAACAATAGGGACTACTGCTTTTGTTATTCATATGCTGTGTCATTTATAAGTGTGGTGAAGATAGTATCCCAAACTTTTTTGATTTAAAAGATGTTTGCATAGTAAAACTAAAATCACAGTACTTCCATTGACTATTGTGTGAATGACTTCTGTACTCATTTAAAATTTATATTTTGGATAGTATGGAAACTCCCATTTATTTCACTTAGAATTTATGCACTGTCAGGTGAAAGTAAGCTGTTATACTGTACAGTATGTATTATAAATATAGGAGATAACATTACACAAGGTTTCACTAATTTCAAGGGAAGATCATGTATGATAGTGGGGAAAGATCATGGAAGTACTGTAGCACGCTTGGGAAGGCAGATAAAGAACTCTCCTATTGTTTCACCTGCCACTCACCTGACTGCCTGATAGATCTCCCCCGCAAACTGCACACACTGCAGAGAGCATTTATGGTATTTAAAAGTCTGCCAGTTTTTTTAACTGTAGAATTCCATTTGTCTGCCTCTCCTAATAAATTAGCAACTTGGAATAACGGAAGGTTGGAAAGAGGGGCTAGTGCATTTGTACAATTAAATTAGACTGCTCCACCACTGGAAAATGTTTTGACTATATCTTGGGGATAGTATATGCACTATCCCCAAGAAGTTCAAGAGGAGCTTACTTAGCAATATTTACAGTCTAATAGTCCATTCATGATTGGTCTGTGTCTATAAGAGCCATAGACTTAATAAATTTAGAGAGGAGTTTTTTTTTTTTTTTTTAAGAAATAAAACAATAATAAGAAAAATAAGATTCTGACTGACCAAGAAAGGCAAAGGGATTCAGGGGTTAAAGTTTGATTTCAGATATTGCAAATAAGTAGTTTTGACATAGACAAAATTAAAAGACTTGTCTTCTTTATAACAACCTATTTATTTTAAAATATTTACAATACTATTGACTGATTTTCTTGAGACAACTGAAGTCTGTAAAATGTGTAGTATTTTTAGGAAAAAAACTATTTCAACATACGTGTAAACTATAAGGGCAACCAAGACCTTGGGGAAGCGTTTAAGTGTCAGATGAAGTTAGACATAAAAGGTTATACAGCATGTGCTTTTTTATATATGAATGCTTACATAGGTTAGTCAACTACTGCAATATTGACAATCTTGTATTTATTATATACCACGTGAAGAGAGGTGATTTAGATAGAAATGTAATGGATAATGAATACATGTTGCAAACCTTCACCATACAGGAATTCTTTGGTATTTTCTTTCACCAGTCTACAGAAGTTATATCATGTACAAAACCCCACAAAATTTGTGCACATTCCAGGAGAAAGATGGATAACTTAATAAAAGTATATACTAACCAGCCACAATGACACTGTCATTACGAGCTGGACCAAATTTCAGTGTCATCTCATGTTTATGTTTATGGACAGCCAAATGATCCTCGTTGGTAAAACGCTGTGGCAAAAAGTTTTAAAGTACAGTTAAAACTTTGAATTTGACTGAAGTGAATGTAATTATATGGAAAGTCATTTTCACAGCATGTAAAACTATCGTTATCACTAAAATATCAGTTGATTTTTTTTAAAACAGATACACATCTGTTCTTGTTAATGCTGGATATAATATTCTACCATCAAGTGGTCAGAAAAAGTTAACTAAAAATACATACACACACACTACTGCTAAAGAATATCCGCAATAATTAAGTAACAACACTATGAGCCAGTAAAAGTGAAGATACTGTGAAGAACCCTACAGTCATCAAAAAGTCAAGATACACTTTTGACACAAAAGGAGTATTATAAACATTTATTGTCTTTGAGCACAGTAACCTCTGGTTTTGCAATTACAGAAGAGTTGGTTTTCTGCCATAGCTAAGGTTGAAATATGGTTAAGGTTGAACATGGCTTTTTGTTTAAGGGTTGACCACTGTGAATGCTCTAAAATCCACATGCCTACTTGGATTGTCTTTGCTGTGCCACATGGTCCTGTAGAGTAGGGTTAATAATCCATAAAGGGGTCATTTGAGCAAGGTGAGTCCTCCCAAGATACAGTCCCTCAGCTTTTTACAAAATCTTATTTTTTTGCACACACCTGGAGCTCAGATTATGGCTCCAACAGTCCCAAAACGGATCTCATTCATTCAACATTTAATTTAGCTAGCACATGACACCCACTCAATACAATACTGAAAAAGTTATTGACAGAGTTTAGATCTCCAGCATGGCTTTTGCCAAAATTGATGAGCCAAAGAGTGCGAGGCAGGCTGTTGTCACAATAACTAGATGGCTTCAGGAAACATGTTGTGTTCATTGTACTCATCCATTTTGAGTTCTATCCCTACCCTTGGCAGCTTTCAGAGAAGGTGCGTTGTGCACATCCTTGCTCTTTGCCTGCATTCTGCAGGGCTGCTTTTGGAAGTTCTACCAAGACCAATGTTTCTGGTTTAAGAGCAATATTTTAAATTGCTCTAAAATCCACACGCAGATTCTGATTTTACTTTAGAAGTATTGTCCAGGAAATTACCATTAATTAAATAGAGAGAAGATGAGAGACCACTAGACAGAGTAACTAAATTACAAGTCAGTCTTTGTTTCCTGACCAACGTAACTGAGCGTGATCAAAAGGATAGCAAGTCAGTGTGTCATTGGTCAAGCGGTACCTACTACACAACTCACTCTCAGGAGCTTTTCACAATTTTTTCAAATTCTTATTACTTTGTTGAGACACAGCTGGGGAATGTGTGTGTGTGTGGGAGGCGTCAGAGCAGTGAAGGAATATGGGGGGAGGGGTTAGAGCAGTGCAGGAATTGTGAGGTTGGGATAGGGGCTCTTTTCAGCTTAGGGCTGTATTCTGGCACAGCTACCGAGGGGCCAAACACGCCAAGGATAATTCAAATACTGGTTTTCCCCACATTCTCCCCTCCCCTAGCCCTGCCCGGGTCAGGTAGTGGCAGCAGAAAGGTGGGGATGGGGGAAGATGCCTCCCATTCACAGTCCCACAGCTGGGGGCTAGAAGGTGAGCTCAAGGAGCCGGGGGCTTCTGCCTCTCAGAGGGGGTCTTGGCCCCTGTCCTTCCCACTCTGCATGTAAGCCAGGATCTGGGGGGTTCCTGCCCTTCACGGGGAAGTCTGAGCCCTTGCCTCACCATGTGTGAGACAAGATCTGGATCTTCTGCTGAAGATGGATGTCTAGAGCCTCTTCCCCATACACTAGGGCGAGATTTGGGGTAGGGACTTTTTCTCCACCCACCTGCCTCTTCCTGGTTTCAGCCGATACATGGAATCCTCATAGCCCCATCACCTTCCCACCTACCTATAGCCCCTCCAAGATCACCAGGGGCATGGAGTGCCAAGGAGATGGGTGCAGCTGGTAAATGTGTGGAAAGGGCTCAAAGCAGCAGGCATATGGAGGGAATGTTGGAGGAGACAGAGCAGTGTCAGAGCAGTAATAGGAGAGTCTGAGCAGCTTGGAGGAATATGGGGGTTGGAGCAGTGAGGGGGGGTTGGAATAGTGCAGGAAAGAGTGGAGTGAAAGGGGGGTCAGAGGTGTGCAGCAGGTGATACTGGAGTGGCTTCAGCTTTTCCCCTCCCCGCCCCCAACCATCAATATTAACATCAATTATAGGTACTTACACGGCCCCTATCACTGTAGTATCCGTGTGCCTCAATCTTTAACGTATTTACATTCACAACACCTCTGTGAAGTAAGGAAGTGCTATCATTCCCATTTTACAGTTAGGAAACCGAGACTCAGAGACACTAAGTGACTTGACAAAGGTCACACAGGAAGTCTATGGCGAAGCAGGGAATTGAAACTACGTCTCCCAAATCCCCAGTCCTAACCACTGGATCATCCTTCCTCTGATGACCTCACCCCGCCCTTCAAAAAAATGCCCCCCTCTCCCGACTCTACGTTAGTCCTTGCACCGTTGCTGCATCTCTTCCCCAGTTTCTCAAACTGCAGGTCCCATGCTAATGCCTGCTTCTCCGTGGACAGGAGGGCTGAGGAGAGAGAACCAAGCTGTGCCAGGCAGGCAGAGAGATGGGGAGATGATGTAGGGGCACTGAAGACACTAACATGCGGCCAGTGTATTCTGTGGCTGGGGTAATCATTGCCAAGGAGACAGAGGCAATGGAGGTGGAGAGCTGGGCTGTGGTACATAAGCACACTGAGAAATTATTATTATTTTTTTTTTAAACTCAAAAGGAAATTAATTTTGCCAAAACTTCATTAAGGCAGAGTTAATGTTACCCAGTCACGCTTTGTGCCCTTCCAAAATGTGGAGAATGGCTAAACTTAAACCTCTGAAAACCTGGAAATACGAAGTTAAGGTACATGCGACCCCTGCAATGCAAGCTTAACTCTGCTCTTTTAGAGCAATTCCCCAGCATACCAATTACATACATTCACACCATAGATGCTACAGAACACTTGGGAACAGTATACCAGCACAGTAGGATAAAGTCTAGTACCTTCTCTTTTCCAAGGCAAACCTTGGGTTTACGTCAGGTATAGGAAACTACCTACCTCCCCGTGGTCTACAGTCAAACACTGAGTTTACTCCACACAAACCACCCCAGATTTGCAAAAATGTTACCACACTTTCATCCTTGTCCTGAGGATTTCTGAGACATTACCTTCACTTATCCCTCACAAAGCCCCGGACACCACTGTCATGTATGACATTACACCGCTGATAATCTTCATGACAAGGTAACTGGCGAAACTCTACTGACAATCTACAAAATTCAATGCTGAAATGAAGCATACTTGATCCCTCAAGGTACACCTGCACCGCTCTTTATATCACAGTCACAGCTCTACCAAGTTGTTCCAATTAATTCCTCCATCATTCAAAACAAGTACACCTAACACAGTGAATATAGCTGGAGTCCATGCAGATAAATGTCAGAAGTCAAATCTGTGGAACTTAACACAAATAATAGGACATGCTTAGTCCTTTCTCAGATCTACTTACTGTAGATTCAGAGATTTTAAGGCCAGAAAAGACCATTAGAACATAGATTCTGACTTCCAGTATGAGACAGGCCAGAGAATTTCATCCAGTTACTGCTGCATTGAGTCTAATGCCTTGTATTTGACTAAACCATATTCCAGAAAATAATCCAGGCTTGATTTGAAGACATCAAAAGATGGAGAATCCTCCACTTCCATTGACAGTTTATTAACCTTTGCACTACCCTACTTCCAGCTCCAGTGAAAGTACAGTTAAGGTTGTATTGTTGGGATGGAATATATCCTTATCCCTGCACTCTGGGTTTTCAGATGTTTAAGTTAGCCACACTCCACATTCTGAAAGGGCACAAGACAAGTGAAGGCAAACAACTCCGGGCTAATGAAGTTTTGAGCATTTAGTTTATTTTTTTCAGTTAATATGGATTTTTTAAATCATTGCATTTTCAAAAATTAAATTCTTGAAGAGATGCTATCAACTTGAGTGCTAGTCAGGTTTTTTTTTGTTTTTTTTTTTTAAATTAGCTAAAAGTACTTTCAGGTATTATTGTCTACCTGCCCCTGAGCCCCACTCTACATGTTACTTCTTTAAAAAAATGTAAAATAGCCTAACAAACCAAAGTGGAAACTGATCAACTTTACAGGGAAAATTGTTAAACAATGTAACTATTTTGTCAAATGCACAAAACATATTTTCTTCTACTGCCTTTCAATGACATCAATCTTCAATGATTCTTGTAACAAGTAAAATATTCAGAAAGAAATTACATTTTTAAATTGATGATGTCCCTTAAATCTATTTTTATTTAAGCTTGGTGAATATTTCAGTGCTCATGAAAATGAGGGACCTGTGGCACTGCTAAAGCAAGGCATAGTGCAGGTTGGTTTTCCCTTTATTGTAATGCAGATACGACCACATATTTTACCTGCTCACTGTGCATACATGCGGCAACAGCATTTACCATGATGGCAAAAAGCCACAATTCTCATTGATTTCTACTACTTTATACTTAAAAAAAATGGTTTGCCATTTTTTAATATAATTCACATCACATAAGTTACTTCTGAAACCTGCCACACAATCGAGTTTTCTCAGTCTCTAACTCCATGGTATAGAGCCCGAAAAGCTAAGCAGAAATTACTTGAAAGAACAATGTTTCAGATTAGGATTACTCTTGATTTCTTTTAAATATAAGCTACTAGAGCCTTCCTGGGATAGTGCTTGGGGTGTGCTATAGACCGCCGGGATCCAATTTGGATATGGATAGAGACCTCTTTAATGTTTTTAATGAAATAAATACTAATGGGAATTGTGTGATCATGGGAGACTTTAACTTCCCAGATATAGACTGGAGGACAAGTGCTAGTAGTAATAATAGGGCTCAGATTTTCCTGGCTGTGATAGCTGATGGATTCCTTCACCAAGTAGTTGCTGAACCGACAAGAGGGGATGCCATTTTAGATTTGGTTTTGGTGAGTAGTGAGGACCTCATAGAAGAAATGGTTGTAGGGGACAATCTTGGTTCGAGCGATCATGAGCTAATTCAGTTCAAACTAAATGGAAGGATAAACAAAAATAGAACTGTGACTAAGGTTTTTGAATTCAAAAGGGCTAACTTTAAAAAGTTAAGGAAATTAGTTAGGGAAGTGGATTGGACTGAAGAACTTGTAGATCTAAAGGCGGAGGAGGCCTGGATTTACTTCAAGTCAAGGTTGCAGAAACTATCAGAAGCCTGCATCGCAAGAAAGGGGAAAACATTCATAGGCAGGAGTTGTAGACGAAGCTGGAAGAGCAAGCATCTCAGACAGGTGATTAAGAAAAAGCAGAAAGCCTACGAGGAGCGGAAGATGGGAGGGATCAGCAAGGAAAGCTACCTTATTGAGGTCAGAACATGTAGGGATAAAGTGAGAACGGCCAAAAGCCATGTAGAGTTGGGACCTTGCAAAGGGAATTAAAACCAATAGTAAAAGGTTCTATAGCCATATAAAGAAGAAGAAAACAAAGAAAGAAGAAGTGGGACCACTAAATACTGAGGATAGAGTGGAGGTTAAGGATAATTTAGGCATGGCCCAATATCTGAACAAATACTTTGCCTCAGTCTTTAATGAAGCTAATGAGGAGCTTACGGATAATGGTAGGATGACAAATGGGAATGAGGATATGGAGGTACATATTACCACATCCGAGGGAGAAGCCAAACTCAACCAACTTAATGGGACTAAATCGGGGGGCCCAGATAATCTTCATCCAAGAATATTAAAGGAACTGGCACATTAAATTGCAAGCCCATTAACAAGAATTTTTAATGAATCTGTAAACTCAGGGGTTGTACCGTATGACTGGAGAATTGCTAACATAGTTCCTATTTTTAAGAAAGGGAAAAAAAGTGATCCGGGTAACTACAGGCCTGTTAGTTTGACATCTGTAGTATGCAAGATCTTTGAAAAAATTTTGAAGGAGAAAGTAGTTAAGGACATTGAGGCCAACGGTAATTGGGACAAAATACAACATGGTTTTACAAAAGGTAGATCGTGCCAAACCAACCTGATCTCCTTCTTTGAGAAGGTAACATTTTTTAGACAAAGGAAACGCAGTAGATCTATTTTACCTCGATTACAGTAAGGCATTTGATACAGTTCCACGTGGGGAATTGTTAACTAAATTGGAAAAGATGGGGATCAATATGAAAATTGAAAGGTGGATAAGGAACTGGTTAAAGGGAGACTATAACAGGTCATACTGGAAGGAGGTTACTAGTGGAGTTCCTCAGGGATCGGTTTTGGGACCAATCTTATTTAATCTTTTTATTACTGACCTTGGCACAAAAAGTGGGAATGTGCTAATAAAGTTTGCGGATGACACGAAGCTGGGAGGTATTGCCAATACAGAGAGGGACCGGGATATCCTACAGGAAGATCTGGATGACCTTGTAAACTGGAGTAATAGGATGAAATTTAATAGTGAAAAGTGCACGGTCATACATTTAGGGATTAATAACAAGAATTTTTTGTTATAAACTGGGGACACATCACTTGGAACTAACAGAGGAGGAGAAGGACCTCGAAGTATTGGTTGATCACAGGAGCCACCAATGTGATATGGCTGTGAAAAAAGCTAATGCGGTCTTGGGATGCATCAGGCGAGGTATTTCCAGTAGAGATAAGGAGGTGTTAGTACCGTTATACAAGGCACTGGTGAGACCTCATCTGGAATACAGTGTGCAGTTCTGGTCTCCCATGTTTAAGAAGGATGAATTCAAACTGGAACAGGTACAGAGAAGGGCTACTAGGATGATCCGAGGAATGGAAAACCTGTCTTATGAAAGGAGACTCAAAGAGCTTGGCTTGTTTAGCTTAACCAAAAGAAGGCTGAGGGGAGATATGACTGCTCTCTATAAATATATCAGAGGGATAAATACCAGGGAGGGAGAGGAATTATTTAAGCTCAGTACCAATGTGGACACAAGAACAAATGGATATAAACTGGCCATCAGGAAGTTTAGACTTGAAATTAGACAAAAGTTTCTAACCATCAGAGGAGTGAAGTTCTGGAATAGCCTTCCAAGGGGAGCAGTGGAGACAAAAGACATATCTGGCTTCAAGACTAAGCTTGATAAGTTTATGGAAGGGATGGTATGATGGGATAGCCTAATTTTGGCAATTAATTGATCTTTGACTATTAGCGGTAAATATGCCCAATGGCCTGTGATAGGACACTAGATAGGGTGGGATCTGAGTTACTACAGAGAATTCTTTCCTGGGTGTCTGGCTCGTGAGTCTTGCCCACATGCTCAGGGTTTAGCTGATCGCCATATTTGGGGTCAGGAAGGAATTTTCCTCCAGGGCAGATTGGAAGAGGCCCTGGGGGTTTTTCGCCTTCCTCTGCAGCGTGTGGCACAGTTCACTTGCTGGAGGATTCTCTGCACCTTGAAGTCTTTAAACCACAAGTTGAGGACTTCAATAGCTCAGACATAGTTCAGGGGTTTGTTACAGGAGTGGGTGGGTGAGATTCTGTGGCCTGCATTGTGCAGGAGGTCAGACTAGAAGATCATAATGGTCCCTTCTGACCTTAAAGTCTATGAGTCTATAAGCCATAACATTCTTTCAAAAATAAAAGTATGCTGAACTCTTGAATGTAATACTTTAAAATTCCCTTTAAAAAAAAAAATCAAAGAACATTCACCTCTTTGAATCTTTCAATTATAAACATTACAATCAGAAATTAAATACACAATTCGATGTTAAAATGATGATCAGAGTCTCACTTAAACTGACAAGAAATCAAATTCAGAGTCAATGTTACCACTCAGGACTTAGACACTGCCAGACAAATGGTACTGAATAAGACTAAGAACAAATCCTAGAGTTGTATTAAAATAAATCTTGTTGCTTCTGTAAAGCAACATTGTGCAAAAAACCCACACAAACCAAACCCCACTATCTGCAAGAACGCAATGACTTTTCCTTACAGAATAAGTATAAATTGAGCAGTCATTAGTACATAGGAAGAAACACAGAAGACAAGCCTAAAGGAAAATGGCTTATTAGCTTCAATATTATTTAATACACTGGAAAATTATACTTATCTACATGTGGAAAACCCCGACAGCTATGGGCAGCTACGTTTTCTGACCATAGATTACATATCTACATAATCATCATAAGAATAGGTAACAATTAAAAGGTCTTCAGTCTGCTCAGGGGGACCTAACCACAGGCTGCCCAGATGTGAGGTGTAATATTAACTTTCACTCTATTATGAGAGTTGTGTCCATCTAACTATCAAGCCCTAGTTGTTCCTTAAAGTTAGTGTGCGCTTCATTACGTGGTATAGGCTACCACTTCCACTACAAACTGACCCAGGTTGAGAGATTCACATCCTGGCACCTCCCCCTGAAGTCTACATATGTCTTCCTCACTACACCCTGCAGGAAGGACCACTTGCAAGTTCGCAGTGGATACTGACAAAATTGTGAGCAGATAAAATAAAAGTGAATATCTGATCACTGTTTGCATCAAGAAAACCTCAAGTATTACCTAAAACCACAGAAGCTGGACCATACCAGTAAGGAAGGAAAGAAAAACAAGATTAATAACCTAGAAGAAGATATAGTACCCCTTTTCCAATCCTGATGTGAGTTGAGAAGGCGTGAAGGCCTCACATTATGAGAGCATAAGAATGGCCATACTGGGTCAGAACAATGGTCCACTTAGCCCAGCATCTTGTCCTCTGACAGTGGACGGTGCCAGATGCTTCAGAGGGGATGAACAGAACAGGGCAATTATCAAGAGGTTCATCTTCTGTCATCCATTCCCAGCTTCTGGCAGTCAGAGCCTTAGGGACACCCACAGCATGGGTTTGCATCCCTGACCATCTTGGCTAATAGTCATTGATGAATCCATCCATCATGAACTTGTCTAATTCTCTTTTGAACCCACTTATCCTTTTGGCCTTCACATCCGCAGGCAATGACTTCCACAGGTTGATTGGGCATTGTGTGAAGATGACTTACTTCTTTATGTTTGTTTTAAACCTGCTGCCTACTAATTTCATTGGGTGATCCCCAGTTCTCGTGTTATGTGAAGGGATAAATAACACTTCCTTATTCGCTTTCTCCACCATATCCCCCTTAGTCATCTCTTTTCTAAGCTGAACAGTCACAGTCTTTTTAATCTTTACTCATATGGAAGCTGTTCCATACACCTGATCATTTTTGTTGCACTTCTCTGCACTTTTTCCAATGCTAATACAGCTTTTTTCAGATGGGGTGACCAAAACTACACACAGTATTCAAGGTGTGGGCGTACCATGGATTTATATAGGGACATTATGATATTTTCTGTCTTATATCTATCACTTTCCTAATGGTTTCCTAACTGTCTGTCTTATATCTATTACTTTCCTAACATTCTGTTCGTTTTTTGACTGCCACTGCACACTGAGCAGATGTTTTCAGAGATCTATCCTCGGATAATTACAAGATCTTTCTCGAGTGGTAATAGCTAATTTTGAACTCATCATTATATATGTGTAGGTGGGATGATGTTTTACAATATACTTTACTTTGCATTTATCACCATTGAATTTCATTTGCTCTTTCCTGGCCCAATCACACGGTTTTGAGAGACTGCTTTGGACTTAACTATCTTGAGTAATTTTTGTATTGTCTGCAAATTTTGCAACCTCACTGTTCACCCCTTTTTCCAGATCATTTATGAGTTATATTGAACAGCACTGGTTCCAGCACTTAGCCTTGTGGGACCTCACTATTTACCTCTCTCCACTGTGAAAACTGACCATTTATTCTTACCTTTGTTTCCTATCTTTTTACCAGTTACTCATCCTGGAGAGGACCTTCCCTCTTGTCCCATGACTGTTTACTTCGCTTAAAAGCCTTTGGTGAGGGACCTTGTCAAAGGCTTTCTGAAAGTCCAAGTACACTATATTGAGCAGATCACTCTTGTCCACATGTTTGGTGACACCCTCAAAGAATTCTAATAGGGTTAGTGAGATGTAATTTCCCTTTTACAAAAGCCATGTTGACCCTTCCCCAAAATATTGTGTTCATCTAGGTGTCTGATAATTCTGTTCTTTACTATAGTTTCAACCAGTTTGCCTGGTACTGAAGCTAGGCTTACTGTCCGTAATTATAAGTATTGCCTCTGAGCCTTTTTTAAAAAGTTACGCTTCAGCTCAAAATGGGAGGGAAATTTGGAAATGCACAAGACCAGAATGGGATTTCAGTTCTCTGTACAGCCCGTTTGTAAGGGATTTTCTCTGAAGCTGGCCAATCAATGGGAAGGCCTCCTTCCTGAAGCATGGTAGAACCAGTAGGCTAGTACTGGATTATAATAATGCATTGGGGAAAATGGGATGTTTACTGAAACTTAAAGTATGCCCCCAGGCTTCACTATACAAGCGCCCTGCTATCATTTAACCTCTACAGATTTCATGAATACTGGAGCTGTATTACACTTTGTATTGCACTTGTTTTTCTGCTAATTCCTTCTAGAGAGTTAAGAATGTGATCACTATTATGCAAATTAATGCATTATTTGTTTCCATTTAGAAAATTACAAATGCAGAATTAAAACAGTGTTTTTTCTGACAGAGATATGACAATTGTGGGATTTTTCTTTTGTTTTTATTTTTTAAAGACTCTATCCTGTGGATAGCATTTTTGAAATTTTTAAAAAATAGCTGAAAATTCTTGCTGTCACCTGCTTTACAAAATAATTACAGCATGCAGTTACTTTCCAACATCTGTCATTAAAAAATATTTCTACTCTTCAATCTAACATAAAATACATTTACCTGTGTTTGTCTACTTGACCAACATTAATAGATTCAAAGCATCCTATTACCTGGCCACATCCAGGGGCAGTGCATAAAAAGGGTTTGTCATCACTCATATTCCACAGGTCTTTGTATTACCTAGGTTGAAATGATAAAAACAGGAAAAACAAAACCAAAAAAGACATCTCAAAATATTTAAAAGTAATTGCAACAAGTTACCAATACATCAACCTCCAAAGCCCAGGCTGGAAGAATTACTAAAGATTTTAGTATTCCACTAGCAAGAACCACCCTGCCTCTCTTCTGATTGCAGTGAGCTAAGTATTTGATAATACAATTGCACAGATTCAAAATGGGAAAAGACTGCTTAGGAAGGAGTACTGTGGAAAGGGATCTTGGGGTCATAGTGGATCACAAACTAAATATGAGTCAACAGCATATAACATCCAAAGAGACAAGCACACAGCACCAATAAGCCAGGGAAACAACTCATTCCCTGAATTTCTCATGATCAACCTTTAAAGCCAAGTCGGTGTATTAGGGATGCCTATGCACATTCTCCACAGCAGAGATTATTTTTATAAATATTATTTTTTAAAAAAGGCTACATTTCAATACCACTTCAGAAATACTACAATAAATAATAATAATGATAATATTTACCTAAAGACTTTATATATGTATAAGAAGTCAGCAGAAGATCAAAATGTTACTTTACTTAGCAATGCTCTAAACAGACAGAGACACACACACACACACACACGTCTATACCTGGCAGATTCACATGTAAGCCAAATTTCATAAGGTGAGCAGTTTAATCACATTCTCCTTTTCATGGCAATGAACTGTAATTAAAGAAAACAATTATTGTGCATGCTAAACAAACAAAATGCAGTTATTCCCTTGTAATGTGTCTGGATAAGTTATATAATACCATTCATTACCCTGGATCAGGTTCAGATTGCACTGAATTCTTGCTATTTATGCATATATAGTATTTGAGTTTCTCTCTCCATAAATACAGTCTTCCTTCTCAGAACTACTATTTTTCAATTTAATACACAGTTTCATGCAAGCATGAGTCACGCAGTTATACTGACCTAACTCCTGGTGTAGACAGCACTATGTTGATGGGAGGGCTTCTCTCTTCGACCTAGCTTCCCCCTCTTGGGGAAATGGAGTACCTATGTCAACAGGAGACGCTCTCCTGTCAGTGTAGGTGGCTTCTTCACTAAGTGCTATAGATGCTACAGTTCTGTAAGTTTAGACAAGCCCCCAGTTTCCTTAAGAGCCTTTGGTGAGGGACCTTGTCAAAGGCTTTCTGATATTCCAAGCATACCATATCCACAGGATCACCCTTATCCACATGCTTGTTGACTCCTGAAAAGAATTCTGATAGATTGGCAAGGCATGACTTCCTTTTGCAAAAGCTGTAGTAACTCTTCTCCAACAAATCATGTTTATCTGTATCTGACAATTCTATTATTTACTATAGTTTCTACCAATTTACCCAGTACTAAAGTTAGGCTTACCAGCCTGTAATTGCCAGGATCTCCTCTAAAGCCCTTTTTAAAAACTGTTAACATTAGCTACCTTCCTCTGGTACAGAGGCCGATTTCAGTGATAGGCTACATACCACAGTTAAAAGTTCTGCAATTTCCTATTTAAGTTCCTTCAGAATTCTTGAGTGAATACCATCTGGTCCTGTTGACCTATTATTGTTTAATTTATCAATTTATTCTAAAATCTCTTCTATTGACATATCAATTTGGGACAGTACTTCAGAGCTGTCATCCAAAAAGAACAGCGCTGATGTGGGTATCTTGTACATCCTCTGTACCGAAGACCAATGCAAAGAATTCATTTAGCTTCTTTGCCTTTGCCTTGTCTTACTTGAGTGCTCCTCTAACACGAGTTTCACTACTGTCTATATTTACATGAAGGCAGTGTATAAAAAGAGAAACCAAAATTCTTTAATTAATCTAAAATCTCAAAGAGGTGGGAAAAAATCCAGAACAAAAATACAGGAACACTACTGAGAAGAAAAACAAACAAAATTCAGACTGTTTCTAATGAAATTTCTCTTATCTGGATCCCTGCAAGTATCCTGATACCAAAGAAGAGCAAGATCTACTTATAAAGATAAGTCTGATTTGGTTCATCTGAGACACAGAGACAGATTTTTAAAAAAAACATGTAACGAGGAAGACAGAAGCAAAGAGAGGGATGGTGAAAGAAAATGCAATTGTATTTCTTCAGACCAGCGGATTCAAAAAAACAAAACAAAAAACATCCATAAACCTCCTTCTCTAGGTAACCAAGAACAGGATAGGTACTGGATAGTATTTGTGGATACAAGAGATCATTACAAGGCCACCCCATTTTAACATTCAGAGATAGACGATAACGAAAAGAAGCAACCAAACTGCTTGATGACCTAAGAAATGACACATACTCCCAGCCCGTAAGTTTATTTAACTCCCATAAGAAATAGATTCAGAAGTTTAAGAAAATACCATTGAAAAAAGTATCTTTAGACAGCTCCAATGAATGGTGGTTTCAACTACTGCTTTGCTAGATGAAGTAAGCAATGGCAGCTTTATTAACAGAATGTGCTACGCACAGATCAAATCTGCTTCTCCTTCAACAGTTTGGAAGCTGAAGGTCATGAGACCTTTGGAAATGCCTAAATTTTCACTGGATGTATATTCTCTCTAATACATCACTAAACTTTAGACATGAGACAGCTCAACTGTTCTCAGATAGATCCATTAAACTGGCCTTCATCACTGATGTATGTCATTGATATCCATTGCTGAGAGACTTGTTCCAAAAGGGTAGAGATCCCACTCCCCTTTACTAAATTTGTCTCACAACCACTGGATAGATATTTTGGCTACTACACACATAATAAAGGAGAGCTAGTGATACTAGCCATAAGCACTTAACTGCAGAAGCAGCAAAGATATAGTGCAAGAGGTTCCAAGGTGTTGATTCTATTACATACACGTTCAACAGTAAAGGACTTTGACTACCTCAGATCAGGAGCAAAGAGGAGATTATTCCAAGAAGAGACACTTAAGAATCTCTGACTTTGGCTGCTGAGGGACAGGTTGACATATCAGAGTGTGAATGCCAAGACAAACCACGGACTGAAATTGTTCTACTATTCCCTTCAAAGAGTTCATGACCTGTCCCAGGTTTCCAAAGGCATTCAGTATTTGTTGAACTGTTAAGCAGGCTGTTGATATGTACTATCATCATCATTTTTGTAAAGATTTACAGGAACACAGGCAAGTGCCATGGCACAAAAATGAATTTGTCTAAACTCCAGGCTACACTATAGATAGCATTGTTAAGAGGATATTGGAATATGTAGTCATCTTGAATTTTTCAATGGATGCTTGAAAGTCTTCCCAGAGAGAACGTCATCCCAGTTCTGCTGTATTCCATTCCGAATTTTTTTTTCTTGGTTCAGTTTCAAATCTAACATGGGCTAGTCTCAGTTAGGCCTTGACATTAATTAACTAAACGTTGCTGGATCTCTCTCCAAGGGGCACTGGTGGACAACTCCTATATTAGAGATGGTTGAAGCAGCTTTGTAGCCTTTAGGATTTCCAAAAGTCTGAAGACAATCATGATAAAGAATTAGAAAGGGCACAACTGCCTCTATCTGTCTACCATGACAGTATACCTTGTTGCTGATCTTCAAAGGGGAAAGCTAACTCCATACCAGACGAAATAGTACAGTATCAGAGTGCCTCTAGCAGATCTAGCTTGTTCCAAATACAGTAGAACCTGAGAGTTACGGACACCTCAGGAATGGAGGTTTACGAAAATTTCAGAGTTACGGACACTCTTAAAGCGCAGTTTGGGCTCCAGAACCAGCAGCTGAGTTTGCAAGCTTGTCCCCATCCCTACAGGGGTTTGTGTGGGTGTGTACAGCATGTCCCCCTCCCAGCCACGGAGGGAGGGTAAAAACAGTACATCCCCCTACTGGTGGGGGAGGGGTGGAGGAGTGAAAGAGGTGCAGACCCCAGCCTATTCTCCCTTTTAGTACAGGATTAGGACAATATAAAATAGCATATAGAGTGATTATCTGATTTAAATCTATTGGGTTGAGAGGGAAATGATCCTTTATTTTTTATATTTAATTTTTGATCAAAAGTCAATCCCTTTGAAACAAGTTGAACTGAAATCAAAAACCGATTCAGAAAAGTTTTTATGAGTGAACTAGAACTGACCCCAGACTGAAAACCTCTGACTCATATTGACCCCAAATGGGAATCAAACCCAAAAAAACAAAAACCAGTAACCAGTTCAAAGTAACAGGTTCAATCATCAGGTGGTAGGGAGTGTCTTCTCAGGATGCGCCAACCTTACAGAGAGAGAAGCACAGACTACACTTCCCAAGAAGCAACCGGAAATGAGAGGAGAAGGAGGGGGGATAAAAGTATTCTGGGATTGGTAGTTCTCGATTAATTATGCCCAGATAGAGGACTCCCCATGGAAGAGAACACCTCCCTCCCCTCACCATCTCCTCCTGCTTGCTGGTGAGTGCTAGAGGCCAATAACTCAGGCTTCAGACATGGTGGGTGAGGCAGGAGGAGTGTGGAACACAAGACCTTTGTTTTGACTTGAGAATGTAAGGCTCCACTGTTCTTCCAGGCTGTTCCTGGCTTTGTTTCCCTGGCACTGAAGTTCCTTCCTGCTGCCACTCCAATAGTCACCCTGCACAGGTTCAGTTATTGTGTTATGCTATGGGAGACTACTTGAAGGAGGGACGGAGGGACTCTGAGGGGCCTGAAAGGAGGAAGGAAGTGAAGGGGGTTCTAGCTGAAAGGGGAGAGGTGCTGTATCAGTTCTTTTCTGACTAATAAAAACCCCATTATCACCTCACCTCCCTGGCTGGGCCTAGAGCTTCTCCCCTCTGTCCACTACGTCAAGGAGGTTTGTTTGTTTTTTTCATAACAGAATTCTTTCATATTGCTTGATTGTAATGTTTGCAGTTCCCTGGTGGTGAATTTTTTATTGTTTAATAGGCCTGCTGCTTTCCTTTGCTACCTTTTTTTTTGCATTACTGATTTCAAAAATTACTTCATAACTTCATCTTTCTTTTTTAATCTTACAAGAATGCTGGAATGTTTTGAGTTGCATTAAGTCTTTGAGGTGATTGGCTTAAACACACAGAGCCAACTAAATACAGTACATTGCTCTGGCCATACTGCTGGCCCAATTGCTAATCACTCCCAGCCCCAACTGAGGCTGCTCCTACCTAGTCCCTCAGGTATGTCCTTGATAACATGGGATATTGGTATTATGTATCTTGTGATTTATCCTAATCCAACAACGCAGATCATAGTTTGAAAATGTGATACATTTCTGCATACAAAATATTTTGAATGAAATTCCATTGAGAAAGTTCCTGAAGAATACAATAATAAATATTCCTTTTCTAAGAGTTACAATGCAAGCATAAGAGTGTGTGACAATCTGCAGGAAATGTATCTGAACCAGTTTAAACAGGTTCAAAGTTTTCTAAGTTAGTGTCTGAACCAGAGAGTTAGGAAACATTGCTAAACCCAAACTGAACCAAAATTTAAATGGTTCGACTCTCTGCTTTGAAAGGAAAAGAAATAAGTTTTATTGAAGTGAAAAGTCAAAGCTAATCTGGCCTCTGTTAACATTATTTTATTGCAGGACACAGCATAAGGTAGTTTTATGAGTGACAGACATCTGAAAAATTGTATTTTGACAAGTTTTGCAATCTTTAGGCTTAAAGATAAGAAGCTTCTGAAAAAAATCACCATTTGCACATGTGCTATAGAAGCTTGCTAGAGCTTGGCAGCTAAATTCTCCAAATAGTCCATCTGTACTAAGCAAACTCCACCCCTACACAGCTCCTGTTTTTAACTGCACTGAACATGTTCTAGCCCAGGGGGCTGAGTAGGCCATTCCCTGCAATTGCTTTTCCCAGCTGTCAGGGGCCGGAACACAAGAGACAGATTGTCCCTCTTGCAATCTCAATGGTCCCCTGCTGTTGCCCAGCACAGGCACAATGGAGAAGAAGAAAGCAACAAGACTCAAATGCAAGAGTCAGAAATAAGAGTATGATGTAAAGAAAACCACAAGAACATATACCCATCCTGATCCTGGAATAGAATGCAGGATTATTGAATCTCAACATTCCTCTGATAGTCAGGAAAAATCTTTGAAACCCACTCAAAGTGTGTCTCAATCCCCCCTAGTGGCTGCTCCACAAAGAGAATCACAGCATACTACTATGATTGCTACCAGTTACTTTTTGTTAGCTCTAGTGGTAGTAGTCTCTGATGTGGAGGTAAAGTTTCCAATCCTTCAGACCACCCATCTGGCTCAACAATTAAATTTCTGTGTTTTCAATTTGCCTTTAAAAAAAAAATACTTGCAAATCAAGCCCCTAATGTTAAGTTAGACACCAAACAATGAGGAACAAACAAGTAATGACCACCTGTGAAAAATCTGGTTTATGAGAGTTGCTGCACATCACATAGGAATCCTGTGGCAGTAGCAGAGATAGAATCCAATCCCAGAGTAGCATTCAGCTGCCTTAACCACAAATTCATTCTCTCTCTTCCTGCAGTTCCCTGCTTCATTCACTACACTCTTTCCAACTTATGCAACAAATGAGGATCCTACAAGCAACAGCCTCATTCACGCCACAACCTTGGTTCATCTCCAGAGCACCAGTCATCCTGTACTTTGAATAAGGCTGAGGGTCTGTGGGGAAAAAAAATGTGATCATACAGTTGAAGACTGTATTATAATCTTCTTAGCATATGCTCAAAATGCTTCAGGATTCATCATCGAATTTGGTCCACTGGTGGTATTATAATGAATATGCACAAGGGGGTTGAATTAAGGTTGCACAACCAATCTTAGTTCTGGCATTTCCTAAACTTCCGAGTGTTTGATAGTGCAACCTTAAAGTTCTCTGAATGTAATTTTTAAAAATGTAATTGAACATTTATATAATAGTAGTGCCCAAAGGCCTCTACTAGGATTTTGTCTCCTAATGCTAGCAGCACAAAAACACAGTAATGCTCCCTGCTCCAAGGAGTTCATAATCTAAGATTACAAGTGGGATATGATGGGTAAAGGGAGAGGGATACAGAAATCAAATATATACAATTTTGATGTACATACATATATTTGCAGATTTTTTTATTGTATAGTAAGTGCCAACGATTCTCATCTGCCATTCAACTGAGTCATAATTAATAACTGACTTAAGTGTCAGGCCAGAGTTGGGACTTGATGAGAAATCTGTGGCCTTATGGGATCAGCTCAAAGAATAGGTTCCACATGTAAGAGGCAGCATGGAAGGAGGTGCGGAGGCATATATCTATATATAAGAAGGTGACAAATGGCTAAACAAGACTAGCATAGTTAACAGAACAGAGAAGCTGTGTTTAATGTGATGAGAGACAAGCGAAAGCACACAGCTAGGGCAGGATTCTGAAGGTTCTGGAAGGTGAGGACAAGAAGCTTGACTTTGATGCAGTGAAACAGGAGAAGGATAATGGACCCAGGAAGATGATCTTAGAAGCTGCATTTTGTATCCTTTGGAATCATATGCCTCTTTCAGCCATGTTACCCTAAGGCATTTGGCTTATGTAGTTCTACCTGTCTGTCTACTGGTATGTTGTATTGCTTCATCCCGGGCCTTCATGTGTATGCTTTGATGTTAGTCCTACATGGGGAGAGATGTATGGAAGCAACATAGGTGGCCTTCAGATACCAAAATAATCTGTTTAAGATACAGCAAATGGAAACGGGAAAAAGGAAGTTGTTTCCTTGATAGGTACTTGTGAGACAGCCCTGCGATCCTTGTATTATTTATACACATGATAGAAGTAAACTAAAGAACCCAGTCAATGTTAGGCAGCCAGAGCAGGTGACCTTGATCAATACCACTTGCATAATGATTTCCCAAAAATTAGACTGGCTCTTGGTTAGATATTGATTGGGCTTGTAAGAAAAAGATTTCCACACTTGTCTTCCTGTTTCTCTGACCATAGCCACATATTTAAATAGGTGTACAGTAAAGTATTGTAACTAAGAAAATAAGAGTTTAAAAGTAGTATTTACCCATCTGTCACTTACTGTACCCATATAGAATGCCTCCCTACAGAATTCAACATAATTTAGCATGAGACTCAAGCCCTATCCACAATGGCAGTTCAGAATAACATGGCTTGTCTGATCGGTATGGAAAGGCATAATAGTGTAAGCATTTAAAAACCATTTCTCTAGATTTTTTCACTTTTGAATCTAGAATTTTTTTTTAAAAGCTTATACAGAATCCACACTGGCCAAGCAAACTGTTTTAAACTTGTTTCTCTGACAGGTTTTCATTACCAATATAGGTGACACTTTAAACACAGTCTGAAGGGCAACAGTGCATCTCACCTACAAGAAATGCTGAAATGATTAATGATTTACAACATACAGAACTTATAGCAATGATTGTTGATCTAGTGCGTGTCTTCTTGGGCCTTTTAACTACAGGGCAAATTTCACTGTATCAAATGAACAAGCTCCATACACCTGTCCTGCAAGCAAAAGGCTAATACTTTATAAACAATTCATCAAGATTAAGTTATTTTGACATAACTAGGGTTCCTAGGCACTACGGTAATACAAATAATAAATAATATAATGACATTCTATGTGAATGCAAAGCATAATCATCAAGTCGAAAGCATCTCACTTAAAACTTCTTAAAAAGAAAAAAGTGCAAATGGAAGTGGAGTGGATGTTAGCTAGAGTACTTGCTATACTGTATTTGAAGTTTTAACATTTTAGATTTTTAATTATTTTGTTTTTTGCAGATTACATCAAAATCCATTCATCTCTCTTGTTCTCTTCTTTTCTACCACTAAGGGTGGATGAGTGGTATCCCATAACTGAGAATGATGATACACTGAAAACGTAAAAGCAAACACTATTTTTAAATGCAGAAACTGAACATTTATTTGAGCTATTAGGCTACCTAAACAGTAGTGAAACATACTATATGCACTGATGACTGCTCGTAGCCCACTTGGTCTGTACTGCTGTTATTAATTCATGATTTTGTTTATATACACAGAAAAGTTACCCTAGATTCTTTTAATAAAAAATGTTTAATGCAGACCTCTTGGATTTGAAGGGGCATTAAACTGTATCCTTAAATGTTTATTGTACTACAATTAAAATAAATACTGGACAGGTAAGCCAGAGCAGGCAAGGAAGAATGGTCACTTAAAAATAAAAAAAGGCATGTTTGATTTATTTAATTCTTGATTTTTCTTTTCGTACAATGTCTTTTTCAGATAAGAATACAAATGTAACAAAAGATCTGTTTAGGTGATTGACAATAAAATAAGCAGTGGTGCAGACTATAAGAATAAAAAACTGAACACAGGAAAGTATGTTTATTTAAAATATTTACTTTAGGTGTAGGTATTAATTTTCCAACCTTAACATGGGGAAATGTTAGCTTGAATGGGGTAAAGGGGCAAAAGAGGAAGAGGAGAAGGGTTCAGTTTTTTTTGTTTACTGGATTAAAATTATCTAAAGTTAAAAGCAGTATCATCTTCTAGAGCCAAAAAGAAACAATGCAACTCAAAATAGGTAACAGAGTTCTAAATGCTAGCTCAGTTGCTACACTTTTATACTTTCTGGGTGAGACTTTAAAAAGCATTCCAATTTAGCCTAATCTTAGTTCCCACTGAAGTTAATGGGAATTATACCATTATTTCTAGGGGAGGAGAGCTGGGATGATTTTGAGCATTTTTGAAAGTCACACCTTTCACTTAAGTATAGAAGTTGGTAGATGGAAAGTCTCCCAAATTAAACTTATTTTTCATTATTTATTAAGTAAACAAATTAAAATGTTTAAAAAAAAAAAGTCACAGCTGCACTGACCTGGAGGGGCTGGAACAGCTTCTCTCAGATTCCTAGAACACAAGCGGAAAGCTGAAACAAAATGAAATATATTTACTGCTTCACATTTACAGGAAAATCCACCCTCCACAAAGAAGTGGGTAAATGCCTCATTTTAATAGACCTATTGTATACCACCACCATAGGATCTGAAACAAAAGTGAAAAGGAAGGGTTCAGGTGTTTAAAACATAAATGAGATTTTCCCTACTATAAGTCAACCTTCTGAGACAACGTATTTGAAAGTCTGGACCAATGGGTTTTCATTTGATGTTCAAACTTACTAGGCAGAGAAATTATTACTGGCTTCCAAGAATTGTTCTACCACCCAGCTATACTCTTTCCAAGCCAGCTCCTGTGCATTCCTTAGCACAGGATGTGCTCCAGTGTACTGCCATGAGGCTTTTGTATACGGTGAAGGGATGCTTAAATGACAATTTCTGTGGTGTGTCAGAGTCCCTGCACAAGTGGATCTTCCGAGCAATGTTCTGTCCCTGCAAAGGAGAGTGGGGGCTTGGTCACTGAAGCCTGTAGGACTGCAAATGAGCAGGGTGGGCTCCATTTTGAAGCACCACTTGTCATAAAAAGACAGTGCTAAAGGGAGTGAGGCCCTCAGAATGTAGTTCAGGAGAATTTGCAGTACACACTGTCTCATTTGAGATGGGAGTGGAATCAGGAGGAGCCTAAGCTCCTAACACTGACTAACCAGACAGTGGTGGTGGACTCACTACCTAAAGGCAAGGAGAGCCAGAGCCTCCTATTTTGCTGCTGCCACTATTTGCCTTGCTGTAAGAGGCCATTCTGTTTGCCCCGGGAAGAAGACTTAAAGTTGGGCTTGCGTCAGTGGATCTTGAGGAAGAGCAAGAGGGGATGTAACAAGTGCAGCATCATGAAGAGATCTAAGCACAAACAGCCACAGCATTTTCTGCCCGTCTGAATGGCTAACTGCTCTGTGAGGTTCCAAGAAGAGACCATGCAGAAGGAGTGCAGCTGGACAGAAAGAAAAAAAAAGTTTGAAGCTGGTGATTGGTCACATTTGCCTACCAAATCGAAAAAGCAGAAGGAAACCCATTTGTCCAGATTGTCAAATGACCTGATGCAGAAAGATCCAGTAAACAGCCCAACAGAATCAGCAGACCTAATTATGGAATGGGGTGTGTGCAGAGGAACAAGGAGAGTATGACTTTGGTGAGACAGAGACAGAGCTGGAATAAAGGCGAGATTTCTGTGTGAAAGGCAAGTGGAAGGGTAAACACTGCAGGCAATATGCAAGGGATAATTTTTTATTTGTTGGGGTTTTTTGATAGGATTATGAAAAAGTCAAATTACTAATACTGATACAAATATAGGGAAGGATCAAATAAGCAAGCAAATGTGAGTTTGGGTGACAGGATATAAAAATAAGTTTAAATACATTCATATTCTCTTCTAAAGTGCATTTTATGTCCTTAAAAACATTACCGTTCTAAACATTTCTGTTTCTACTGTTACTGAAGCTGCTACAACATCTTATGATAGACTACATAATTAGCTGAATCTGGAAACAAAGGTTACTTACAGTTTGGCAAAATAAAATTTTAGTTTCTCAGACATTTCCAGAATAATATTCTTTTCTAAGTTAGTTATGATTTATCTTCTGAATTCACCTGTCTGGGTTCTTAAATCTCAAAATTTCTCACGGAAATTCAATTAATCAAAAATGAAAACTCTTATCTTCTGCCACTACAATAATGCTAGGTCATTTTTACTGTTTCAACTTTATTAATAAAGCCAGAAAACTGGTTCACTTCTACATTGTTTCACATTATCATATAGCTATTAATTTGATACAAATAATCACTTTTGAGTTTTTGTCATGAAGAACTGTTTCACTGGTAAGATTTCTGTTATATGAAACAGTAGACTTTAGAAGTGTCTTTACCAAAATAATAGAATTGACCACTTTGAGCACTCTTTTGTGAAACTTGTCTGCATTTACCTACAGACAGAGGTGTTCTACACTTCTTGGACTCAGTCAAAGCCAAAACTTCCTAACTGTAAGAACAATGGGACAATGGAACAGACTGCATAGGGAGGTCATGGAAGTGCCTTCACTGGAGGTTTTCAAAAGGAGGCTGGATAGCCATCTGTCTTGGGTGGTTTAGACATACCAAATCTTGCATCTTGGCAGGGGTTAAACTAGATGACCCTTCCAGTCCCTTCTACCCTATGGTTCTTTGATTCTACATCTAAAATTTATGTTGACCAAGCTACATTGCAGCAAGATGTGATTAAGCACTGGCATAAACACCACTATTCTTCCATCCACCTAGCTACTGTCTGTTGATGGGGTGGATTTACTACAGCAATGGGAAAACCCCTTCTGTCGCTGTAGCAAGTGTCTATGGGCTGGTCTGCAATGGAAAGCTACATCAGCTTAGCTATGTCTCTCAGGGGTGTGAAAAATCCACATCCCTGAGAGTTGCATGTAAGCAGTGCTAGGCCGATGGAAGAATTGTTCAATCAACTTAGTTACCACCCTTAGTTACCCTCCCACAGTGATGCGAGAATCCCTCCAGATGCTGCAATAAGTGATACAGCAATGCAGCTGTGCCACTGTAGAATTTTAAATGTAGACTTAGCCTACACTACAGTGGCATAGCTGCAGCTGTGCCCTAAGTCACTGAGTATGAATCTTGCCCCTACTCAAGTCAATGGCAAAACTCTCATTGACATTGATAGGGCCAGGATTTCATAGGTATTTCTTGTAACATCAGTAAAGCTATTTCAGATAGAAGTGTGATTGGTAGGTTATCAGTGTCCCATTAACACCAGGAGAATCTACATTTGGTGTTATAAAAAGTTGTTTTTATTTATTATATGTACTGCAGTAACATCCTACAACTCCAAGAAGGAGCAGGGACCCTTTGTGCTCGGTGGACATATGTGTAGGAAAGCAGTACCTGCTCATAACAGCATACAGTCTAATTTAAGACAAGATGTAACAAGTGAGAGTAACAAGCAACATGGTATGGTTGAAGAGAGGACAGGGCTAACAGTAATAAGATCATGCAGTTAAATAAGCTAGTGAATGCATGCCACTTGATGACTTCAGTAAGTATTACTATATAATACTGAACCATACTATGCTTGTTACTGTGAAAGTCTTCATTGGGTTCTTTTTAAGTGAGAAATTGATAAACATTTTTTAAAACTGGAGGCACGCCAGGTTGAGATCAGATAAAATTTCAGAAAAGCAACGTGTATCAGCTAAGAGTTAAAGATTGGCACATAGCTTTTATTTTTGGTCTTAAATATCTACAGACAAGAAGCTTAAACAAAGAAAAAAATACCAAAGAAACTAGAATGGATAAAAATGGAAGAAGACCATGACATAATAGGCACATCGGAAACACGGCTGAATGTCAAAAGTTAAGGGAATACAGTATTATCTGGGTATATCTTATACAAAACTAAACAGATTAGATTATACAGGTGTGGGAGCAGCAGTGAACCCAAAAGATTTAATGCAATCAAATAAGACAAAATTTCTGAGTAGAAAGAAGGATATATGGCAGAATCTGTATGGCTACAAAAATTCCTAGCAAGAAGAATACAGATATACCAACAAAATTAGGCTTACTAACCTCCAAATCAGGATACAGATATTGAATGTGCAATGAAGATCAAAATATTAATGTACAACTTTAACTACCCAAATATAAAATGATAATAAACAAGTTGCCCACCCAACCCTCCAAAAAATGCATTTTTATTATTATTCATTTAAATTTCTGTCAATAACCTTTAATGTAACAAGGAACCCCAGTAAAGTTTAGTGTATTTTTTGTTTTTTTAAACTTCACACATTGCAATGAGGCCCTTTGAATCTGTAATATGCTATATAAATGCTAAGTGTTATTTTCACAATGGTGTTTTAGTAGATGTTATAACTACCAGATCAGAGCAGTGTTCTACCTAATCCAACATCCTCACTCTAGCCCCAGTTCTGCAAACATTTGTTTTAAACCAATGGGGCTATAACTAGTAGTAAAGTTAAACATATGCATAAGTGTTTACCGTATTGGGGCCTCTGAAAATAGCCACTACCAATACTTCAGAGAAAGGTTCAAGAAATCCTGCATTTGACAGTTATGGAATAACCTGCCCATAGGAGATTTTTTTCCTCACCCCATCTGCTAGTGGCTGTCTTATACTCTAAGGCAGTAGTTTTCACCATTTTTTTTCATTTGCAGACCCCTAAAAACTTTCAAATGGAGGTGCAGATCCCTTTGGAAATTTTAGACATAGTCTGTGCCCCCCCAGGGGACCACGGGCTTGAAAACCACTGCTCTAAAGCATGATAATTTATATCTAATGTAAGTGAGGATATTCTCAGTAGCCACATAAGAGGCTATTTTTGTTTGTTTTAGTCCTACTAAACTCTTGCACTCAAAGACAGCTAGGGGCAATAGAGGGAATGAAATCCAAATTCACTGACTTGGATATAAGGGAGATTTTAACAAAGATTTTGCTAAAGGGGGTGGAGGGTGGAAGGGAGAAAACAAAACGCCCAGATTTCATTTATTTGGAAAAGTGGACAGCCTAGAATTTACTAGTTAAAGGGGGGAACCCCAAAACCCATTAATTGTGGGGTCAAAGAAAGAGATCAAAATGTATTTATTTTTGGAAAGAACAAACAATTTAGTTGGGGGGTGGATGGAGGGGGGAGAAGAAAAGGCAGCCAGAATACATGTGAGATAGGAGTATCCCAACTGATTTTATTTGCAAGAATTATTTTATAAGTGGGGGAAAATCAAGAGGTTGCAATGTAAATTAAATAGGTGGCGGGAGGTGGCAGCACATGAAGTCCCTACCTCCAATTAGCAAACTTAATCCTGAGGCAAGAGAGGATCGCATCAGGGAAGATTTTCAAGCCCTAGAATATAACCATCATGCTTTGAATGTCTGGACACCAGTGCTGCCTCACATAAAACGTCTTCTTGGTGGGCCACAAGTAGGTCAGAGGTTTTAGCTATTGAGAGGACCCTAGAGAAAAAACACACAATTGGCAACAGAGTGTCCAGCTCCCACTCACCACAGTCACAATGGTGATGGGCCCAAGCAGACCACCACAACCCAGGCCAGGCCGGAAACAGATACAGGCCACGCAGCCCTCTCTAGGCAGGACAGCTCTGCCCTCCCCTCTTGGCAGCTGCTGAGGGGCACCTGGGGTCTTCCGTCTCCCTCCGCCCTCCCAAGGGCAGACACAGGCGAAGAGAGGCTGGCTCGGCCCCCTCAGCAGCAGGGGGAGGGGCAGGCCTCGCTGCACCCCTCAGCCCCCCCGCCCCCAGGGACGGGGTGGGAACCTGCTGTACCTGTCAGGGCAGCCCGCTTCCGGGAAAGGAGCCTCGCCCTGCTCTGGAGCCTCTCCCTGGGGCAGGCGCGGGGACTAGCCTACCTCGGGGGCGGGTAACGGTCTCCTCCGCGCTGGCTCCGGCCCGAACCCCGCGGCTCTACGGGCAGCGGGGGCCACAGGCCGGGGTGGGGGCGGGGGTCTCTGTGGAGAGCAGCGACGCCATGTTAATGCCTCCCGGGCACCCCAACCTAGCCCAGGCCGCGCCGCCCCCTTCACCCGCCCGCTACGGCGCCGCCGCGCATCAACCCCACTACAACGCCACGGAGGCGCTGCCGGGCTCCCCTCGCCCCGCTCTGTTTACAAACTCACCCCGGGCAGACGGGTCGAACCGCACATTAAAGGCCAGGTCCCCAACAGGCTTCCGTCCCTTCTCGCGATAACTCACTGACATGCCCCCCAAGGCCGAGGCAAAGGGGTCACGTGATCCACGGGGGTGCTGCTGGTGGAGGCACAGAGCAGGGCGCTGATTGGCTTGGAAGATGGGGCCCTGGCGTGTCTGTGTGGCCGGAAGTGGTAAGTAACAAGTTACCGGCAATGGAAGGGGAAGGACGCTGGTAGGTGGTGTAAGCTAAGCAGAGCCCGCGAAGTCAAGCGGGTGGAAAGGGGACCTTCAGCGCTGTCACTAGTTTAGGTAACGAGTGTCGAATGGTTGGTACTGAAAATAATGGGGGGAATGGTTGAAGAAAGTGCACCTTAGATGAAATTTAAAACTGACATCCTGACCCTTTTGTGGTAATTTAATTTACATTGTTTTTGGGGCAGGGACCATCATTTTGTTCTGTGTGCAATGCCTAGCAGCACAATGGGGTCCAGGTCCATGATGGGCTCTTAGGGGCTATGGTAATACAAATTAATGATAATTAAAGATCCAATTATACATCTGCAAAAGTAGCTTGAGTGTCACAACCACACTGCATCCTCAGTAATTCTACTTTGTCTTGCTAAATTTCCCCTTAATTTTCAATTAAATGTAGCATTCTTCACTTACTCTGAGAACCATGTTGCTGGGCTGTACACAGTGGCTGGTGAAGTGACATCTTTGTAAACTCAAAAACTTTGTCTCTCTCACCAACAGAAGTTGGTCTGGTAAAAAATATTACCTCACTCACTTTGTCTCCTCTAATATCCTGGGCCTAACACAACACTGCAAACAACCTTTGTACTTTGTAAAGTACTTTGAGATCATGTGGGATAAAGGTTAGAATATATATGTAGGAGCTTTATAAAAATGTAAAATAATTCTTGATTGCACATGGGGCTTGAAAGGCTTAAGAGTAGGGGACAATGGGGATTTTATACTTTTCAACTAATAGGTGCTGGGGGTGCTGCCACACCCACTGACTGGAATTGGTTTCTATCATATACAGGGTTTACAGTTTGGTTCAATGGCTCTCAGAACCCTCACTATACAAATTATTCCAGCACACCTGTTCCAACTATACCACTCTCACCTTTTCTCACATAGCACCAATTTCTGAGGTGCTACATTTTAAAATGTACCAGCTACTGGCTGCTAGCACCACGTGGCTTGCAGCACTGGTTGCCTAAATGTGATCAGAGAACTGTGGGTTACAAGGCTAGTCATGCAGTTCCCTACCTTTCCTTAGTCTCAAATTGGCCCAGAAACCTTTGGGGGGGACTGGAGGCAAGAACAGACAAAACAGAGCAGCAAGGACAAGATGAGGAGCAAGAACTGCCAGTGCTAAACCCCAATATATCCCACTCCACCTTATGCTATATAGCCATTATAGTGGCCTAGATCTGGCTGGGGAGAAAGCAGAGCAATTTCTGAGTAAAAGCAATGAAGGTCTCTATTAACTGCCTCTGTGTCAGATACCAAATGAGAGCGAGAGAGAGATTATAGCTAGGACTAGAACAATCGACATAGCAGGTTTTCTGAGTTCATGGTGTTCAGAGTGCCACCAGATTTTCTCCTGTTGTGGTCCATACCAGAAGAGCAGGTGATGCGGTTTTCAGTAAAGTCAGTACAGTGAAGACTCTATCACTATCTATAGTATTGTCCCACCAGACTGGCATTTCATTTTGTGCCTGTCTGTTTCCGCAACCTGTGTAAGAGTTTTCAGGTATTCAAGCTCCTAGAGGGATGAACATTATCAAAGCTCGTTAGATAAACCCTTGCTGTCCAATCACAGTTGAGATGGTGTGGCCCTTGCTGTCTGCTCTTCAGAATATTTGAGCTAATGATTCTGAATATAATCAGTTTTTAAATCATCACTTATGACTGCATTTTTTGTGTTCAGGGTAAAGTCAAGTCTTTTGGTGCTTCTGGGGCCAGTCAAGTTGGGTCCCACCAGCTAGGATCCTTAAGTGGGCACATAGGGCTGTGATTCTCTCTGGTTTTCCAGGAGACATTAAATGGATCAGGGAGCCAAGACTGTGCCACAGAAGTGTGCAAATGGGAAAATCCGTACAGTAAATATCCTTCATTCATCCAGGTCGCCTAATCACCCTTTTTCTCTATGAGGATGGTTGTTTCTTGGCTATCAGTTTGTTGCCATTTTAAAAAAAGTTATTGCTTTCATTGGCCTTGGTTTTGGAGTGCTTTAGCAGTTGTTTGTTGACAAAGTATTTATGTTTTTTGCATCCAGCTGATGCCAACAGTGTATTTCCTTGTGACTGGGCTGGGCCTTTCTCATAGGTGTCATTCATTTAGGCAAGACTGGTCTGTTGCAAAGGAACAGAGTAGGTCTTGTTAAGATGAAGGCTATTCAGAGTGGATAAGAGATCCAAAGTCAGAAATTATCTTGTATTGAGAGCTGATTTGAGTAATTCAGGATTACTTGGCAGGTGGTCGATTGAAATTATAGTGCATAATCCTGCCCAGATGTAATCCTAAACTCCTGTACAGAGGCAGGAGTGAGGCCATGTTATGTGGTGAGCATTTGGATGAGGAGATGTACTTTAACATTGAGCAGAGAGGTAGGCATACCCCTGGACAAATCAGATTTGAGAATTTTAGTCTGTACCAAATCCCAATGTTATCTGGAAGAGTAACTTGTATCCAATTTGGTTCTGAGCCTGTTGTGGCTGAAGAGCAAAAGGGTTGCATTGTTCAACTTTTACTGATGGATAGAAAGAAGGGCATGCTTTTGGTTATATTAATATTCTTATTGCAGGTTTTTGAATAAACTAATAAAAGTTGCAGTCATTTGTTAAACCATAAAACAATGTGCAGAGCCTTTATTTCCAATGTCGCATGGTTGTTACAATTAGTTATGACACACTTGAGAAGCAGAATGATTACTGAATGACTAAATAAAACGAATGTATAGATTATATCCTAACATATGACAACTTTGTCATCTCTGGTCTCCAACACAGCAGTGAGAAGAATGCTTGCCAGGCATACTGCCACCTGGCCAGAGGATGATACTAAAACCTTGGTTGACCTTTGGCCTGGAGTGAGAACTGCCCACCTGTAAGATGCCATAGCCCCAAAACTGTTGGCCAATCATGGGATCAACTGGACCAGACAATGGAGCAGGGAGAAGATGAATGGGCTCAAGGTTGGAGGGCCAAGAATAACAGTTCCAAACCCCATGCCACCCGAGAGCTGCCCACTTTATGAGGCACTGGATGGTGTTCTAAGCATCATCCCGTGCGCAGTTCTCATTTCAGCCTAAGCTCATCTGTGAAGTCAGGATGGGTGCAAGCTTGCAACGTGGATGTCTGTAAAGACACAGAAGCCACCCCCTTGGTTGTGAACAGCCAGCCCGGAGAAGACCTCGGTCCCAAATCACAGGATCTCTTTGGTAAACCAAACTCCAGTGAGCACAGTAGAGGAGCCTTTCATGGAAGAACCAGTGGAGGATATAGCATCTCAGCCAGGTAATGTGGGCACAACCATTATTGTTATTGTAAAGTCAGAGTTCCACTATACCTGTGGTCTATACCTGTGCAAGGCAGGCCTCCCTTTGCCTCCCCCGTAGCTCACAAATCCCCTCTGGCCATTTTGAAGTTCAGCTACTACAAGACACAAAAAGATTTCCCTTGCACAATCAGAAGGTCTCCAGTCCGAGCCCTGGAATATCTGCTCTCCCATTCCAGACTGGGATCTCCAACAGGACCACATCACCTAACACCACAGCAGCTTAGACTATGCTTGAAATAATCACCAATGCTGCTGCTTCATCAGGACTGATCTCCCCACCCACCTCTCAAGAAAAGTCTCCCCTTTTACAATGAAAATTTTGCTTAATGGGAAGGTTGTGGTACTCACCATTTTTTTTTTCTAGGAATGTGCTTTAACCAAGGTTGGAATCTGGCAGAAGCTAGCAATCACAGCAAGGCAGTGAATGGAATGGCATGAGATAAAAGTTACAGTTTCTTTTACCAAATTACACAGGAAGGATGTAAAACTACGTTGGGACTCAGACTTTTTGTTTGTTAGGAGCTTTCAAGAGAGGCTCGGATGTAGTGAGGGAGGAGAGGACACCTAAGAGACTGCTCTCTGTGAGCTAACAGCTATACAACCTAAGAGCCCAACAACAGAAGAGCTGGTACTCTCCAGGCAGTAAGACCAGCATCACAAAATGGAGTTCAGCAACAGCAGGAGGGCCAAGGGAGGGCTGCAAAGTGAAAAAAAGGAGAACCTAGTGTCAGAGGAGATGTGAACTCTGGCTGAAAAGATGGTGACACAGTGTCTTTGCCATGATAGGGAGGTGAGGGAGCAAGACATGGCATTTCAAAGGGACGTCTGAGAGACTTTTAGGGATTATGAGCCAGTCAATTCCAAGCTCTACTGCCCAACCCACCTGTCCAATCCCATCACTTCACTTCCATCGCACCATGTCTTCCAGCATATGTACAAGTCTAGGTGTGGGAGAGCAAGTCAATGAGCAATAGCACTGCACACCATCAGCTGCTGTGTTCTGCCCCTATTCCTATGCAGGGGAACAAACTGGTATCTTGATGATGTACAGTTCCATTAGATGTAACAGTGCACATCAATATTTTCAGTTTATTTTGCTCTTTGGTGCTTGAATATTTTGCACTGATATATTCTTGCTTACACCTGTTAATCTTCTGCACATCTTTTCAACTTTGTAATGCTGGCTGGACTGCCCAAAACACGTTTTGCCTGGGGAAGACGGGGCTAGTGAGCGCTTTACACAGCTCCATGAATGTAGTTTCCTCATACAAAAGCTCTGAACCTGACCCTGCTGGTCATCCTGTGTTTCACAATGTAGTCCCACCACTCTGTGCTTGTGACCCTGATCCAGAAGCAGCAGTCTGCCTGGGGATGTCTGCCATGAAAGACAGCATTTTCTGGGTCCATGCCGCCATATCTGCATAGTCCTGGCCTTTTTGGCTTGTGCTTGTATCAGCAAGCCTCTGCCTTCCCCAGGCAAAACACCACCTCCATCCTATTTTTGTGGGCCTAGACCATTTCTGCTAACAATCTCCATCGGGGTCAGACATGTTGCCACATACTCTATGTCCTATGAAAGTGAACCCTAGGGTATGTACTCAGAAATCTTTGCATTTCAGGATTGAATACAGCACCAGTACTGACACCGTGTGTGACTGCATATGTGGGGTACTCAACTGCTGTTCTGCAGTGTGGTCATGCTGTACTGACTTGTAATGTCCAACTCGAAATTAGACTGCAGTGAAGACAAAGTCTGTGTCTCACAGCCAATGCTGACACTGTAGCCTCATGCTACCAGAAAATGCTTTTTTCCTCCAATGTTACTGTACAAAAAACCCACAAGCAATATGGAAAATGGACTAGACAGTGGAAAACCAGTGAAAATGACTATACACAAAATGCTGTTAAATACATAAACAAATTGAACATTATAAAAATATAGTTCTCTTCTAATCTTTAATTTATTAAATTCTTAGGTAATACTTGAACATACTAGCAATTACAATTTCAAAAAGTGTGATTTTTAAGTTGACAATGTCCCTTTAAATAAAATACAAAACATTAGCTAAAACATTTTGCATTCTTATTAGAAAACTCCAGCAGCTACAGTACTAAAACCATCTTTGTAGTTGATCCAAGACAGTAAGGCAAGCTTTATAAATGAAGCAGGAAAATGTTATGTAATTTAAACATTGCTGATTGCTAAACAGAGGTGCTGAATAATATCAGAATTATAGCTCCTTAAAATGCAACCACAAGATTTACACATTTATTACATTTAATAAAAGCTACTTGCAATGCAAAGTATGCATACAACAAAATGTTAGTGTTATCACCAGGACAAAGTTTTTGGACACCTGAATCCAATTAACATTAGTGAGAGTCACACAGTTAACAGGGCAATGAAATTTCCTCAGGCTATGATTCCTAAGAATGTTTATGCCCTTAAACAATGCAGAAAAAACTTAGTGCTATAAATTTAAACGGTTTCCTTTAGTTATGTAAACATTTATTTTAATTATACCTAAAGCAACAGCTCAATTCAATGCAAAAAATCACATCTATATTTCACATTTAATAGTCTTATTGCAGTGTCTAAAGCTTGTTGATCATGGGGGGAGGGATAGCTCAGTGGTTTGAGCATTGGCCTGCTAAACCCAGGGTTGTGAGATCCTTGAGGGGGCCACTTAAGGATCTGGGGCAAAATCAGTACTTGGTCCTGCTAGTGAAGGCAGGGGGGCTGGACTCGATGACCTTTCAAGGTCCCTTCCAGTTCTAGGAGATAGGATAGCTCCATTAATTAATTTATTAAATGGCAGTAAGCACTCCATAATGGGTCAGACATTGTCAACTCAAATCATATTTCCATCTGAAAAATTTAACTATAGTAGATATAAATGTTGCACCTAAAATTCCTCTGAGGTTAAAGAATAAAATGTTTGATTTCCCCCCCCCCCCCGTCAGTCAATTATCTGACCTCTCAGCCCCCATCCTCAAAGGAAATCTGCTTACCACCTTCAAAATACAAACCTGGGAGCTTAAACTCACAACTTTGTTAGACTAAAAGTCGTGGACTCAGTAAAGACATTGTTTTAATGAGCCATAAATTCAATCTATAATCCACTGACCCTCCTTTTTTGTCCTATTACTGCAGCAGTGTTAACTCCCCACTTTCCCTTGAATGGTCTATTACAACATGTGTTAACTACATATGCTAAACAATCTGTTCCACCTTGTATGTATCTATGACACTATGAGTACTTTTCCCAGACCTGAAGAAGAGCTCTGAGTAAGCTCAAACACTTGTCTTTCACCAGCAGACGTTGGGCCAATAAAAGATATTACTTCCCCCATCTTGTCTCGCTCATCAGTTATATAATCAGTTTCTCTGTTTGGTTGACAGCACATTTTCAGAGCTTTGCAAGAGTATTTATCAGTAAATTGAAATTGAAGAGGCTACAAACAGACACATACATAGATAAAAGAGTAGGTGATGCAGGAGGAGGAGTGTCTGCAAGCATCTTTCGTAATGTTGCATATGGGTCCACCAAAAAGACCCTTCTAAATATTAACAGCAAAGCCAGGACTGTTTTTTTTCCTGTGTGTAAAGTGCCTAGCACAACGAGGTCCTAATCTATGACCGGAGCTACTAGCTACTGCAATACAAATAATAACGAAGAAAACCCCTTGTTAAAAACAACCTCTTAAGGCCACATTTTTTTCAAGAGTACTCTATTAAAAAAAAAAAATCAGCTTAAAAATAAATATATCAGCTTGACCAGTGTCCCTTTAAATTTGCACTCAAGTTGACATTATAACCTGAATTTTGCACCCCCTCCCCCTATAAATCAAACACAATGAAATATTGGTCTCAAGCTGGTAGAGTATCTTTATGGGAAAGGTTGGATTTATTTGAGATCAGTTAGGTTCATGATTTGACATCCCAAAAAATCTCAACAATTCTTCTAATGGGCAAGTCTGTGGTTTTGTTATGGGTTTGTACAATCCCTAACATATTGGGTTCCTAACCACAATGCCTCCCCCCGCCCTACCCCCCACACACACCCGACATTATCACAATACAAATGGCAAATAACAGATTATGGTTCATTGAGCTCCTCTGTTTAATATCTAAGGAATAAGCAGAACAATGGGATTTATTTTAGGGTTGCCACACTAGATTTTTCAGAAACTACATTTTGGCTTGTTGGCAGCTTCAGACAGTAGCTAGCTCCTATTTCCCACCAGAGGGTTATGTCAGAGAGCTCTCAGTAACCTGCAGAAATGTTTTAGCCTCCCTCTACCACCATCCCCAAACCATATAAGACTTGGGAGAAGCCACCACACAGACACTTTTTCTCATCACCATAAGGGGGTGGGAAGGTTGGTGTTGACTCCTAATGCTTGTATGGTATCCCCTACCCAAGCCCCTTCCAGCTTGCAGAAGGTAGGTGACTGATTAGGCCTACTTACATTAACCTCTTAAGTGGTGTGTAGGTAAGGCTCCTTTAATGTGTACTTGAAACAGTTAATTACACTCAACACTAAGATGCCTGCAGGCTTAACAAAGGTTTTAGGATAGGATATTGAAGGAGAACATGCACATACAAAAACAGATACATGTTAAGGTGGCAGCTTTTTGGTCTAGTATCTATTAACAGTGAAAAAAATATTTACTTCAATACTGAAATTACAAATGTTCAATTTGTCTTTTATATTAGGGATATGTTTAAACAATAGTCTTTCTGAAGGTCAAAGAATTTTCTACTACCTGCTTGATGTTTAAATGTTTTTCAGCAGCAAGATAGATGACTAAATAGGGAAAATGATGGAACGTACTTAGTTGGAAGTAAACTTATGGTTACAAAACTCCAAGAAATTCTATTTTAAATTACTTGCAATAGGTAGAAGTTTCAGGGACTGAGTTTAAGATGAACATTAGTGATGTTTTTCTTGCTGGGGGGTTAGAACGAGCAGTTG
The DNA here is from genome assembly GCF_002925995.2 of Terrapene triunguis. Lineage (NCBI taxonomy): Eukaryota > Metazoa > Chordata > Testudines > Emydidae > Terrapene > Terrapene triunguis. The sequence goes on from NW_020664413.1 coordinate 39,912,720, forward strand.
TGATCATCTAAGCCTTTAGCAGATTGTTGCTACCTAATACACCTTCTGTGAGAGGTAAAGGGTCTTATGCATTTATTTAATATTGCTGCCCTGGGGAAGGGTGACTGGAATTTTCAATTTTCTTTCAGAGCTAGTCATAACAACTTTTACAAGTGTGCTAGTAAGGCAGCTAGGACTGAATTATTGTAATGTTTGTGTTAGAGAAAATGTGGCGTTGTGTACATAATTGTCTAAAAGACAGCCACAAGATTTGGTGTACAGCTTATTTAACATTGCTATGCCTACTTTACAAAAAATATATATATATCTCCAGCTTCTTTGGGATTTTTTGTACTTTCCATGCAAATTACTTCTATGTCACAGCAGGTGGCCCTTTTAAGTAATCAAAGTTAGCTAGCTAGTATATGCATTAAGTTAGCACCAGACTTCAACCGCACTCCCTGATCTCCACCAAGAATGTGTGGTTTGAGAAAGTGATCTCTTAAGCTGATCCAGACATGTACACTGTAGTTTAGACAAGCAAAAGTGCATATGGTCATCAGCCCCATTAATATTGTTTGTTAAAGCAGAATCACTATAGAACAGCACCCTGGTATTTTAAAGATTTCCTGCACATAGTCAACTCTAAATATCAGTTTACAAACTAATTGGGTCAAAGAGTCTGAGACACTGGTCAAGACTGATCAAGATTTGTATACAGGAGAGTGGACTGCAGAACCACTTTTGAGCAATGAGGTTTGAAACAGGCCAAGCTTCTGGATCTACGGGACTCTTAAAAGACAATCACTTTCCTAAAGTAGCAGCATTACCACAGTTTGTGGAGCATTTAGATCGGGGTAGTCTATTTTTTTATCAAGGTCCAAATTTCTTGGTCAAGGTACACTCAAAGTCCAGACACCAGAGAAAAATAAGTAAATAAAGAGATTTCAGGGTCTGTTCAAATCTGGACTTGCAGATGTTTCTGATCTGCCTATTGACTACCCCGATTTCAATCCTTAGATGAAAGGTGCTATGGAACACATCCAGTTCAGTACTATTGGAATAGAACATGGGAACAGGAAACAAGATGGTTTTAATAGAGGAGAAAGGTCTAAAAGTTTAATTGTGGTTCTGAACGTTATTTCAAATGCCATTAGTATTTCATATACCTAAGGTCACTAATAGCCTTACACAGGCTATTTTAGGGGTCTTTAACCAGGAAGATGACAAATGCATCAAACTACAAATTAAAATTGACATATGCAGTGACTACGTAGAGAAAGCCTTTAATGTACATTTCAAACTTAATGGCGTTCTGTTTGAAGTTATGGTTTCAAGGTCCTATACTCCATGTGAATTCACTGGGATAAGGAGAAATTTGTGGTGACTGCAGGTCAGTATAAGCCCCGTTTACAGTTTATTTTCACATTAACTAACATCCTTCCCCCGCAAAAAAAGTCATACCCAAGAGACAGTGTTCAAATTAATAAACGAAGGCCACAGCCAGACCGTTAAAGTTATTATCTTTAATGAAATGACTTTGGAAATAATGTTTGTTTCCATGACACCAACATTTTGGGAGCCTCAGTAAAATACATACAATTACATTTGTAGTTTACTAATGCTAACATTACGAGCAGCAGATCTCTTCACATTGCAAACAGGATCAAGAAAGCAACCATCAGACAAAAGAGACCCATAGCTTCAGACAGGGCGAATCCCAGGATAGCATATGAAAACAGCTGCTGCTTCAGAGAGGGATTTCTAAAAAGAGAACGTGCAGGTATAAGATAATTTGTATGTATATAAAACAAAGAGTTTATGCTAATGTAGTTTGATGCATCTGACAGAGCCAGTTAAGGATTTTAAATTACTTTCATGCTACAGATTCCCTGCTATAGCAGGGAAAACACAGTAAACCCCCACAAATGTTAACAGCGTTCACCATACAATCGTGACTTCTGAATAAGTTAAGACTAGATTTAAATTGTGTACATTGCATATTAATAAATCCATGTTTGGGTATGACATTTTACACATGCACGAGATTACAAACATGAAGGCCCTGTCTATACAAGTGCAAAACCAAAAGAGCCTTTGTAGACAGACATATCAACATGGAGAGAGTTCATATGCAGTAGTTACCTACCAGCCTAAGATTTCTCTGGTTAATTCCACTGGTGTGCAATGCACTCTACTGAGTATTCCTAGGGACCTGAGTTTGTTATACATCCAGAATTATTCTTAATGCCCTTGTAATATTTAGGCAGCTTACAGATAACCTATACTACTTAACTATTTCTGCCTTAGATGGTTTGTCAGCCCCCTTAGTGTTACAAAACTGCAACTGAGTATCCTTGAGGAAGTGTGGAAGGAAGAGAATAGAAGGTAATTATGGATTAGTACCTTGCAACATTGGCCTCCCTACCCTCTTTCACCCCCCCCCCCCCAAAAAAACCAACAACAGCACAAATGTCAGTTTGAAACAATCATTTTTTTTGTCGTTTCAAGAGATAAAGTAAACTAGTTTGGTTAGAAGCATATTTTTGTTTCCTGAATGGGAAATAAAACCAGGCTTTTAGTGCCAAGTTAACACTTCGTAAGAGAGTTCATAAATGGAAACAAGTTAAGGTGTTTAAATATTTTTGTTCGAGGAGGGGGGGAGAAGAGAAAGCAGGAACTCTACAGCTAGTTAAGTCATTTCATGCCTGTGCCAGTTGCTGTCTCCTCAGTAGTAAGATTTGAGATACAACTGTATGGGAATTAAACAAATAGGGGAAACAAAATTATGAACACAGGGAACTAAGATCTCTCCCTCTTTAAAGGAGTTTCCCCTTCTCAAGTGCCAACAGTGGAATCACTTGTCTGATATTAGTTGGTTGCCATGGAAGTAGTTACTGCAGTGACTTTATAAAGCTGCATTTGGCACAACATTAAGTAAAAGATTGATTACAGGGCTGTAGCAAGAATCTTACTTCTTAAGAACAATCCTGATAATTGGGTTAAAAGAGGCACAGGATCTCAAGTTAAATATTAACATTCACCATCCAGTTTGTCCCTCTATTCATGTAGGATTGTCCCCTACAAAATGTTTTCAAGTTATATTCAGTCTAGGATAGGTTTTGGAGTCTCAGAGTCGAAGCTAATACTGAAGAACTAAACATGAAACACTGATTTAGCTGTAGTTGGTTTGCCCTAAGAAGTCACATAAGATTTGCATATACTGAAATCTGTAATCTTAGAAATTCAGCACTTGTGCCTGGTGTGCCATTACCTAATATTCCAAGAGGTTAACATGTTAGAACAGAGGTGGGCAAACTACAGCCCACATCCAGCCCGCGGGACCATCCTGTCCAGCCCCCGAGCTCCTGGCCTGGGAGGCTAGCCCCCAGTCCCTCCCCTGCTGTCCCCCCTCCCATGAAGCCTCAGCTCACTGCGCTGCTGGCGGGGCTGTGAGCTCCTGGGGCAGCGCAGCTGCAGAGCCCGGCCTGACTTGGTGCTCTGTGCTGCGTGGTGGTGGCGGCAGTGGCATAGCCCGGCTCTAGCCAGGCGGCGCAGTTGTAGCCCCGCCAGCCACCGGTGCTCCAGGCAGCGCGGTAAGGGGGCAAGGAGCAGAGGGGGTTGGACAGACGGCAGGGGAGTTTGGTGGTCAGGGGGCAGGGGTGTGGATGGGGTTGGGGGTGGTCTAGGGGGGAATAGGGGTAGTCCCGACCACCCCAACCCCTATTCACAGGCAGGGGTAGTCAGGAAGGAGGGGGGGGGGTTGGATGGGGCGGCAGGGGGCAGGGAGAAGGGGTGGTTGGATGGGGCTGGGGTCCTGGGGGGGCCATCAGGAATGAGAGGAGGGGTTGGATGGGGCAGCAAGTGTCCAGGGGCGGTTAAGGGACAGGGAGCGGGGGGGGGTAGGGGTGTGTGGATGGGGCAGGGGTCCCAGAGGGGCTGTCAGGGAACAGAGGGGTTGGATGGGGCAGGGGTCCCAGGGGGGCGGGCAGGGAACGGGGGGGTGGGAGGGGGCGGGGGCCGGGGGGGGGGGGCAGGCCATGACCCCCTCCCCTAACCCACCCTCCATACAATTTACAAAACCTGATGCAGCTCTCAGGCCAAAAAGTTTGCCCGCCCCTGTGTTAGAAGAATTATTCTAGGGGCTTTATTTCAATTCTACACACTGACTGTTTTAGTGGAAGTTTATCAAGACTTTGCTACCAATATACATCTTCAAGTTTATCATTAAATAGGTTTGCATGCAACTTAAGTGATATCATTTAAAAAAAAAAAAAAAAGGATTACCTGGCATAACCAATGATTAGACTACCAAAGACGGTTCCGATACCAGCACCAGAACCAGCCACTCCTACTGTGGCAGCGCCAGCACCAATAAATTTGGCAGCAGTGTCAATGTCCCTGCTGATAGCACTGGTCTGGAACTCTCTAAGTGCTACTTGGGAGACAGCATTCTGGGCTCCATTAAGTGTTGAGCTGCCCTGAGAAACAAACATGAAAAGCATTTAAATACAGACTCAAACAGATCTTTTATAGCTATTTTGAAGTTTTGAGTTATTCTGTAGTTCTTCTATTACAAATACAGTAAACCAGGGTGGTTATAGAGTTTACTAGAGCCTACGACTAGAAGTTCAGACTTCTGTATGTTACTTGCAGAACATAATGGACTGTAGCTTTGATGGGAGAAAATGTATTAGATGACCCTTTACCGATCTGTCATACAGTCAATATTTTAGTTAGTAAAGTACATTTGAAAAATGGGATGAGAACACTTGGGCTCACCAGAAAGTTTAGGAAGCTACAGAGTTTAGTTTATAAGATACCTCTCCAGTCCTGACCTCTGGCCTAGACAACAATGATGCGGAAATTGGTCTGTACAAGACTCTTGATCCTGCACGGATCTGTAAGAGAAAAAGTGACATATTTGACCACAAACATATTTCTATATAACTGCACTGACTTTTAATAGTGATTTTTTGTAAGATCAAGGACTTCAGTCCTCACTAAGTCTTTCATCTTAAGATCAAGGCAGTGGACATTGACAATCTGCAGACATTGACATATCTAGCAATATCAATGCAAGACAAGAAGAAAGCTTACATTTATCTGATTCCCTAACTCACAGCCCCCTTTTCTGGGATGGGTTCTTTTATGTCAAGTACTCAGGTTCATGCTAATCCATTATTTGGAGCCATTGCTAAACAGCACTGTAATATTGAGAGCAAATAATGTTAAGTGTGATATATCTAATAGCAATACAAAGGGTGAGATAACCCCACATTTTAGAAATTGAAATGAAAGCAAGATACTGAACATTTGTAACCCGATACTCCTCAAGTTGCTAGCCATTTGTTTATATCATTAAAACAAGAGCTTCTGACTTGCTCATTTGTGAGTATCATGCTAAAGCCGAACAGTAAAATACAGAAGGCTGCAAGAATAATTCAGATCTCATTTTGAAAAGGTAACTACCCTCATGTTTTAGAGCTAAGAAAAATAAAGTAGAAACTTCAATTTTGCAGCGGTAATAAAAATCCACTACGATGCATTTAAAAACCCTTAGCTACTCTGTAAGAAGGAACTGGTAAATTGTGAGAGACAACACCCAGAATTAAATCTAGCAAGCGAGGAATGAATGAACCCGCTCTCCAGTGCGGCCTGCTGGTGTCCTTGGGCTCCTAGCGCCCTAAGGTCAGGCTGACTCGTACCCGGCCCGTGTCCGCGGCATTACGGAGAGGGCGCCGGCTGTGCCGAGGGATCCCCGGCAGGGACGGGGAGTCTCGCTCCCGCACAGCGGAAGCGGCAAGCTGGAGTTTGACCTCCAGCAAGGGGCTGAGCGGGCGCTAGGCCTCACGAGCAGCGCCTAGCTCTCGGGGCGGGGGGACCGCCTCTCCCCGCGGGGCCCCAGGCTGCAGAGAAGGGGCTGGGGGAGCCAGGCCCCGGCAGCAGAAGCAGCTCACTCGTTGCACCGTAATTCCCCTCCCCGACAGGGCACTGGGGAAGCCCTCAGGGGTGGGACCGGCCCGCAGCCCGCGGAGGAGCTGCTGCGCCCCCCGCTGCAGCCTCACAGCCGCCCCCTACCTCCCGGAGCTCGGACTTGAAGCCAGCAGCCTGGAGAGGGTCGCGCGGGGATCCGGGGCCGCCCCGAGCCGCAGCCGGCGGCACTCACCAGGGCCGGGGAGGAGGCGAGCTTCACGCAGGCGAACATGGCAGAGGGCTGCAGGCTGGCGCTGTGTCCCCGGGGCCTCCTCGGCGCTGGAATCCGCCTCTCTGCGGAGAGAGCAAGAGCGGTTAGGGCCGGGGCGCCGCGGGGTAGATGGGGGCAGATGGGGCGGCGGTCCCCGGCTCCCCCCCACTTACCGGCTGCAGCGGCAGAGGTCGAGCGGACTGAATGGGGCGGGATGCGCAGGCGCGGCGGGGGCGAGGAGCGCCCGGATGTAGGGGGGGGCGGGGGAAGGAAACGCTGCAGCGCAAGGTCACTTTGTAGCAACTTTATTGGTCCCGCCGCAGGGGGCGGGACAGAGCCGCACCGAGCGCAGCCTGGTGAGCTGGCCCCGGCTCCCCCTCCCGCGGCGTAGCGTCCGCCGCGCGCGCCCTGCCCCGAGTCCCGCTTTCTTCCCGCGCTCGCCTGCCTAGTGTAGCGCTTGGGCCGCTCGGCACCGAAATCGCTCGGAGGAGCCGGGCCCGAGGGCCAAGGAAGTATGGCCAGGCGCCAAAGCCTCAGTGGGAGCTGGTCCCTGCCCAGAAGAGCCTACAGTATCTCCCCGCTGCCCTGCCTGGGCTCCTGGGCGCTAGGCCCCTGGTCCTTCGTTTGAGAAATCATTTCCAGTGACACCCCCTTTGTTTCCGCTGCTTTCACAAGTCACAGACGTGCTGCCCCTTTTACTGGTCCAAAAGTTTCGGATCAGTTTTTGTGCTCACTTACTTTCATAGTGAAAATGCTCCCAAGGACCCACAACCATTATTCTTATAGGACAGCTCCCCGCAGTGTTTTATCCCATAGCCCCTAATTACAGTGCTTGGTGGTCTTTGCATGATTGTTGTTGAAGTGCAGGACAAGGGTATGTTGACTTGATGCTGGATATAAGGAATTACATCTCAAATAAACGGCATCCCTAAAATAGTGGAGAAGTTTTACCCTTAGTAAAAACACTAATGCAAAATAGAACTAAGACTTCCAAGAAAAAATTGAAGTTGCCTGTTAGTACTTAACTATGATAATCTAGGAACAAATAATGCAGGTCCATACCAACCGAAGGAGGGATTGGAAAGCAGTGATGCTGAAAAGGATTTAGGGATCATATTAGACAAGTAGCTCAGTATAAGCTCCCAATGCAATGTTGTGATCGAAAGGGCTAATGTGATCCTGGGATGGGATATATAAACAGAGGAGTAGGAGTAGGGAGGTGATTTTACCTCTGTTCACCACCTTAGTGAAACGGATACCAGTATCTGCATACAGTGCTGGTGTCTGCATTTTAAAAAATATACTGAAAAAATTAGGATGTAGAAAAGAACCACACAAATGATCCAAGGGCTGCAAAAAATACAGTGAAAAACTTAAAGAGCTCGAACTGTTTAGCTTATGGAAAAGATTGAGAGGTGACTTGACTACAACGTAAAAGTATCATTCTGGGGAGAAAATACCAGGTACTAAAGGGCTCTTTAATCTAGTGGAGAAAGGCAAAGCAAGACGCAAAGGCTGGAAGTTAAAGCCTGACAAATTTAAATTAGAAATAAGGCACCATTTTTAACAATGAAAGTGATTAACCATTGGAACAAACCACCAAGGGATGCTTTACTGGAAGATATACATTAGTCAGACACAAGTTATTGACCTCAGACAGGGAGAACTAGGTGAAATACAATGGCCTATGTTATACAAGAGGTCAGACTAGATCTAATGGCTCCTTCTGACCTTAAAATCTATTAAGCTACAAATTAATTATTTTGTAATTGACATTGGTGTACCCATCAGTGTACAAGACACAGAAGAATGATCACTTCCCCAATCATCTTGCATTATAAAAGGTCAAGTACCACAAATCATACATAAAACACACCAGGAGACTTAGAGGAAAATTCTGTTTTAAAGCTTTTGTTTGCTTTTCTGAATAGTTAAGTGGTGACATTTTTACTAATGTAGCTTAGCAGTGTGGAAGAAAAGAGTTATAGCATTGGTAGCAGTGAGGCCTTGATCCTGCAGTGAGCTCTGCATGAGCAAACCTCTGCCTGTGTGCAGAGTCCCACTGAAATCAATCGGACCCCCTGCAGGCGCAACGGGGGCTGTCCCTGTGGAGCTCATTACAAGATTTGAACCTAATGCAGCAGGACTTTGGGCCTGAACTGGCAAAACTCTACTTATGTGACTAGTCAATGGCAGTACTCACTTAAGTAAGAGTTTGCAGGGTCAAGCTCTTAGTAAGTAAAATTCCTTTTGAGACAAATTTAGTTACACCAAGAATATGATTATAAAGCTGTAGATATTAGCAGGGCCAGCTCCAGGGTTTTGGCCGCCCCAAGCAGCCAAAACAAAACAAAACAAAAAAGCCGCGATCGCGATCTGCGGCGGCGATTCGGTGGAAGGTCCTTCGCTCCCAGGCGGAGTGAGGGACCATCCGCCGAATTGCTGCCGAATACCTGGACGTGCCGCCCCTCTCCGGAGTGGCCGCCCCAAGCACCTGCTTGACAAGCTGGTGCCTGGAGCCGGCCCTGGATATTAGTTATCCCTCTTCAGTGTCACAGTGATTTCCATTTCTAGTACTTTAATAGCTTTATGAGGTTTTTTAGCTTAGTTTTTTTGGGGATAACAGTTTTCAGATTGACATATCAATGTTCTTTACTAATGCTGCCAAATAGGAAAAACACACCTTTTCAGAACATTTCAAATTTTGCATAAGCCAATAAGAAAAGTAATTAATTCCTAATGCACATATTATCCCGTGTAATCCAAATTATGAAATGTTTTGGAAAATGCTTAAATATTTTCTTTGCTACTAACGATTCCCACCACTGATGTACATACAGAAAGCGAAAAGGAGTGAGAGAGAGTGCATGTTATGCTCAGTGATGGACTTTTTATTCTCAGGTCTTCAATGAAGGCACCAGATTGAGAATTAGGGCTTGTCTACATGTGCGGGGTATATGAAGCTTTTTCCTGCATGTCTGGTAAAGCACTGTACGCAAGCTGTACCACTAGTATGCACTTGGAATGCCTGTTCCACTTTTCACTTTGCATTGTGCATACACATGGCAACGGCTTGTGAACTGAGGGTATTATGTTCTTGGAGGATATCCTATTGTCCTTTGCTTCATAGCGTGCATTTTGGGATTCTTTTCACTGTGAATTGTGGGAAGCCAGGTGACTTCAAATTTTTGAAAAATCCCACGTCTCCACCCCCTGTTTAGTTTCTGGGCGAGTTAGCACCATTTTTGAATTGCTGTTGGCCAGCTTGGACCCAACAATGGTCTGCTCCACTATAGTGGTAGCCATGCATACACAGAGGCTGGTTGGGGTGTATTTCAACACTCAGAGCTGGACAAATTCAGCTTTGGAGACCACCCACTGCATGTATAATGTGGCAGCAGTAGCAGCTTCTCCAGCAGCAGTAGGAGATTCAGTGATGGGGGAAGGAAGAAGTTAGTATTAGAGAAGTTGTTCTTGGATCAGCTACACACAAAGCAGAGCCATTTCTGGGCTTGGGAGACCAGTATGGATTGGTGGAAAAGGACTGTTCTGTGGACTTGGGATGACCAGCAGTGGCAAGAGAATTTCAGGATGGGAAGGGCTACCTGTGACACACTGTACCTCAAAATGACACCCTGTACCCCCAGATTCACCACTGTTATATGATTGTATGTTTTGTACAAAGTATGCCTTTTGAGGTATCATTTGAGAAGTCACAATCTGTTGAACATTACAATGCTGCTGAATTGTATGGATTACCATTGTATGCGAAGTTATGAAGTTTGCTATATGTTCGTTACTGAAATTTGTTGTGAGTCTGGGAGATGCCCACAGCAGGCCTTTTGGGGTCAACAAAGGAGCAACTACCAACCCCAAGACAGATTTACATTAGGACTAGCCAGCCATGTGTTGATGGTCCATTAATGAAAATCCACTCTCCCAGTGGCCCCTCTTGAATAGGGTTACCATTTTTTAAAATAACAAAAAGAGAACACTCCAAGGGGCCCCGCCCCCGCCCCCGCCCCAACTCCGCCCGTTTCCCAAAGTCCCCGCCCCGGCCCCGGCAGTTCCAGCTCGGCTCTGGCCTGGCTCGGCTCGGGCCCCAGGGCACCGGCCCCGGCCGAGCGGCTCCGGCCCCGGCGGCTCCGGCCCGGCTCGGGCCCTGGGGCGCCGGCCCCGGTTCCGGCGGAGCGCACCAGCCCGCCCCGGCCCCAGCGGCTCCAGCCCGGCCCCGGCCCGGGCCCCCGGGCACCGGCCCCGGCCGAGCGGCTCCGGCCCCGGCGGCTCCGGCCCGGCTCGGGCCCTGGGGCGCCGGCCCCGGTCTCGGGGTGGCCCACCAGCTCCGGCCCGCCCCGGCGGCTCCAGCTCGGCTTGGGCCCCGGGGCACGGGCACTGGCCCCAGCCGAGTGGCTCCGGCCCCGGCGACTCCAGCTCAGATCGGGCCCCAGGGCACTGGCCCGTCTGGCCCCAGCACCGGCCCCGGCCCCGGCCAAGCGGCGCTGGCCGGTGGCCAAGCACCGCCGGCCCCAGCGGCTCCGGCCCCAGCGCGGATCCAAGCCCCATGACCCCTCCCTATTTTCCCAGACATGTCCGGCTTTTTGGAATTTCCCCCCGGACGGGGATTTGACGACCAAAAAGCCGGACATGTCCGGGAAAAGCCGGACGTATGGTAACCCTACTCTTGAAGCACATAGACAATGGAGGCCCAGTGTCTCAGCAGGGCACATAGAACATGTGACCCCTGACTCCATGTTTGAGACAGTATCTTTCCATGCACATGGATTGGGGAGGTATAAAGAGGAGACTGTGACATCAGCCCCAGGTCTCTCTCCTCCCCCACCTACCCTAAAGGCAACAAGAACACTGGAAAGACAAAAACTTTGAACTGGGGAGATTGGTTCCAGGCTGAGAAGGGAATTCAGCCTGTGAATTAAGCACTGTAACCTGCCTGCAACATCCAGTTGGATGAGAAAAGCTGTTTGATTCAAAGCTTGCTTAGTCTGATAAAGTTTAGAATTTAGCCTGTGATTTTACCTTTGTTTCTTATATAACCATCTCTGTCCTTTATGACTACCACTTATAATAACTTAAAATCTATTTTTCTGTAATTAATAAACGTATTTTAATGTTTTATCCTTACTGGTGAGTTTGTCTAAAGTGCTTGGGGAATCTGCTCAGATCACAAAGGCTGGTGCATGTCCACTATTCTTTGACAAAGTGGCCAACTAATTAATGAGCTTGCATTGGTCAAGAGAAGGTCTTGAGAAGTGTTAGATGGTACATTTCTGGGGGGATTTACTGGTGTTTCCCTGTGTATGGTTCATGCGTGGCTTACAGAGCATTCATGCAACTTAGCTGGGTGTGTCCCTGCATGTTGTTGACTGCTTGTCACTAGCACAGGATTGAGAGACAGCCCAGGCTGGAGAGTTAAGGGGGCACACCAGTCCCACAGTTCCAGGTTGTACCCTGGGGATCTGTCACACTATCTTTTTTGAGATATGGGCTGGACTGACCCCGGAGCTGCAGCAGCATCAGCATACCAACATGCACTTTGCCCCATAAATGCGAAGAAGCAGGTTGCCACTGACACTTGGGAGCTGGCCACTCCAAAATGCTTCCATTTCATGGCCAACCAGTTTGGCATGGGGAGACGAACTGTTGAGGCCACTGTCATGCAGTGCATGATGCCATGAAGAAGGTACTATTGCACTGGGTTATAAAGCTGGGTAATGCTCAGGAAATTGATGGCTTTGCAAGCATGGGGTTCCCAAACTGTATTGGGGTAATTGATGGAACCCACGTGCCTATCATTTGCCTCCCACACCAGGGTGCAGAATTTATAAACAGAAAGGTGGATTTGCAATGGTGCTCCAAGAGCTGGTTGACAACTATGGCAAGATTACAAACATAAGTGCAGGAAGGTCCAGAAGAGACCTGATGTTATGATCTTTTGTAACTTAGGTGTATTTGCATTAATGGAGAAAGGACTGTTTACTCCCAGGATAACACTATGGACATTAATGGAGTGAGGTTTCTCCAGTTATTCTAGGATACTCAGCTTATCTCCTGCTTCCCTAGTTAAATTAAGCCTTTCATAGGTTGCATGGACAGAAGGAAGGAACTTTTTAAACTATGAGTCAGCTGTTGCAGAATGGTAGTGGTGTGTGCATTTGGCCATTTGATAGGGAAAGGGTGCTGTTTGCGGAATAGGTTGGAGGCAGCAGAGAAAAAGGAGTTCACCATTACAATAGCATGTTGTATTCTGTGAGACCCAGAGCGAAACCCTTAATGATGGGTGGGAGGCAGAAGTGCAGCTAGCAAGGTATCCCATAGAAAATGGAAACACCCAGTAGAATATTGTTAGTGATGCCTATTGTACTTATTTTGACTCTCATGCCTGAAAATGCGCAGCTGTACATCCATCTGTTAGCCTGTTGGTGTAAGGGGTGTGTGTGTCATTGTGAGCTGTGAGGTATAGTTTATGGATGGTGGAAGTGGGACCTTGCCTATTTTTTTTAAACTCCATAAATTATTTTTCCTTTATTTAAAGGGATTTCTGGCTTCTAGTCAGTGAAGAGTTAAAATGGATGAATTTTAAACTGTTTTTATTATGAGACAACAAAGAGTAAGGTAACAAATAAATAATAAAGTTTTAATTGAACCTATATCAAAACAATTGTTACTTGAAAATACATTTAACAAACCAAGTTACTAACCCCCAACTGGGGAAAAACCATTAAACAACAACAGTGCAGCCAAAACTGAAAGTTCAGGGCAGAACAATTAAGTCAGAGGATGGTTAAAGTCAGAGGTGAGTATAGGTCTTTGCTCCTCCTTTTATTGTCTGTAGGGCTACTGGGTTGGAATAGCATGCCTCAAACTTGTCAGGTGTTGGAGGGCTCAAAAGTGCTGGGCTCTCTACTGTAAATATTCTCTGTGCCCAGAGGTTGACTGTGTGAGGAGAATGTCTGTGCAAGTACAGTGGGAAGGAGTTGCTGGTGGTCCCACTAGCTTGTATTGTCAAGGAGCTAAAGAACATGGCGGAGTCCAGGTGCACAGGTCTACAGTGCCTGCTGTCCGAACAGGAGCATGTCGTATATTTTGGCTTAATGTAGCCTCCATGAGCTACTTCTGAATCTCCGTGTCCTTTTCCATGTACTCTTTGGCTATGGCAATGTTTTTCCTGGCGACTCCCATGCTGTCCTCAGTCACTGCCACAATCTTTTATGAGAGTTCTTTTTCTTCTCTCTCTGGGTCCTCAAATAGTGCTCCACCTCTGTGACGTTGCACTCCATATGATTTTATGAAAATATGCTAATAAGTGTGAATATAATGTAACTGGAATATGCTTTACGCAAAAGGTCTCTTGTAAGGTATCATTACAAAGCTTATAATCTACTGAGTGTGTTCATCCTATTTGTATGAATGTATCATTCTTGTATCTGAAACTAGAAATATGAAATATAACTCTGAGGTCCTATTGTAATTATGCAAAGTGTGGGCCATTAATGGTGGTTTGGAATCTTGATGGCTCCCATTAACCAGGACAATTGAATGTAGATGGCTCTGTTTACTTGCAAACGTTCCTGTGAGTCAGGCCAGGAAGAATGAAGGTTTGGGGGTCTCACAAGACACGTGACCATATCACCTGCTACTGGAATCCATTTTAAACCTGGTGCTTTTCCATTTAGAAGGATGGGTGGGAACCCAGAGAGACAAAAGATTTCCACCTTGTGCCAAAGCTATATAAGGAGGTGGAACAGAACAAAGGGGGCTGCAGTCATGAGAAATCCCCTAGCTACCACCTGAGCTGGAACAAGGACTGTACCAGGGGAAAGGATTGGGCCCAAACTAGAAAGGAGTGTAGTCTGTGAAAGAAGCTTATTGGAACATCTCTGAGGGTGAGATTTACCTGCATTTAGTTTCCTACTGTATTAGGCTTAGACTTGCATGTTTTTGTTTTATTTTGCTTGGTAATTTACTTTGTTCTGTCTGTTATTACTTGGAACCACTTAAATATTACTTTTTATATTTAATAAAATCACTTTTTATTTGTTAATTAACCCAGAGCAAGTAATTAATTCCCAGGGGAGCAAACAGCTGTGCAAGTCTCTCTATCAGTGTGATAGAGGGCGGACAATTTATGAGTTTACCCTGTATAAGCTTTATACAGAGTAAAACAGATTTATTTGCAGTTTGGATCCCACCGGGGACTGGGTGTCTGGGTGCTAGAGACAGAAGCACGTCTTAAACTGTTTTAAGTTAAGTCTGCAGTTTTGGGGGGACATGGTTCGGACCCTGGGTCTGTGTTGGAGCAGACTGGCATGTTTGGCTCAACAAGGCAGGGTTCTGAAGTCCCAAGCTGCCAGGGAAAATGGACTCACAGGTAGTCTTAACACACCATGTGGCAGTCCCAAGGGGGTCTCTGTGACCCAACCCATCAAAACCTCTCACCCAATTTTGGATTTTTTTTAAGGGACTCTGTGATGAGTTCTGAAAACATCTCATCCCGAGTCTTCCTTTTTGTCGTCCCCTCCCCTCCCCCCCCGCATCACGTTGGCCAGGCCCTCTGCCACTGATAAAGGCCCTGCCCTTGATTGTCTGGCCATTGCAGGTGCTGTGGCTATGGGGTGTGTGCAAAAAAACCCAAATGCGGGGGTTATTGTTCATTTTCTAGATAGACCGTGATAGCATTTCTTTAATAAGTACTTGTGACTTTAACTCCCTGAGATTCTTCCCGGTCTTTGGGGCACCTCAGACATGGTAGATGGGGAGTGTGGGGGGAAGGTACTGGGTGCATTGGGATTTTGGGTGTATAAGTATATGCTATCTTGCCTTGCCACTGTGCTGGAGGAGGGAAATTATGTTCCCCGTATAGACCCGCTTTGCAATTTTCTTTGTGCATTGGTGTTGGAGGGGCTATCTGGATAGTAATCCCCTCTACATCTCCTTTAGGCTGTCCTGACTGGATGATGTGATATCGAGGCAAGTGATTAGGAGGCAGAGAATGACCTTATTCAAAAAGGCAAGGGCAAAACAGCGAGATATGCTATGAAGTTATTCACCAAGATGGTCTCCCCAGACATGCTCCAGGAGTGGAAGGGACTTGCAGCTTGCAGGCTATACTGGGGGAAAGGACCACATGGTTATCCCCTATAATGTGAGAACCAAAACTGAGCAATTTCTCAGTCTTAAGTTCTGCTTTATCTCCCCTGCAGACATGGAAAAAGTGCAGGGAAATATTGATAGGGTCCTACAATGATTGTATGGTAGAATGCATGTTGCAGTATCTCAGTGGGGAGTAGTACTTTTTTTACCTGTATTGGGCATAAAATATGTATTTATACCTCATGTAAACTATGAATCCTAACCAGATTTCTTTTCTCAATAAACCATTCATTTTTGAGCAAATAAATGTTTTCGTTATTTGAATCTGCCACAGGAGAGGGTGGTGTAGAGGCTGTAGCAGTGCTATGCTGTTGGCTGCCATTTTGGAGCAGTGAATGGTGCTGGTGGGGAATGGGTTCACTGAGCAAGACAACTGAGGAAAGCGGAAAAGAAAGGAAAATGAGTAGATGGGTATGTGCCCTCTGTGGTGTGGGCCTAAGAATGGCCAATGGTCAGGGCTGTAGCATGTAATGGAGGCCAGGCAGAACGGCTGCTATCTTGGGAACATGGATAGGAGGGCTGAGTGGAAAGTATGTGCAGAGGGAGGCAAAGGTTGGAGACATAGAAAAGCTTCTAGCTCATGTTCGTGTAAAATGGCTGCAGCCATGGCTCACCTGGCACAGAAGCTAGTGTAGTTAACGCAATAATAAATAATAAATTGTAAAGATAGGTACTTACCTGCTGAAGTTCCCTTCAGAGGATCTTTTTCTTTGGTCCTGGCGTGGGGTGCTTGCTGGAATTGGAATTGGGTTGGTTTTCAACCTGGTCTGTGTCAGAGTCCTGAATCCCAAACAGATCCTGGCTCTAAGGCAGCTCTTCTCTGGCCCCGTCCCGTTCATCCTCCGATGAGTGTCGATTGTTATCTTTGGGTGGAGGATGCAGAACTGGCAGCAGGATCCACAAACTATCTGGGTCAGGTAGTTGTATAATTGTGTAAAATCCTGTCCAGTTCTTCATAAGAGAGGCAGGTCATGTGTCTCCTGCCCAATGTTTTCCATGCATCCTTCATTTTAATGTAGACCCTCCTGTGCTTCTTGCTCTTTATCTGGTACTGGTAGGCAACCCAGTCATGCCACCTCATGGACATCTGTTTTGCAATTTCCACTAACAGGTCTTTATTATGGTGGCTGGCCACAAGAGCTTCCTGCACTGACATTTCTCCCCAAATGGCAATGAGATTCAGGGTCTCAAAATGGCTCCAAGCAGCAACACAAAGCATGTTGTGGGGTTTGTGGTGTAGAATTGCTGTAATATCACAAGAAAGCAGATACACTTGAAGCCAAGAGAAAATAGACATAATATGGCTCTGTGCCAGCTTTTAAACAGGAGAGGCTGCCTTCTGGGAACTTGACACCAGAAGAGGGCACACAGGCACAGAGACAGGTTAGTAATGGTCGAACACAAAGTTGTGTGGAATAGCCATTGGAGGCAGCTGTTGCATGCACGTGAACAACAGACCAAAGTAATTCAAATTTCAGCCAATATAGTCCAGTTAGCATGAGGACTCCAGTGTTCATGGTAAATGTGAAGTTAATGCACTGTGATGCATTGCATTGTGTGTTAGCGTTTTACAAGCAGATTAACTCAGTTTGAACCAGTTCAAAACCCCCCGTAGACAAGCTCTTACAGTCAACATAATGTGAAGCATTTCTCAGTCTTTCTTGGCATCATAGGTGGTGGTAGCCCACTGTGGACTTGTTTGTTTCATTATACTAATTTCTTTATCCGACTCTTCTCACTCTTTGAGTCTGTACTCAGAATGGTCCTCTTTTATGTCCAAGAAGTGAACTGCTGATCGCATTCTCCTTCAAATTCACATGAACTTTTGATGTTGATATTTATTGTACCACAAAGGTGAGACAGGCTCAATGTCAGCAAATGGGGGAGAGGGGGAAGAGGGGAATCAAGATCCACTTGCACTTTCATCAGCTGCACAGTAATGTAATGATAATGTTGCTTATCTGTCCTTCATCTGAAGTCCTTAGCCCTGATCCCAGGGTTCAGCTGAGCCAATATGGAGGGCAAAGGTGGCTATATGCTATCTTCCTGCTCTGCACCCTAATCCTCATGGCTGGCAGGGGCTACTTCAGGCTGCTTTAACTCAAAGCAGCAATAACGGAGCGAGCAGAGCAAAGGGAATGTATTGGGTCCAAGGAAAAGGTGTAGCAGGATCTCAGTTTTCTTTCACTCTGCTCTTCCCAATATGAACCCTAAGTCCATTTTAGGGGCCTGAGATGTTAATGGACGGATCTGTAATGTGGCATAGCCATAAACATGCACTAAAGAAGATTCTGTACAAACAACAACAAACCCTGTGTAAACCAATCAGAATTTTTTTCTTTGTCTTTTCATCTGTGTGCTGTTATATTAATAATTCTCTCCAGGAGTGTGAATCAGTATAAAGCCAGTGTCTTGGCAGCATCTCTTTAATGCAAATTACATACTTTCACACAAATGATCCAAAGTACAGGGCTATGAAGTCTTTATTGAAACTGAAGCAATGAATGAGCCATTCTGAAGTAAGGGCCTCATGCACTCGGAAGGCATGTTCCCTGCTGCCTGGAAACCTGGGACTCCAGACTTTCAGGCATAAAGTAGATATGATCATCTCAGCAAATTTCTGCTAAGGATCACAGAGTGGATGTGTAACCCACAGACATGCACAGCACAAACCCAACATTGCTCCACAGTAGGGCTTACATGGATCTAAAGTTGTGCATAGACCTTGTGCTGGCCCCAGGCATGGGACTGAATTTCACCCTGAGGACAGAACTTGGCCCTTGTGTTGTACAGTATTTGTAAGTTAGGGATCAATTCTGCATTCAGTTGGTATTTTGGAGTTCAAAGATCAGGCCCACCATTACTATTTAATAAACACCAAATATTGTTTAATGATCTCCCATGCAAATTTTGATTCTGTTGGTATGAACTGGCAGAAACCAATAAATAATACTGATCTCAGGACTTACAATTTCAAACACAATTTTTGAAGCTGGAATCTTCCAAACACACTCTAGAAATAGGGGGATAAATTCATCTGGATGTTATTCCATCAAAAAGTATAGTATTACACCAGGAAGAATTTGGCCCAGGGTGTCTTAGATCCATCCAACTTTTTGGGAGGGGTTCTCGCCTCTGCTACAGCCCCTGCAGACTGCTGTGGCAGCAGCAAAAAAGATCATCAGCCACCCAAGGTAGAATTCCCCAAGTATAGGCACTGCATAGTTCAGCCACAGAGGCCCTGCTAGGAGACTGAAGCGGGTATTTCAGAGGCAGGAGGAGAGTCCCGCAAGCACACCTACATTGCAGGTAGAGGTGTAATTTCCAACTTAAGGCAAATGTACGTTCCTAGCTTTGACCGAGCTAATGCACTAAAAATGGGCTAGCTGCTTCTGACACTCTGGACTGTCCTCTGCTGCCAGCTGCGGAGCGGCCTATCGACAAGGGGGAGAGCGGTCTAAAGCAACTCCTGGCTGCTCCAAATTACAGCACTGGCCAACCCCGTCTGTGTTGGTCTCTCTATATGTGCAGCACAGGAGCCTGCCCTTTGCTTCTTTTAACAACAGTTGAATATCAGAGAACGCTATATTAGCCCTGAAAGTGTTATACTACAAAAACAGGCAATTTAATGTAATAAACTAATACATTGTATTTCTGTTAAGCAAGTCTAATTCTGAGGATCTCAAGGCACATCACAAATATCAGTGAATTAAGTCTCCCAATATCCCTTGCAAGCAGGTATTATTAACTGCATTTTAGATATAGAGCAATCAAGGGGTTAAGTGATTTGCTGAAGATCATATAAGGCGTTCCATAGCAAAACTGGGAACAGTACCCAAATCTTCTCTCTCTCGGTACTCTGCCTTAACCTCTAAACCACACTACTTATTATTATCTCCTGTTATTATCCTTTAACTGGATTCTCACTTGAACATAAGAATCCATTTAGCCCATTAGAAGTACTAGATGTCATTCTGATAATAATAATCCTCAAACACATCTGTCACTACCAATTTTGGGATCATATGTTTAGTGTTCGTTGTATCCCTTTTACATGACTTGCCTTCTTTGGTGAGAATGCTCAGTTTACGCTGGCGACAAAGGCACCACTCCATGCTTTCTTATATCACCTTAAATAACTGAGCTTACACTGAAGGCTGGCTAATATGGAACTTTAATACCATGCAATAATAATGTAATCATTGTGAGTCTTGGCTGTGGAGGATTTGAGTCCCAGATTACTGCTGAAAAGCAGCAGGTAAATTTAAGTTCCAGTCATAGACTTCTAATACAAGCCTGAAGTTTACTTATTAGCAACCCAGAGTTTGCATTTTATATTTGTCTTAAAACGTTTACATTTCTCCCCATCTTTGCTCAGTTGATCTGATAGCTCCTCTATACTCAGATTGTGCTCTTTGTTCTCAAACACCATGTCTTTTCATCTGTTAGTAAAACCTTCCTACAGTCTCCTGAGTATTGTCCAATTTATGTCCTGATACCCATTCTAGAATGTTTTTCAAAAATGCATTCACAAGCTGTTTGATCTTAACATCAAACCTGCCATTACACAACACTTGTTAAATGTTGCTTTTAGTCCCTGTTAAGACATAACAGCTGATATTATATTTTACGTGTGCCTCAGTTATTGCTTTTAGGAGTCAGAGTAGCCATTGTTATTTACCTCTGGGACCTCTGTCAAGCTTAATTTAAACAGACCTTTGTAAAAAGAGTTCTCATAGCCTCAGACTGTCTCCTAGTGGATGAATTTCCAATAGGGCCTAAAAAAAGTGTATTAGTGCGCTAACATTCAGTATTTTAATGTGTGCCCTGAGTTTTCCATTAAAAATTTGCCATACTACAGAAAACTGTAACAGCTTAAATCCACCAGGAATTTTATCTCATATGTCCCAAAACCTGTTATTGGAACCATCTCTTCCAATTTTCCAACTACACCATAGATCACCAACCCTATGTAAACATACTCAGAATATCCTTGCTTGCAGCTGTATCTCTCAAATCTTCCCTTCAAGTGTTTGGACAGCTTCTGTTTCAGAGTTCAGGGCTCAGCCCTTCAGCTGTGCTGTTCAGGGCACCTGCCCTCCTGGAGGGGGGTGGGGGGAGAGAGGGAGGGAAGGAAGGGGGAGTTAAAATAGTCCAAACAAAGAGTCAGCATGCTTCCGCAGCCCACAAAAAGCAGAGTCCTAGGCCTTTGGGAAGCCAAAGAGGGAAAAAAAAAAAAACAACAACCACCCACCCCTTCTCCTTTCTGAGAGGGCCTGGGCAACCAAGAGATGGATACACTAGAGAGTTTACAGCAGCGCAGTTGCACTGATGGAGCTGTGCAGCTGTAAGCTGTCTAATGTAGCTGATGGGAGAGAGTTCGCCCATCGGCTTAACTACTCCAGCCCCTGCGAGCAGCAGAAGCTATGTCATGGTAGAACTTCTCCCACCAACATCGTGCTGTCCACACCAGCGGTTGTGTCAGTGTAACTTATGTTGCTCAGGGGGGTGATTTATTCACACCTCTGAGCAACATAAGTTATGCCGACATAAGATGTAGTGTAGATATAGCCCAAGGCGCTCAAGCTGTTTCCCCAATCAGCAACCCCTACTTTCAGGGACCAGGGATATTTGAGTTGTAATTCTACTTCTTCAGAGTGCTACACTGGACTGAGCAGGGATCCTTCTTTTTACAGCTCCGCCTATCTCCAGTCTTGACAAGCCTCACACGTGCATTGAGTTGAGGCAGATGGTACCCAGAGGAGCTCTTTACCCCCTTCCTGAGTGGGGTGCCCACAACAGCCCTAAACTGAATTTACATTAACACGATTCAAACTGTAATTATTACCATACACAAATGCTGGCTGACGTGCAACATGGAACTGTCAGCATTGAACA
This sequence comes from Terrapene triunguis, assembly GCF_002925995.2. Lineage (NCBI taxonomy): Eukaryota > Metazoa > Chordata > Testudines > Emydidae > Terrapene > Terrapene triunguis. The sequence goes on from NW_020664413.1 coordinate 39,933,952, forward strand.
GTTCCACTTCATGGAACTGGCATTTTTTGTAGTGATTTTGTTCAGCGATCCTTTTTTATCACTGAATTTCCATTCACTTTGCCCTCCAGAAAGCTAGTAACAAGCAAAACTGATCACAATCATTGTGAACTGTCATGTGGAAGCAGTATAAAACATCAGCTGGTTTCCCCTCTAGATACAGTTGAACTTCTATGGCTGCAGACTGGTTCAGGAAGCCAAAGAGGTAAAATGTTGTTGACATATCTGTTCATTCAACTCCACGGAGTGCTTTGCACCATATGCCACAAAAATTCTTAACACAAGATACAGGTGATTAAGAATAAATTTTAAGTCTGAAGAAATCATAGATGCATATTCAGGTAAAATCCTGTTGTTCAAAGTACAAACCAAAAGTTTTCTGTTTAATGCCCCTGAAAGGCAGTGGCATGAGATCAAAATCTATTCAATGAGGGTGAAATTCACCTGTCACTAGAGGGCCGACCACAAGCTGTATCCATCACTTCCATTTCAGCTGTATTTTGAAGACTGTGTTTTGAAAGGAGGTCGGCTGCAGCACTGTAAAGGGCTCCACTCACTGCAGATGTAGCTAGTTGGCTCGGTCTGGGAATCAGCTTTCACTGTGTATGGCACCCCCTGTCATCACTTGCTCACACTGTGGTCCTTCTCTTTCTTTGCGACTCAAAGTTCTCCCTCTTCTTGACTCAGCCTTCCGGCCTGGCCCTCCTTCCAGGGTATTAAAGTCCCACCAGACAAGCTGTCAGAATGCCACCTCAGACAGTCTTCCATTCCACCGCTAGGTCCTGTGCCACTTCCCAGTGGCTGGGAGGGGAACCCGGGCCTGCCTGCAACTCTAAAGAACAGTATAGGAGGCCAAACTTTAAGCTACAATTGGGCCAAAATTTTCAAGCGTGTCCGTGAATTTTGGGGGACAAAATGGAGGCATCCCTAATTAGTATACCCTTTTGAAATTGTGGGCCTTTGTACAGAGTGGGGTTGTGGCATTAGGTTCTTAGTTTTAAAGGGCAATATTCTCTTGCGGTGAAGGCACAGAATTGAGAGTAGAGAGACCTGGCTTTTATTCCTGGTTGTTCCATGGATGACCTATTTGACCTTAGACAAGTCACAAAGGGCAAGATTGTGGGTGGTAAGAGGTTGGAAGGATGAAAAGAGCCTTCATATCCCCTGCACAAGGGTCAGGGGAAGTAGCTGTCCTGTGCCTCTGGAGAGTGAACTGATCCAAAGGTGAGAGGAAGAGCTGGACAGCTGCATAGTGGTAATCAGTCTGCACCATCCAAAGGAATAATATTGCATATGCACACCTCCTGCATGGCGGGGAGCTGGGGAAATATTGTGTCTTCTGAAACAGAATCCTCCCAGAGCTTTCTTTGGGGCATTGCGGTCCTGCATCCTGGCCTCCAAAGTGGGCACAGCCTGTCCATTAATGCTGCTATGCCTCAGTTTCATCATCTGTACAATGAGTTAATATTTACGTACCTCACAGGGTGGTGATGAAGCTAACTTCACTGATATTTGCAAACTGCTTTGAGATCACTGGCTGGACGGTGCTGAATAAGTGGAAAGTATTTGTTACAGTCCTGAAGCTCCTAGGTCTCAGCGCTGAATTCACTATAGTAACTCAAAAGATATGGCATATTCCTTTAACCTAAGGTACAGATGCTGTGTACAGCCTGTCATTTTTACATTCTTGGACTGGAATCTGTCCCTAATATTCAAACTTGATGAACATACTGGTTCTCTGGCATGCCTACAGTCATTCCCATCTGCTAGGCTGGCATTGTTCCCACTCTGAATTTGCTGTGCCAATTTCAACAGGGCATAGGTGCTAACCAAACATGGTTTTAGAAGGGAAGCCTTCAGAACACAGCAAGTATCATCGCTTCTGTCAGGCGATCCTGCTGTTTGCAAATAATTCCCATTTAGGGCCACATGCTTCATTACATGGGATCACATCTGTAGATGCTTGTGGGCATTATAAAATCACAAATGTCTACTGTATTCCTCTTTCAATCTGGCTCCACATTTGGAATTTTGCATGCAGAGGAGAAAAGCTCTGCACCTTGTTAACAAGAGACAGCCATAGGCTTTTATATACTCTGAGCATACTTGAGATGTTCCCGAATCAAAGCTGAAGCCACAAACTGCAGAAGCTTACCAGTGTTGTATCGCTTTGTCAGGAGGACCTCTATTGCCATAAGACTAATATATTTTGAGGAGAAAGGACAAAATAATTTTACCTCTTTACAGAACATCTCTGGCCAAATTCTGTCTAGAACCATGAAACTGACATAACCCATCCCCCCACCAACTGGCATATAAATAAACAACATTAATATGGACCCATACTGTGGCTGCCATCCTGCTCAGATTACTTCTGTTGCCAGAAATGTGTGCATGGGATGGGGCTGGAAATAGTTTAGGGTGTGGCTAAATTAACACAGTTCCATCACACTGCCTGATGATCATTAATCCCAACTCTACAGCACCTCTTTGTGGCCATAGGCAAAAAGATAGATAGAGCAATGTTTCTGCAGGTTAGGACTGCTAGAGTCAGGGCAGACAATTTCCAAACATGCACTTCCATTAAGGGCCACTGATTTTTAGATATGATCAACTGCACAGTCCAGCCAGAATTTGGGTCTTCATGCCCGTTGTCCAGATTCTAGGGCACTTTACCATTAATATAGTGCTGGAAAAAGTCAAGTATATGTATTGTACCTGAAACCAAACATCTGTAAAACACTAGATATATTTTCAGTTAATATTTGGGGCTCTGTTTCAGCAAAGCATTTAAGCACGAGCTTAACTGTAAGCATGTGCTCATGTCTCGCTCAAGTTAAGCATGTGCTTAAGGGGCAGATTTTTAAATGTACTTAGGTGCCTAAAGAAGCGCTTTGTGATTTTCAAAAGTGCCTAGGTACCTAATTCCTTTTGATTTCAATGTTAGGTGCCTTTCAGGGTCTCAACCTTACGTGCTTTTGAACATCCCAGTAGGTGCTTATCTGCAACTTTAGGTGGGAGACGACTGAAAATCCACAAGACCTACAGCCACACTGAGGAAGAAAACTATAGGATGGTAAAATGGAAATCAGTGCCAGTGGTTGTACCTACAGCATGCCACTGAGAGATCTTCCTGGGCTCAGCTGGAGGTGTTCAGTGTCTCACAGAATCAAGCCACAAGAAGAAACTTTGTTGTCAATATTTGGACCCTGCTTAATTATTCTCTGCAGAAGACAGCTTTTAGTACTGTCAGGCTGCAAACTTCCTCTTACACTTTCACTTAAATTAAAATTAGTTTTTGGTCTTAAAATATGATGTATATCTACCGTGGTTATGCTTCTGTGAAATTTTTTATCTCGTGACTACAGTAAAAGCCAAGGGGAATCAGAATTATTTAGTGTCCTAATAACCTTTTATCTCTTTTTTTTAAGACATGTATTTATAAAATCTAATATAACTAGCAAGATTTCATGAACTTTTAATTCAATTTTTTCCCTGTGATATTGAAATTTTAAACACAATAGCACTGTGTTTGAGCAGAAGAAAGTGAAACTGGCAAATCTAGTTTGATTGACCACGTTGAATAAATGTAAAAATATGCAAGCCCTAAAATGTGAAAGAAACTAAATTAGATTTTTAAAACGCTTCCACATTTGATGCAGTGCTGTGATAACACAAGCAAGAAATGATACAAGTGCATTCTCTGGACTAGCGTCAGCACTCTTGTACATGGTTTTCCTCAGAGATCAGCTACTCTCTGCCCCAAGGGTGGGGGCCAGAAAGGCAGAAAAACTCTCCGAGATTGGTGTTATGAAGTTTAAGGCAAAGCTTCCCCTCAAGGGGGTGGCGTTTGGGGTGTCTGAAGGGGCAAGAGCCTCCCAATCCCATAGCTCTTGGGGATTCAAAGGAAAAGGACCTCTCTGCCACAGTTCAGTGGAGGCATGAGCTGTCTTGCGTGGATGACTGCCCCTCCTTCTTGGACTATAATGCTTGTGGCAGGAATGTGTTGCAGCTGATCAGTAACAACCACAAAGGCAAGGCAGAGGGAAATGATATGGGCTACACTCTAGAAACCCAGCCAGTTTGGGAGCAGCTGGTGCAGGTTTGGGATCCTGATGAGTCTGTCAAGGACTCCCTCACCATCCCCAGTATGCATAGCACAAAGTGCAGTGCAGCAGATGGTGGGTGGGCGTGTTTGGAGGGAGAGAGGTCAGGAAACCAGGCCGCATAGGTGGCACCCCTTCCACCAATGCAGAGGGGAAGCTCTGGCTCACTGAGGTTGCTACATCAAGAATACAGACAATTAAAGACGCTTTCAACTAAGGTGGAAAAGTCATGGCGGATTGTTCTAAGAATCATATATGTAATACCTCCAGAATGACTATTTGCGTGTATAAATAGTGACATCCAGTGTTCAGTCAGATTAACCACAGGTCCATGCTCCCTAAGGTCATTCATCTAAAAGATATAGCACAGACCCCCTTTAAAATTCCAGTTTAAAGCTAGAAGGCTAATTTGAATATTAACTACCTGCCAAGTTCAACACACCTCCACAATAAACATTTCCTTCCTGACTTGTGGAGAAACAAATATGGTGTGGCTCTTGTATAATGCTTTAACTTTCCTTTTTATGACAGTGTCTGATTATTCCCAGGTGTTTCTGATTTCTTCTCTTTTTCTGCTCCTGTCGCTATGAATGTGACTATTAGGGAAACACCCATAAAGGATGTGTCCACCACTTCCTTCTATGTCTGTCTCTTAACATAGCCGCAAGTCCACTGTCTTCTATCCATGTCAATTCCCTGAGGTATCCACACAGTATTTGTGTTGACTGCATTAATTTTGATCTTTTCTAATCATTCCCTGCCAGATGGTAGTTAAAGTTTAATGGTCCCTGTAAAAATAGTTCTCTTTCTTCTTTTAATCAGTCACATGTGTTTGCTTAGCTAACTGTTAGATGTTCAGAAAGCATGAAGAGACCACCAAGACAACTATTTCAAAATGCAAATCCATATCGTGATTTCAATGCTAAGTAAAAGTAGTGGGTTACTGGGTGAGGAAGATTCTTGGAAATTATCATGAGCTATTTGGCCTTAGATTTTTTGCTTGTTTTTATGTTATAAGTGTATTGCTATTCACCTGTGACATTTCATATCATCAATACTACTGGCATTTAGAACTTCTTGGGCTTGAACATGTATGGTATGAATGGTCAGAAAGAATATGAGCAATCAGCAAAACATTTAAGCATGTCCTTAATCTTAAGCATATGAGTATCTGTAAGGCTGCCATTCAACAAGGTACTTAAGCATATGCGTAACCTTGAGCACATGCGTAGTCCCATTGGAGTCAGTGGGTCTGCTCACATGCTTAAGTTTGGACATATGTGTAAGAACTTTACTAATCAGAACCTAAAGCTTGTAAGCATGTGTTCACTTGACTTCAGTGGCACTTAAGAACATGCTTTACATGTTAACTACTTAGCAGTGCCTCTCGCGGTAAGATTTCACACTTGCATATTCCTTTCACATCTTCCATCTGAGACTTTCCAATCAGTTTACGAGCAAATTAATTAAACTGTACCACACCCCCGTGGGATAGGTAAAATATTATTATACCATTGATGGAGATGGACAGTCTGGGACATTGTGAGGATAAGGGCCTAATCCAGCTCCCATTGAAGTCAATGGAAAGATTCCCTTTGACTTCAGTGGGCGTTGGCTCAAGCCCTAAAAGTCTTGCCTAAAGTAACACAGGAAGTATGTGGCAGAGCCAGTAATAGAACCCAGATCTCCGGCTTCAAATTAAAGTTGTTTTGTTTTGTCTCTTGCTACCAAGTAATAGGATGAGACTGTCACGGGGCGGGGGATAGATAAGCCTACAGCTGCCTTTTGGGGACCTTCTTGGTCCTTCCTCCAAAGCATCTGGTGCTGGCCACTGTGGAGGCAGGATACTGGACTACATGGATTATGGCTCGGAATTCCATTTGTGTTTTTTTTAATACACTAGGAGTGCTGGTTCTCATTGCCTGCTGAAAAAAATGCTCTGGAGCTCAGCTCCTACGAGCTCCTGCTCACTTTGACCACTGTCCAACTCTCAGGCTTGCAAGGAAACAAAGGGAATGGTTCCATCCAGGGATTTTCAGTTGAGTTTTGATTAGAGATGGGAGAATTAGTTAAGAACAGGTAAGACCTAAACTAAAATTTTTGCTTAAAATGTGAACTGAAAGCAAAAGTTTGAGGTTCAGTTGACTATTTCACCCACATTGTCTTCTTCTTGCACATGTTCTCTTTGGGTAAAGTCCAGGCCAGAGAGCAGAGGTATTGACTGATGGCAAAGACTTTTTCATCTTGTTTATATTCAGGTAACGCCTAGAGGCCTGAATTGGGAGCAGAGCCTCTCTGTACTAGGTGCTGTACAAACATCTGATAAAAGACAGTCCCTGCCCCCCCAAAGAATTTACAGTCTAAATACACAAGATATTTTGAAGACGGGAACGGAGATTAAGTGACTTGCCCAGGGTCACACAACATGTTTGTGGCAGAGCTAGGTACTGATCTCCAGTATCCCAGTCCATTGTCTTAACCACAAGAGCATCCTTTCTCTTCGCTCGTTTGGCTAAAATGGGAGAAAAGCCACAACTTCACTGAGTTAATCTATCAAACCTCTCTAAGTCTGAGTACGTTTACACAGCACGCAGCAACGAGCCTCCCAGCCAGGGTCAACAGACTCGAGCTCGCAGAGCTCATGCTACCATCCCAAAACAGCTGTGTAGATGTTGCAAGTCAGGCTGGAGCTCGCAGTCTGAAGCCGAGGGAGGGGAGTGGGCTTCTGAGCCTGAGCTGCCATTTCAAAGTGCTGTCTACACAGCTATCTTTCCAGCTAGCATGAGCCCCACAAGCCCAAGTCTGTCGACCTGGACTGTGTAGACCTACCCAAAGATGCCTGAAAGCCCTGTCAGCTGTGGGAAAACAGAGCACTACCTTTGTTTGTACTCTTCACATCTCCTTTCCTGGTAATGTTTCCCTGTCTCCCTATATGGCTAAATGTTGTATGCACATCAAAGACCAGAATAAGGTTTCCTGTGCTGATGATGGCTACTGGCAGGTGCTGGAGAGATGAGTCTTCTTCTGGACACAACCATTATCTGTTCCTAATGATTCCGAGTTTGTGGGAGGGAATATGAATCTTCCAAAAGGAGAAGTGAGATAAATTGCACCTATACACTGAAATGATTGTAATGCAGAGAAACAGATGTAGTTACTGAGCTGTCAGGATCTCTCTATAAACTCTTTTCTTTTATCACATTATAGACATAGCTCTTAACTATTGATGAGTACAAGCTAATTCTGAAGGTAAAAGTATGGTAGTTCAATGCACTGGAACAGGGGTGGCCAATCTGAGTCGGAGAAGGAGCCAGAATTTACCAATGTACATTGCCAAAGAGCCACAGTAATACGTCAGCAGCCCCCCATCAGCACTCTCCCCCCCCGGCTCCCAGTGCCTCCCACCCACCGGCAGCCCCGCTGGTCAGCGCCTCCCCCTCACTCCCCGCACCTCGCAATCAGGTGTTTCATGGCATGCAGGAGGCTCTGGGCAGGGGAAGAGCGAGGGCACGGCCGGCTCAGGGGAGGGGGTGGGAAGGGGTGGAGTGGGAGCAGGGCCTGTGATAGAGCCAGGGGTTGAGCAGTGAGCACCCCCCCGGCACATTGGAAAGTTGGCGCCTGTAACTCCAGCCCCAGAATCGGTGCCTATACAAGGCGCCGCATATTAACTTCTGAATAGCCGCATGTGGCTCTGGAGCCACAGGTTGGCCACCCCAGCACTGGAATATAGTGTCCTTACTAACACTACTGAGAGACATAACAAAAATTGCACATGCAACACAAAAAGAAAACCACATAGTAGAAAATATGCCTATGCCACCAAAACAGGTGCCAGAAAGTGCATTCCACAGAGGTTAAAAAGGTCACCTATTTCCTTGCTTAATGGAAGTCTGCAGGTAGCTAAATGACTTACAGCTTTCAGTTGAGTCATATAGGGTCAAAACTGGAGTAATACAGTGTGAAATTGGGCCCTTTGATTTATCCAGCTACTTGGCCTCACTTTGTGTGATTTATAAATAGAAATATTTTCCACAGGCAAATTGACATGAACGACATTTTAATAGATGCAGTTTTCTAAAGCTCAGAGGAGTTTGTTTCAGCTGTACAACTTTGGATGAAGTCCTGGGGTTAAAACCACAACACTGAAAAAATGAGGGGACTGTCTCTCAGAAAACCCAGGCCTGGACCATTTCACCACTTTGCACCCATTTCTAAAGTGGGTGCAATACACTACTATGCTCTTTTGGAAATGGGTGAGATCCACTTTGCACAGGTGGAAATGATTTCACAAGGCAATAGAGGAATGGGCCCAGGATCTTGTGTTTGCTTTCTCCCAACATACATGTGCCACGTGGATCTAAGGGTGGAGAATATGTAACAGTTCACATAAAGCATTTATATACTTGATGTAGTATATGCCAGTTGTGAGGGCAGAAAGCCAAAGGTAATGAGCATTGTGAGAATTATGAAAGCTCTTCCTTGCCAAAGTTCTGGACTGGAATTGAAGAACTGTCCTCTTCTGACCCTTCAGGTGCTATTGGTATGATTTTCTCCAGAGAATCCCTAAAGAACTGAAGAATCTTTCTTCATATTATAGTTCTGAGCTTGAGGAAAACTAAGTGGGTAACTTAGGAGTTTTTTTAATAGTTTTCAAGCACTATGAGAATTCCTGGGTGAGAGGTTTTGTTTTTTAATGTTAAAAATGATCTTCATAGCTGGGTGTTGTTGTAAAATGTGTTCTATTTACATTGCTAGGATCCATCTATCATGAAATGCAAAGAAAACTATATTTATGGCAAAGCCACATGTAATTTTTTAAAATGTGTTAATAGATTTTAATATTAGAAAAAGAAAGAAAAAGGCCAAGAAAGTATTCTCCGTCAGCACACACAACAATAAGCTGCTATTTAAAAAGCAGTTTCTCATATATACACAGATAGGGTGTAGGTATGGAACATTACACGTTCATGTCTGAACAACAGAAACCTAGTCTCCATAATACAAGTGAACTCCATCTAGTCAGCAACAAAGTTTGACTTCCAAGTGGAATTGGTTGCCTAACTGCCCCTGTTCCCTTATCAGCTACTTGTCTGTAGATGGGCCCAGGTTCTCAGGTCCAGATGAATTATTATAGAATCATAGGACTGGAATGGACCTCGAGACATCATCTAGTCGAGTCCTCTGCACTCATGGCAGGCTATGTATTATGACCATCCCTGACACATGTTTGTCTAACTTGCTCTTATGCTTGTAGTCACCTGATGCCTGGGGCTGTTGGGAACTGATTCAACCCCTGAAGTGTTTTAAAGCAGCCTGAGCGTTACTCTAGATCCAGGATCGGCAACCTTTGGCATGCGGCCTGGTGGGCCGGGCCGGTTTGTTTACCTGCCGCGTCCGCAGGTTCGGCCAATCGCGGCTCCCACTGGCCGCGGTTCGCCGCTCCAGGCCAATGGGGGCTGCGGGAAACGGCGGCCAGCACATCCCTCGGCCTGCACCGCTTCCCGCAGCCCCCATTGGCCTGGAGCGGCGAACCGTGCCCAGTGGGAGCTGCGATCGGCCGAACCTGCAGACGCGGCAGGTAAACAAACCGGCCCGGCCCACCAGGGTGCTTACCCTGGTGAGCCGCGTGCCAAAGGTTGCCAATCCCTGCTCTAAACTATACTAGATTGTAATAGTCCCCTAAATACTTTTTGTGACAGGTTGGACCCCCCTTTCACGTTGCAACCAGACGTGCTAAGGTCCCAATGAGCCTGCCTGTCTCAACAGCTTGGGTTTCCCTTACTCTGTGTTGCTATGACAGGCTCTTTCCAGCACACACACAGGTAGGGACACACCCAGCTGTAGAATCACACAGAGCCTGCGATCAGATCTCTGTGGTAGGACTTAGCTAGGGATTGCCCAGCACTCACATGCTTACCTCCTTTGGGGTGTAAACCCCAAAAAATATTATCTTGCACTGTATAGAGAGATCTGTACAGCACAAGCTTATAAAAATCACTCCCTCCCTCAATGTGGAGGGAGATACACAGCTTTCCCCTCCCACCCCCCAGTTATGAGTTGTACAAACTGGGTTTTGGTATAAACAAGAAATAAGTTTATTACCTACAAAAGGTAAATTTTAAGTGATAATAAGTGATAGCAAACAGAACAAAGCAGATTACCTTAGTAAATAAACAAAAACCGCAAACTGAGCTTAACACACTAGATCAGCAAGGAAACCTACCTTATTGAGGTTAGAGCATGTAGGGATGCGGTGAGAAAGGCCAAAAGCCGTGTAGAGTTGGACCTCGCGAGGGGAATTACATCCAATACTAAGAGGTTTTATAGCCATATAAATAGGAAGAAAACAAAGAAAGAGGAAGTGGGACCGCTGAAGAATATAGATGGAGTGGAAATTAAGAATAATCTAGGCATGGCACAATATCTAAATGAATATTTTGCATCGGTCTTTAATAAGGCTAATGAAGGGTTTAGGAATAGAGGGAGTAGGACAGAGGGGAATAAAGGACGGGGGATTGACACTGCAGTATCAGAGGTGGAAGCCAAACTTGACCAGCTAAACAGGACTAAATCGGGCGGACCGGATGATCTTCATCCTAGAATATTGAAGGAACTGGCGCGAGAAATTGCGAGCCCCTTGGCGATAATTTTTAATGAATCTGTAAACTCGGGGGGTGGTACCGTTGGACTGGAGAATAGCTAATGTGGTTCCTATTTTCAAGAAGGGGAAAAAAAGTGACCCGGGTAACTACAGGCCTGTTAGTTTAACTTCTGTAGTATGCAAGGTCTTGGAAAAAATTTTGAAGGAGAAAGTGGTTAAGGACCTTGAGGTGAATGGCAATTGGGACAAATTGCAACATGGGTTTACGAAAGGCAGGTCGTGCCAAACCAACCTGATCTCCTTCTTTGAGAAAGTAACAGACCTTCTAGATAAAGGAAATGCGGTGGATCTAATATACCTCGATTTTAGTAAAGCGTTTGATACGGTACCGCATGAGGAATTATTGGTTAAATTGGAAAAGATGGGGATGGATAGGAAAATCCAGAGGTGGATAAGGAACTGGTTAAAGGGGAGACTGCAGCGGGTAGTACTGAAGGGTGAACTGTCAGATTGGAGGGCGGTCACCAGTGGGGTTCCTCAAGGTTCGGTTTTGGGTCCGATTTTATTTAATCTATTCATTACTGACCTCGGAACCGAATGTAGAAGTGGGCTGATAAAGTTTGCGGATGACACCAAGTTGGGAGGTACTGCCAACTCGGAGAAGGATCGGGATATTCTGCAGGGAGACTTGGATGACCTTGTTATTTGGAGTAATAATAATAGGATGAGATTTAATAGTGAGAAGTGTAAGGTGATGCATTTAGGTATGACTAACAAGAATTTCAGTTATAAGCTAGGGACGCATAAGTTGGAAGTGACAGAGGAGGAGAAGGACCTCGGAGTCCTGGTTGATCGCAGGATGACTATGAGTCGGCAATGCGACGTGGCTGTGAAAAAGGCTAATGCGATCTTGGGATGCATAAGGCGAGGTATTTCTAGTAGGGACAGGGAGGTGCTGCTTCCGTTATACAAGGCGCTGGTGAGACCTCACTTGGAGTACTGTGTGCAGTTCTGGTCTCCTATGTTTAAAAAGGATGAACTCAAACTGGAACGGGTACAGAGAAGGGCCACTAGGATGATCCGAGGAATGGAAAACCTTTCCTATGAAAGGAGACTCGAGGAGCTTGGTTTGTTTAGCCTAACCAAAAGAAGGCTGAGGGGGGATATGATTGCTCTCTTTAAATATATCAAAGGGATAAATACCAGGGAGGGAGAGGAATTATTTCAGCTCAGTGCTAATGTGGACACGAGAACGAATGGATATAAACTGGCCGTGGGGAAATTTAGGCTTGAAATTAGACGAAGGTTTCTGACCGTCAGAGGGGTGAAATTTTGGAACAGCCTTCCGAGGGAAACGGTGGGGGCGAAAGACCTCTCTGGCTTCAAGATTAGGCTAGATAAATTTATGAGGGAATGGTTTGATGGGATAACGTGATTTTAGTCAATTAGGCAATAACAGCCATCGCTGGCAAAATGAGGGTCTGGCTAGAAAATCTTGCCTGTATGCTCGGGGTTCTGCTGATCGCCATATTTGGGGTCGGGAAGGAATTTTCCTCCAGGGTAGATTGGCAGTGGCCCTGGAGGTTTTTCGCCTTCCTCCGCAGCATAGGGCAGGGGTCGCAAGCTGGAAGATTCTCTGCAACTTGAAGTCCTTAGATCACGATCTGGAGACTTCAACAGCAGAGTTAAGGGAAAGTGGGGGGGTCAGCTTTTGTGGCCTGCATCATGCGGGAGGTCAGACTAGATGACCATATTGGTCCCTTCTAACCTTAAAGTCTATGAGTCTATGAGTCTATGAGATAGGTAGGATATAAATTAGCAAATTCTCACCTTGAGTGATAAACAGGCTGGCAGATTCTTAAGGCACAAGTTACCTTGGCTTTCCCAGGTTTTCATACACAGGCTAAAATCCTTTTAGCCTAGGACCATCACTTCCCACAGTTCAGTCTTTGTTCCTCAGGTGTTTCCAGGTGTGTTGTTGTAGGGAGAGTGAGTTCCCCCCCATAATGTAATTTTCCCCCTTTTATATCTTCTCCCCACTTGCTGGAAAGCTCTTTTGCTGTGACCTGGCGTAAACAGTTCCCATTGTGTAGTGCTATCTCTGAGAGGTTTCTATTGTACACAGTTCCTGGAGTAATCCTTGTGAGCATTTCCTCAATAAACCATTAACATTGTTTGGCCTTTTTACTGTCATACCGGAAAGGCTGCTTGTGGGTGTTTTCAACCTCAGGACATGTTTCAGCAACATATACATAGTCAAACTTCATAACTTCACATACGACGAGAGCACATACAATCCAATGAGATAGTACTTTCTAGCAGATCAAGCACCTCACAAGACATACTTTGTATAACACATATCCTAATTACATGACAGTGGTGAATATTGGGGTGTCAGGGTGTCACACTATTACGCTGGCCAAGGGTCATCAAATGCATTGTGCTCCAGCTACCTCCCTTCCTGCCCCAACATATTCTCTACACTGGAGAATCCAGGAAAGGGGAGTTAAGGCCATCTACAAAATCTATACATCACTTGGAAATTCCTCTACACACGAAGAATCCTCACCTGCCCATTTAGGGAAGCTTTACTATCCCTTTGCACTCTTCAGAGCAATGCAATGAAACAGTATCAGGGAGGAGGATCTGGCCCCATGGCCTTCAGAAACCTCTTCATTCCCGCCCCCCACAGTTGTGCATTTTTTGATGACCAGCTAATTTATACTAGTTATATGTGATGTTTATATGAATATTCAGACAATGTCACTGCTGAGATTAGCTGAGCTACTGCTGTTCTAGGAAAATAACTTCAGTTGGGGCCTCAGTTATCAGAAATGCTGAAAATACCTATATTTACTGGCTAGGAATATGAGATACAAAATAAGAACATTAAAGAACTCTCCCTGTCCCCTTGGCACCCACATTTTGCCATCACAGCACTCTTTGCAGTTCTGAAGCAAGACAAAAAAAAGGCTTAAGTCAAATAAAATGTGATCTCTTGCATCAGTAATACTAAGTGAGGATTTAAATACCAGTGGAGGTAGGACTAGCACAGGGGAGGGCAAACTACAGCCCCCGGCCCACATCCGGCCCTCGAGCTCCTGCTGGGGAGCGGGGTCTGGGGCTTGCCTCGCTCCCATGCTCCAGCTCGGGAGTGGGGTTGGGGGCTGCTCCGCGCATGCGTGCCGCAGCTCCCGGAAGCAGTGGCATGTCCCCGCTCCGGCTCCCACGTTTAGGGGCAGCCAGGGGGCTCTGCGCGCTGCCCCTGCCCTAAGCACTGCCCCCACAGCTCCCATTGGCCGGGAACTACGACCAATGGGAAATGCAGGGGCGGCACCTGTGGATGGGGCAGCGCACAGACTAGAGACACCTGGCCGCGCCTCCACATAGGAGCTGGAAGGGGGACATGCTGCTGCTGCTTCCGGGAGCTGCTTGAGGTAAGTGCCACCTGGAGCCTGCACTCCTGAGCCCCTCCCATGCCCCAACCCTCTGCCCCAGCCCTGATCCCCCTTCTGCCCTCCAAACCCCTTGATCCCAGCTTGGAGCACCCTCCTGCACCTCCCCAGCTCCACCTCAGAGCCTGCAACCCCAGATGGAGCCCTCACCCCCCTGCACCCCAAACCCCTGCCCCAGCCTGGAGCCCCTTCCCGCACCCTGAACTCCTCATTTCTGGCCCCACCCCAGAGCTCACACCCCCAGCCAGAGCCTTCACCCCAACCCCAATTTCATGAGCATTCATGGCCCACCATACAATTTCCATACCTAGATGTGGCCCTCGGGCCAAAAAGTTTGCCCACCCCTGGACTAGCAGGTACAGTATATATAAGCTTTCCATGCTACTGGGTCCTTAAAAGATTACAAACAAGTGGAGGTGTAAAGTCAAGAAACAATTTAGTCAGCATGATATCTGCATTCTGTTTTAATGTGGAAGCTCTTCTTGAAAAACCACAAACCTGATAGGACTATTTGAGAGAAGTATAGCAGATATAAGTGGCAAAATTAAATAAAGCCAACTGGATGTCTGACATATCAGAGCTTTTGGCAGTGCTGTTTAATTGAAGTTACACTGATGTAGTATATTAGTAAATCACATGCCATGATTACTCTGAAGCTGCCTAACTCAAAGAACTATTAAAAAAAACATTAAAGAACTGCCTCTACCTGTCTGATCACTGTGTCACTCTTTTCCATTTTTGATACAAAGCAAAAAGAATCTGTTTTTCAAATGTCTTCCCCAAACATATTTATGCAGCATGTTAAAAACTGAAGTCAGTGTGTGTTCTAAATTGGCATGTCATTTAACAGAACCCTCATCAAGCTAATGTTAATTATTAGACTTCAAAAGCAATTGTGGAATTTGGTTCAGGTGCCTGCCTAGGAAGAGGAAGCCAAATTCTCTACCTGCTCCTGAGAAAAGGTTCAGTATTGGGACATGTCTACACATACAGCGCTGCAGTGCAGCTGCTGCAGAGTATCTAGTGAAGACACTCTATGCCAATGGGAAAGAGCTCTCCAGTTGGCATAATAAAACCACCCAGGAGTGGCAGAAGCTATATCGGTGGGAGAGCTTCTCCCGCTGTCCACATTAGCAGTTAGGCCAGTGTAACTTATGTTGCTCAGTGGGGTGGTTTATTCACACCCCTGAGTGACATAAGTTCTGCTGACATAAGCTGTAGTGTAGACATTACTTTCTCCTTGGACAAAACCCATGCTGTGTGCGCAGACAGCGTGCTGTTTGGCATAGCTGGTCAGGGGCTGGTGGGAGGCTGTGCAGCCCGGCTGGACAAGGCAGGGGCTGTGTTTGGAGGATGCCAGGTGAAGGCACTGTGTTCAGTAATATGACTGAGCAGGTTCAGGTGCTGGATTCACCTTCACAGCCAGGTGTCTGGAGGTCTGAAAAGACATTGTGGCCTGTTTTAGCTGGGTAAGGACTGAGGATTGGGCCTGCTTTTATTTGACAAAATATAACTGTTTGTTTCTGAGTGGAGTACTCCGTACCATATCTGTTCCTCTTGATTTCCTCATACATCCCCACAAGGGATAAGTTGATACAGTATAAATTGGAATCTGTTTTCTAACCACTAATTGGCATTTCAGCAAATTGATTGTAAAGGGAAACATGTAAATGCTGGGCACACTAAAAGTGTGTCCCAGGGATTTGTTAGCTTGCTCTAAACTAGTCAAGTGACCGACCTCAAGGGCTAAATTACTCCTTGGAGTTTACTCCATTGACTTCAACCAGAGACCATTATTCAGTGGGGTTACAGCAGGTATGGCTTTGTCCCCAAGGTTTATCTTCATAAACATCCCACAATGCCGAATACCCGGCTCCTAGAACAGAACTCCGAAAGTGCCTCAGGCGTTTGAGATTATGGGTCAAAGTCAGAGGTTGCGTTGTTTTGCAGTTTAAGAGCCCATTTGTCTCTATTAAATGTTAATTTTAGGGTACATTTTAAAAACTATTAAATCATGTTCTTTACATGTCAGCTAAGGGTGGGATTGAGCAGAGGAGAGTTGAGCACCCAATTTCCACTGAAACTCAAATTCCCTTAGGTAGTTTTGGACATCCTGCCCAAAATGTATAAGCCCTTGAATTTGTCAGTAGAGAGGCAGATCTTTCAGTCACTCATCTGTGTCCTGTTCTGTAAAAAGAGATACCCAGGATTTCCTCCACCAAATTAATTGTGAAGCCAGGGAAGGAACCAAAGTATTCGAAAAAAAGTAAAAGTGCATGAAACACGGATGACGAGAAAGGGTTTCAGGTGTACAAATTAATGTCATCAATAAAAAGATATGATAGAGCAGATCAGGCTTGTTAATGAGCTGCCTGTGTTGCCTCCCTCATAATCAGATGAGTTAATAGTTTGACAGAAATAGGCACTCTGAAAAATAGAGTTTGCAGTGGAAACAATGACTCAACCTTGAATGCAGCAAGCTAAATATCACTGCGATAGTATCTAATTTCAGGATCTGATAATGTTATATTGAACAAGTAAACTGGGCTCAGATTAGTTTTCTGAACTGTATTTTTAAGTGTAATGATACTGGAGTTTTAGAACTTTAATTCTAATCCAGGTTTATCTGGTGGCTTGAATTTGCAGTGAGAAATACTGCACTCTGGAGCACAGGGAAAAATAATCAAAGTAGCTTTCATGATATGAATAGTGTCACTATTTTGGGGTTATATATATATATGATAACAATAATCCAGGTCATGTTTTCATTGTATCATGAAAACGTGGCCTGCATTATTGTTATCTATCGTATACATAACCCCAAAATTTGCTAGATACTATTCATTCCTGTAACAGCTGTGACAATATAGGGCCCAGTGCCAGTGCCACTCTCTATTTAGAACTTGCATTGAAATTGTGGTCCCCTAGTTTTAACTGGGCAATAAGCTAGAACTGTGCTACCGTTTTGTTTTATCCCTCTTTTAAAAATGCTGATTTTTTTGTTCTGTGTTAGATCTCAACATAATAAACACAAGTCTTTGGAATTGATGTTTATATCAGTTGAAAAGCTGTATTTTAATATTAATAGTGCAGAGATTAAAATGCACAATCTAAAGTCTTCTCTATCTGCATGCAGGAGTACAATGAGCATCCCCACTTTAGCCTTGATAGATCACACCCATAAATATCTCTTGGGTGAAAAGTAATTTAGTCTTGTACATATGCATATTATCTCAGTCCAAAACTCATCGTGAATAGAGACGATCTGTTTAGTCACTGTGCTTTCATCATATGCACTGATGTGAGACCAACAAACCTATTTCACTTAGGATTTTTAGGTGGACTCAAACCGTTTGTTTTAGCCCTTCCATAGAAGTTTGCTCATGATTTAGTTAAAAAGGTTTGGCTGTTGGAATTGTGGAAGTAGAGTATGTTCTACTGTTCAGACACTAGTGAACAGGAGGGATAATCAAACCTGGCCTTTGTCTAAATGAACAGAACTTGTGTGGGGATGTTCTGTCCTGCATACGTAAATTTACAAGTTGTCTAAATAAGAAACTCAGGATCAAATCCTTCTTTTAGATCCATACATGCAAATACCATTGCACTCAATGGACATTACATACATGTTTTGAGTGCAGAGGTAATCTGACCCTGCTTCAGTTCACACCAACAGAGAACTTTGGCACACAGAATTTACAGACCATGGGCTGAATTCAGCCCTTGAGCTGAGCATAGGTCCATAACCAAAAAACTGCACAGAGGGGGTTCATGCTCCATAGGTCCATGTTCCATAGGCGCTCTGTTGTTAGAGTATGGGATGTTCTGAGGTGAGACAAGGAGTCAGGGGTGGTCTATGTCTTTTGGCACACACATCCCCAGGCACAGCTGCTCAGATTACTCCTGTCTAGGAATAATCTGGGGGCAGGGTACTGGGCCATGCATTCATACTGTTTTTAGTACCCGCTCTCCCCTAGCAGGGCGTAGGTCCTGAATTTGATCCAATAACTGCTTTGAAATGGCTGAATTTATGTTCAGTCCTCCTTGTTTCTTTCATGCTTCTGTACTGAGCTCTCTAAACAATTCACTCTCGTCTTCCCTTCCCCTCTGTAAAGGCAGTTTGTGACACTTGGATGCCATTTGAAAATAAATTGCATCGCATTAACTTTGTCAGAGATTGCGCATGTCAAACACAATACAATGTTTTTAAACATCATGGGTTTCTAGTATATTCTATCATCAAATTAGCTAATATATTAAAAGTTTACTGGGAATAGTTGACTCACTTTGGCAGACACCTGAATTTTAGAATTACTCAGTCATAAATCCAATTGAAATAAAGGTGCTTGCAATTTTATTTTTATTTTTCACTACCAGCAGGGGGAGTACTAAGGATGAAACTCTACAAATCTTAAGACTTCATGCCTTTATAGGACACACTATCCATTGCTAATCATTTCAGTCAAACTATGTCCTAAGGCACCTGCCCCCCAAGCTGCCATTGACTTAGATGGGAATTGAGTAAAGTATCTGAGGATAGGATTTGGCTCTACCATTATGCATAGTCACGCATTCCTATACTCTTCAAAGTGAACCCCCCAAAGATTTACCTGAACAACATCATATTTAGAGAAAAAACAAATACCACTAATGAGTACTATCTGGAATAAGATCTGTGACCTGGTTGCACAAATCACTGACAATATCCAGGAAACTGATAGTATGTTCCAAATATGTTTAGTAATTTGGTTTCTGATTGTGCAGTTTAGACCACAGTTCTATGAGACAAACTCTACAAATACAGAAATATAACTTCTCAGTCTAGAATTTTAAAAGATCATTATGTTATTGATTTATTGCAGTTGGCCAGTATCTCATATTAGCTTTCAGGCAGTGTTTAAAAGTCAGCGTTTTCCTAGACTAATGATTTCCCTCCACCAGCAAGTTTTCTATCAGAAAGCATTCCACACCAGAGAATCTTGCATAGCTGTCATTGGTGAACTGAAAGTGAATGTGTTAGAGTAGATCCTAGTGTGCTGATGTGGCTGAGTATCATACTGGTAGCAGGCTAATAATGCGTTTGGTTGGATCTGAATGTTGTCTTAACTTCTGATTTCCTTTTTAGTGCTTGTGTTGTAAGGAAATGAACTGCTGGAAGATTAACCTTAAATTAATGTAGGATTTTTATGGGTTTATATATATATATATTATATAAAATGTAGGTATTTATATTTGGTAGAGGTAATTATCTAAATGAGCACTACATAGTGTACGCAACCGATACGTTCTGTGGATACGGAGAACTACAGTGGAAGAAGGTATTTATACAGCCATTACCCAGTAACAGCCGTAAATAAAGTCTTGAGCTTTGGCAATTAGCTATATTGCTTATATTTGCTCTAATACACTGTGCTGATATTAACTTGCCCTCAAGGGGATACTGAAGGTACCTTGAAGAAGTTGTTCAACTATATATTTGTGTCATTTCTGGATAAACGCACCATGAACCCACTGATATACCAGAGATACCTGGATGATATTTTCATCTTCTGGATAGATGACCTCACACCTCTAGTTGTCACTACCATCCCATATGAACAATATGAGGTCTCTGTCACACAGTCTGTAGGGTTCACGACCATGAGTGCCAACCTCAGGGAGGATGTCAAAAGCAGGGCAGACAGCCTCAAACTGGTGGTAGGGTCTATAATTAGATTTCATCAACCCTTTAACAAATGTGAACTCCTGGATCACTATAACAGTCTCACCATGGAGTTAGACAGTCCCCTTAGGCTCTCCAGTCTAACTTGCCACCCGGTGGACTTAGTGATCAATGGTCACATACACCAAAAAAACCCAACCCCCCCAAAAAATATTCAGGTTGCTCCCAAGAGATGAGACACTTACCCCAGATCAATTTGTATGTAAGGGCAGGTCTACACTGTGGGGCTCAGTCGACCTAAGTTACGCAGCTCCAGCTATGTGAATAACGTAGCTGGAATCGACGTAGCTTAGGTTGACCTTTTGGGATGTCTACACTGCGCTGGGTCGATGGGAGAAACTCTCCCGTCGACTTACCTTATGCTTCTCATTCCAGTGGAGTACCGGAGTCGACAGGAGAGTGATCGGCGGTTGATTAATGGGTCTTCACTAGACCCACTAAATCTACCCTCGGTGGATTGATTGCTGCACGTCGATCCCTCAGTAAGTGGAGACAAGCCCGTAGATCTCACACGAAAGACAACACTGGTAGCCAAGCCTGTAATAAACCAATTGAGGATTTATTAACTAGAAAAAAAAATGAGAGAGGCAGAGTTAAAGCAGGCAACATATATACATAAATCATGATAAATGAATGATAAATGGCAACAAAAATGATTGGGGGCTGGAGCACGTGACTTATGAGGAGAGGCTGAGGGAACTGGGATTGTTTAGTCTGCAGAAGAGAAGAATGAGGGGGGATTTGATAGCTGCTTTCAACTACCTGAAAGGGGGTTCCAAAGAGGATGGATCTCTAGACCATTCTGAGTGGTAGCAGATGACAGAACAAGGAGTAATGGTCTCAAGTTGCAGTTGGGGAGGTTTAGGTTGGATATTAGGAAAAACTTTTTCACTGGGAGGGTGGTGAAGCACTAGGGAGGTGGTGGAATCTCCTTCCTTAGAGGTTTTTAAGGTCAGGCTTGACAAAGCCCTGGCTGGGATGATTTAGTTGGGAATTGGTCCTGCTTTGAGCAGGAAGTTGGACTAGATGACCTCCTGAGGTCCCTTCCAACCTTGATATTCTATGATTCTATGATTCTAATTCAGTTCATGGTTTCAAAAGGTGACAGATGTAGTAATCTGTCAGCACTGAATATCTTTTAGGGCTAATCCTAGATTGACCCTGGGGATCTCTGGTTTTTGTTTCTTAGCTCCAGCCCTTGTGAAAGTACAAACTGCAAACAAGTGAAAAATCTTCATATTAGTTATTTTTATTTTCATCTTCTAGCTTTCAAACTGATGGGATGAGGCCTTCTGCACGTACCTCTCCATAGGTGGATGGGAGAATTAACAAAGCTTTAGTTCTGTAATGGTCCACTTAATTTTGGTAGTTGTCCTGGATAGCTGGGGAGAACCACTCTTCCCATCTGAGTTCAAAAGTTCAGAGTAGGCATTTTTACAATTGTAAAACAAACCTTGTAGCATGGAATAGAGACATTACAAGTAAGGTTAACGCATGCGGCATCTTATAAGTTTTTTATAGAGAATCTAAAACACATCCTTACAAGTCTGACACCTATGTTGAACAATAGTAACATACAAGTGAGCTGGTCTGTTTTCCGCTATGAATTTGTCAGTGCTCAGGTGACGCCTACAGATTTGGTAAGAGCTGGCACCTAGTTTACAGCATTACAGTATCATCAAACAGTTACAACCTATACTTGATGGGAACCACATCCTGAAAGAAGTCTTTCCCCAGCCCCTTTTTCTGGCCTTCAAACAACTCTGCCCCAAAACCTGACAGGCTTATCAGACACAAGCTCCCCACAGACCAGGATCCACCAATTCAAAGCAGCACCAGACCCTGCCAGAACAGATGCAAAACATATCTCCACTGCTATGATGATCAATACTCCCCACAACATAACCTTTCAAGATCCATGGGTCCTACATGTACCCATCACAACATGGGGTAAACCTCACTGAGGGCACTAAATGCCTCAACAACTATGTGGGTGAAACCAGACAATCACTACACTCTCGAATGAACTCGCACAGAAAAACAATAAAAGACAAAAACACTAATCACCCGCGGATGAACACTTTTCACAAAACGATCACTCCATATCTGACCTCTCAGTCCTCAGCCTCAAAGGAAACCTGCACAACACCTTCAGAAGATGAGCCGGGGAGTTTAAATTCATAACTTTTCTAGACACTAAAAATCATGGTCTGAATAAAGACACTGGATTTATGGTTTATTACAACAATCTGTAAACCATTAATCCCACTTTTTTGTCCTATTCCTGCAAAGGTGTTAACGGGCCACTTCACTTTGAGCTGTTCCTTACAATATGTGTTAACTACTTATGCCAAACAATCTGTTCCACCTTGTATTAAGCTGTCATGCTCGGAGGCCAGGTCTACACTACAGACCTATATCGGTACAACTACATAGCTCAGGGGTGTGAAAAATCCACCCCCCCCCCGAGCGACGTAGTTAAACTGACCTAATCCCCTGTGTAAACAGTGCTATGTCAATGGAAGAGCTTCTCCTGCAGACATAGCTACTGCCTCTTGTGGAGGTGAATAAACTACGCTGATGGGAGAAGCTGTCCTATTGGTGTAGGAGCGTCTTCATTTAAATGCTGCAGCTGTGCTGATGCAGTGTTTTCGAGGTAGACCTGCCCTTTCTCTGGAGGGTAATTTTGACTGAGAAAGGATTGTAGGATTGTGCCCAAGATGCTTATTCTGTGCTTTACACCTAATGCAGTGTGGGTGGAAGTAATGAGGCTTCCTTTCTATTAGGCAAGCACCATTTCAGTTATCTTTGAACAAAGGGTGGTGGGAAATTAACAGTGCAGCTGGATCAGGTCTCGTTTACCATCCTTCCAGTACCTCTTAATTGTTAGCCTAATTCATTTCTAGCGTTATTACTCCCTGCCTCTCCCATTCTCCAGAAGTGATGTTTCTTGGAATAACAATAACTGATGAGTGGTGTAAGTCATTAATTCATGTTTGCAAAGTGCCTTGTCATTGATGTTTTTGTCATTTGTCACATGAACGAGCATTTGAATCACACATCAATGGTATATTTAACACTTTCTATTTTTTTTTGTTCATTTTCAGGTGGAGTCAAATATTTAAAGTAGATGGAAGGAACTAATAATTTTCAAAAAGGAGAGAATTCACAAGTCTTAATAAAATCTGAGTGGTTCACTATTGCAACTGTATAATGAAATGAAAACAAATACTAATTGTTCTTAAAATAGCTCCTTGTTATTATCACTGATTAAAATACATTTGTTGTTAATGGAAGATGTAATACTATTGCAAGTAAAGCAAGTTTCTTTTATGTTTGATGTCTCCAGTTCCTTTACAAGTCGAAAATGTTGGGTCTATAAGCCATTCCTGTGTACATTCCAGAAAAGAAAATGCTATTTCCATAGATCATTTCACTGCCATGGGATATTGCCTCCTGATCCTAATTCCTTAGAAGCATCTTTGCTACTAAAAATAAGTGACTATTTCTTGCTTTAAATTTATACATATTATCAAGCAGAACTTATTGTTCTCTTTCCTTTATGTAAATTTGTCCTGGCATAAAGGAAGCTGCTCAGACATTTTCATTTAAAATTGCAAATGTGTATACTGTAGCTCCACAAAATTTTGTCATAGTTTATAAATGCACGTGCCACTTAGCAACCAGTTAAAATATGTCATGCAAGTACAATTCTGTCTGAGAAGGCAAAGAGTTTATTGCTCAGGTTTTAGTCAACACATGCCCTCATAAAGTTGTACACTCATATGGCAAGTAACAATAAAATACTGATCTGTGTTACACAACCCCTAAGCACAACAGAGCTAGAGGAAAACACTAACCGTATCTGTGGAAGAAGGAATTGTTCAGAACAAGTTTGTGTTGTCAAAAACAGCTTTTCCTTAGAACTGAATCTGGAGGGGCTGGAAACAGAATGTGCACATCTTTGAGATCTCAGTGAGGGAAGAAAAGGGCAATTTTGCAGCCTTTGGTCCAAACTCTCCTATAAGTTACACTGTCCCCCTGCAGTCAGTGAAGATGCACTGGTAAAGGTTACTGAGCGCTAGCGTTGCCAACTGTCTAATCACACAAACGCAAACACCCCCGCCTGGCCCCTTCTCTGAGTCCTCACCCCATCACTCCATCCCCCCTCCCTCCGTCACTCGCTTTCCCCCACCCTCACTCATTTTCATCGGGCTGGGGCAGGGTGTTGGGGTGTGGAAGGGGGTGCAGGTTCTGGGCTCGGGCCAAGGGGTTCGGAGTGTGGGAGGGAGCTCTGGGCTGAGCCTAGGGCAAGGGGTTGGGGTGCAGGGTGCAAGCTCTGGGAGGGAGTTTGAGTGCTGGAGGGGGCTCACGGCTGGGGCAGGGGGTTGGGGTGCAGGAGAGGTGAGGGGTTCAGGACTTCAGGCTCCCACCAGGCGGTGTTTACCTTGGGTGGCTCCCAGGCGGCAGTGCAGTGGGGCTAAGGCAGCTTCCCTGCCTGCCCTGGCCCTGCGCTGCTCCTGGAAGTGGCCAGCACATCCCTGCGGCCTCTGGGGGAGGGGAGAAGAGGGGGCTAGGAGGCTGCGCGCACTGCCTCTGCCTGTAGGCACCACCCCCGCAGCTCCCATTGGCCACAGTTCCTGGCCAATGGGAGCTGCCGAGTTGGCGCTCAGGGCAGGGGCAGCGCGTGGAGACCCCATGCCCTCCCTAGGGGCTGTAGGGATGTGCCGGCCGCTTCCAGGAGCAGCGCAGGGCCAGGACAGACAAGGAGCCTGCCTTAGCCCCACTACGCCGCCAGACTTTTAGCGGCCTATAATCTCCCGGTTTGGCTTCAGTAGCCTCTGGGAGATAGAGCCTGATTCTGGGAGACTCCCAGAGAAACCAGGAGGTTGGTGACCCTACTGAGCGCAGGATGTAGTCCTATGAACAGAAATTACTCCTCTAGTTGCTGAGCCTCAGTATGTGTATCTGACAGTACCTTGCCAGCGAATGAGAAACTGCAAAACCTTCAGAAGTTTGATGGCTACTTCCATTACTAGATGGCTTCCGCAGAGTAGTTTTGCTGTGGGTTACTGAAACTCAGGAAGATATGGCTGTACAGGTTTACACTCTGTTCACATTTTCCAGATTCTCTCTGCAACCACAAGAATGAGAACCTGGTTTAAAAAAAACCCCAAAAGCTGACGATTCTGCAGCACAGGGAGAATTCCATGTCAAATTCCATGGCAAATTTCACTGGCACAGAATCATGGAATACATGGGGCTCTGATTATATTTTTTCTTCTCCCACTTTAAAAAAAAACAAAAACAACAAAAACATAATATGCACTAGAAGTCAAAAGGAACCACTGGATTATCTAGTCTGACCTCCTGTATATCACAGGCCACCAATATTGTAGTACTCATACTCTAAATTTAACCAAAATTAGACCAAAGTATTACAGCCCGCAAGAGACTACTAGACTATTATATGCCCCAGGCAGAGAACGAGGGACCATTGTGCACCAGTGCCCAAGGCCTCTGCAATGATTAAGTGAGATATACCCAGATAATCCTGGCAAGTGATCTGCACCCTGCAGAGGAAAGCAATCCTCCCCACCCAAAGGTCACTGCCTGTCCTGGGGGAAAACTCCTTCTCAACCCCCCCCATATAGCAAGCAGTTAGACCCTGTATGAGCAAGAATCAGCCAGCCAAGCAACAGAGAGAGAGCGTGAATGCTCTGTGCCACCTTAGAG
The DNA here is from genome assembly GCF_002925995.2 of Terrapene triunguis. Classification (NCBI taxonomy): domain Eukaryota; kingdom Metazoa; phylum Chordata; order Testudines; family Emydidae; genus Terrapene; species Terrapene triunguis. Next base: position 39,959,590 of record NW_020664413.1, read on the forward strand.
CCTTGGCCTATCTTGTCCAATGGCAGGATATAAACCAAAATAGGATACATACATGGCAAATGGTGGCAACATATGACATTTGCACTGGTTAGTCAAGCAACACAATTTTTTATTCAACAGGCTAAAGAACTGGATAGACACTGACCAGGGCCATGACAGATGAAAGTATAGGATGGAGTACAGGGGCAGGGAGCAGACCATATTACATAAATATATCTGATCCCAGTACAGAGCATACCAACAACACTTTCAACTCTGAAAAACAAGTCAGGAAAACAGTCTCTCTCTCTGCAAGTCTTTCAGCTTTAAAATTTCCTAGACACTTGTCTCCAATAGAGAAGGAGCCACAGTTCCTTCACTGAACACTCTCCAAGTTGTCCACATAAACAAAACTTATTTTATTTGTTGTGACATTGATTGAAATAATGAGCTCCTAGGAACAAGGAGTTGGAGAAATAGCTTCAAGAACACAGAGAGGGACACCTCAAACAATTAGAAGGCAATTAGATGGAAAATGATTTTGGCTCCAAATTCTGGGGTAAATAATGCAGTCCTTACTCAAGCAAAAACTCTAGCCTACTCTAGTGTAAATTTTACCTGAGTAAGGATTGGACTCTAATAATTAGATATCAATGCAGAAATAGTGGTTCTGTTTGTATATTTAATTAATTGCCCAACAGACCCAGAACTGACCACATCTTTATGGAAATCATAGAGCTATTGTGTGGGTGCTGAATTCCTTCAGGACTACTTCCCAAGCACTTAGCAATGCTAGTTGCCTTGTATTAATTATGATGCTACTTTTGATTTCAGGTTTCAAAGTACTGAGCAACTGCTAATTTGTGTTTTCTTCACCCCATAATGGAGCACAATCTGTCTGAAGCATTGGAGAGTGCAACTAGAAGGTGTTAATTATAGTGTCCCATTCCCCCTTCCCCTCCCTCTGGGCTAAACTCTAGTGGTTTAGGTTGCATTTACTTAAGTAGCCATTTGATCTTTCCCAGGAGAGGATTTTGTATGGTTTCTTTTAATCTTCTCTGCATGCATTCACCAATGGCTCGCTGACCTCTTAAGTTAATATTTGTGTTTATGGGCAAGAGGTCACAGGATCTACAACAGAACAAATAAAAATAAAGTTTGTAAACCTGAATTAAAGAAAATGGTGTCTAGTAAAATGTACATATGTCTGTTTTAAATATGGATTAAGTCCATCCACCCATGACGATTTGTCATGAACAAATATGGTTTATATTGATTATACATTTTTTAAAAATGTATTAAAACGATAATTATCATAGTCCCCTTTCAGCTACGGAAGAATCTAACAAAGGATTTTAAAAGATATTAAATTAAATAAAAATGTGAAATACAAATGCTTAACTTTATGCATATGAGTACCTCCATTGATTTGAATGGGATTAGTCACAGAGCATAAAGTTAAGAACATGTTTGCCTTTGCAGGATTGAAGGTCTTATACAGTAACTATGCAGCACAGTATGGTTCCACTGTCTGTGATATAGGGCCTGTTCTGCTCCCACTAAAGTCAATGAAATACCTATTGACTGAGATTCTGATTTCACTAATACCAATGCTCTGCCATTGTGTATGGCAACTCTATTGAGGTCTATGGCACTACTTTAATCAACAACACAGAAATCAAAATAGTTCACCTTAATCAAACATAATTTAGGTTAAGGTGAAAGAGTCAAGTAGCCATCTCAGAAATTGCAAAACTTGTTTCATCCAATGCAAAACATTATTCCATATCTCATTCCGATAGTAAGAATGTCTATAAATCTGAGAGTTTATTTTCCACTGTTATTGTTTACATAAGGTTAGAAATCCAAAGAGATTTATTTCCTAACTTCTTTCTAGCACTGCAATAGTAATATTTGCTGTCCAGTGAGAACCATAGCCGAATCCATGATCCGGATACAAACAGAGTAAGTGACAAATCGTCTGCATGACCCAAAATACACAAAGCAGGAATTTCAATAACCACCTTCTTCAAAGTGTTAGAATGAATCAGAAAAGCACCCTGCCAAAATTAATGAAAAAATATGAAAACTGTGCAACATTGTACCTAAAAAACATGAAGAAATGAGAAACCTGGTATAATAAATATGCTGGTCCTGATCCTGCAGAATCAGGATCGCTACAAATTAAATTATAATTAATAGTTTTAAATTAGATTCCCTTCACTTTTGAAACAATGGTGGGGGCAGATTATACTCAACTATACCTATGTGATCCTACTGAACTCAGAAATGTTGAGTTCGATGGGGTTGCATGTAAATGAATGTAGAGGTTGGTCCAATGTACTGAATTGTGAGATATTACTAAAATGAAATATTAATTCCCATTTATTCTGAACATACTAGATTGTTTCAATACCTCCATTTTAGAAATAGAAAAGTAGGCATACTGTCTTATTTCCAGATATCACAAATGAATCAACTATTCTTTTAACTGGAAATCCTGCAAGTATTCTATTTATACCGAGCAATCTTAGCAAGTGATTTGAAATTAAACCATTTTCTCAGCACCTGTAAAAATGTGCAGATGAAGAACTGGCAGTGTGATGATTGCTTTACAGATAAGCATTTCCTTCATCATCTTCAAGGACATCCAGATTTATGATCTAATCACTTGGCTCTTTAACAGGATGCATTTGAATCTGATTAAAAAGAAAACAAATAGCAGCATTTATTAATGAAATCTGCTTGACCTTTCCACTTACCTAACTCTCTCAACATAGGGTGTTAAAAAGAGAACGTAGCTTCCTTAGCATTTCTAAATATTTTAATTTCTACAGTTCCTATGTGCAGAATGCTCTGCAGTGCATTTTTGGACATTGGCAAGTGCAATTTTTTGAGTTATCTTTTTTTCCCTTCTCTTCTTGGACTTTAACTGCTTAACCTACATCCTAATTCAGGTTGCTCATAAACCTTAGCCTTTGTTGTAGGTCCGACATCTGCATTATGTCAGTAACAAGTAAGACATTCACAAAGTTCCGGAATGTTGCAAGGCATTTTATAGGTGCTGCAATAAAAGGCAAATTGAATTTACAAAAATGCATTTGTCACTGATTAAAAACGTACAAAGTTAATTGGAAACACTGTGTAGGTGTTGCCACACAACTAGAGGTGTAACGAGTGGTTCTAATTCAGATTGAACATGGTAGGGTAGTAGATAGTCATATAATATTAACATTCTTAGTAATATTTTTCCCCCTTGAAAAAACTGCCATTTGTTTACCCGTAGATCTAGATTACTGGTTGAAATGGTGAAGTATGAACAATGTTAACTGAGAATAATCCCTGATTTCCTGGCTCATTTTCAGAGCTGCCATCATAGTGGTATCTATAAATATAATTCAGTGCTGGTAATTGCAATGTCCCTGGGGAAGGTTTTCTATGGTTTTTTTCCCTCCCCACTTCACTGTTGACAATGTTGTAATGTAGTATATAGCAAGTGAGGTGGAAAGAGGGAGGTAACCAAAAACTAAGGCAATCAGCACCCTCCCCCAGAGTGGAGTGAATTATTTCCATATAATCCACTTAACCTTTGCCATTGTGGGACCTGGGAAGCTTGAATGTATTTCTAAACTTGAGTCTTTTAATTGCCAGTTTATAGTGTCACTAGTCCAGCTCAGCTGGAAAGATGATGATTGGAAAATAGTTCCATAAGGCAATAGCTTTTCACCTCAGGCAGGAGTCCTAATTATTATTAGTTTTGTGGTCTGTTGTCCTCTCAGTCTGTTGGACAGTGGCCTACAACAAATCCACAAGTGATGGGCTGGGTTCACACTGCTGTAAAACTGGAGTAACATACACACTGGAACTGATTCAGCACTAAGTGTATTCAGAAGGGCCTAAGAGACCTCTGCTTTTGTACTTGGAGATAATTCTACACAAGTCAGGTTGGAGATAACTGAGCAGTATAAGAAAACAACATTGTGATTTCCTCTCTCATGCAGTCTCCATTTGACAGTGAGAGTTAACTCATATGTCAAATACATGTTCCCTCCCCACATCATACACAAAATCTTTAGGTTATCCTTTATACACATAGCCTTATATTTGACTAATACTGTAGAAGTTTTGTTGCTCATTTCCCAAGAATTAAGTGTGGGGAAAAAAAATCCAAGTCACTTGAATATTTTAGTTAAAAATATACTCAGAGGGAAAGAATAGCTCAGGGGATTGGTAATAGTCCACAGGAGCATTTTAGACGTGGTACTAACTCAAAGCTAATATTGACTGATGGCTGTATGGCAGTGAGTTGATCTCTTATCATATTTCCCAGTGGACAGGTGTCCATACTCACCAAGCAGGTAATCTTGCTCACAGACTCAGCAGAGTTATCAAGACTGAATGGATCTGGGAAATGTACTAGCATCTCAGGCAGGGATTTCAAAAGAGCCTAGGAGAGGTAAACAGCCAACTTCAATTGAAATTCAACAGAGCCTTGGGTTTCTTTGAAAATCCCAACCTCAGTCCTAGATCTTCCAGAACTGGGTTGAAGCATATTTGTTGGGCAGCATGGAGAACCTTGCATTGGTCCTGCCTATGACATCACTCTGAGGTATCTGGATAAAAGCCAGGGAACTGGTACCTTTCACAAGTACTAAAATCATGCTCAGAAGCACAGTTTACATGCTCTGTTTCCCCCTTCCACAAGCTTCAATCTGCCAGCCAGTGCCAGGGGGTGGGGATAGGGGAGGACATTGGAGTGTCTTGCATTGCTGATGTCATTAATACTTCCCATCCCTGCACTCAGGGTTGCAATGATCAGGAATGCCTCTTCCATGGGCTCCTTTGCTACCCTGTCCCCTCGTTCACTTATACACAACCAGCCATAATCTGATCCTGACTCTGCATTGACATTTTTGGATAGCTCCCTCTCAAGCCTCCCCAAATCTGATGTGACGAACCACATAATTATGATTTATTTGTTCTTCCATAGTGCCTATTAGAGATCAGGGCCCTAGACCCTGTATATTCATTTAATGAAAAGATGGTCCCTACCCCCAAAAATATACCGTCTATTACATTGTAACTCCCCACAAATACATCCCAAACCCTAAATCTCAGGGAACAACAAAGATCAAAAAAGATTGTTATCTTTAAAAAGAAATAGTAAAAAGGAACTGAAATGGGAACTGCATGGCTGCTCTTTCTGCAAGATCACTCAAGCCTTCCTGCCCTGGGCTCTCCCACTGTGGTAGCTGATTGTTGCCTCTTCGTAAGGGAGCTAATGCCATAGTGGGTTAGTCTAACTAGCAATAACTTCTACACAGATTGCTATTCAGCAGTCAACCCGTGGTTGAGGGAATCATACCACAGAAAGTAGTTGGCTCCGCAGTTTCATGCCCTCTTCGTGTGAGATGACTTGCAAACACACAAACTGCTGACCACATGCATTGCCAATGAAGGGGCTTCTCAGAACTCCTGGGGGTGGAGGAGGATGCTAGAGTATCACCCTGCTAAGTCAGTTTGCCCTTCTCTGCCCATGTATGGGGAGGACCCAAGGAGTATTACAGAGAAGGACAAAAATGAGGTTAATAAAAAATATTAAAATCGGATTTTATTTCTCTAATTAAGGTTTTAGTGCAACATGTCATTAATAACATGGGATTGAGAACTGCAATTTAGCCAGCAGCAAGGCCTACCCACTAATAAACCAGCGTGGGTAGCAGGCAGTAAAGTTCAGCTGCAAAAGTTGGTCATATACAGTAGAAACAAAGGGGTATGTTTTTATTACTAAGAAGAGACCTCAAAACAATTAAACAATCTACTTTGATTTGGATAGGTCCAAACTTTAATTTAACTATATGTAACTTCACTGCTTTGACATTCTTAACCCAACAGCTTATCTGAACATCTCATCTCGACAACCTGAGATTTTTAGTACTTCCTGGGTTTGGTCTGGTGAAAAATGGCATGGGAATAGCTTCCTGGTTATACGAGGGAGTGCAGGGAGGCTTGGGGAGAACCCCTCAGATTCCTGCCCAGAACTTTAGAAGAAGATTCCCAAAGAATCAATTCATCCGAGGCTTTATTGTCAATCAAGCACATGTTGGGACAGGACATTGGGGATTGTTGGCTTTCTGTGTAGTAGATGTTCAGGCAGTTTAGACATGTTTGGTTCAGCTGAGAGTTACTTAAATATAGTTACTATACTGAGGTGTGCAAAAGCTAAAACAACAATGTTAACTGAACCTTTTCAAACTTCAGGAAAGATTTGGGGTTGGGATGGATTTGGACAAAAGTTCGGGGGGCAGGAGGATTAGTTTACTGAAACAAATTCAAAGACTTGTCATTCTTGGCCTGAGGTGTACAGAGCTTCAGCTGCACTGCTCCTTGTAATGTTAGTAAAAACTGTGAAAACAGCGTATATTGAAATGAGAACATCCAATTCTGTTGCCTTTAGAGAGGCTCTAAATAAATGAGGACACTGGCAGCACCTTGTAGATGCCTTTGAAATGCTGCTAACTGATTTTAGAGTAAGATGAAGTGTAGAGAGTCCGAAGCAAAAGACGACAAATTGAAACGATACTTCTGTGTAAGGCTGCAGTATGGCAAAAAAGTGGGCATTGCAAATCTTAGTTGCAAGTATTGTCTCCTTATTAAAGCTACTAAAGGGTAGTAAAACCTTTTTCTGGCCTCAGAGTGCTGAATGCTACCACTGAAAGGGTGTTAGACTGAAAGAACCCAGTGGTCAATTGCAGATGACACATAGGCAGAACTGCTAACAATTAACTTTGCCCCTCCTGCCTCTTATTCAGAGAGGATCAAACCCTGAAGGATGTCAGTTTAATTTTCTTTTCTGAAAACCTTTTCATTTTTTAGGGAAATGTAATATTTTAATCATGTGGAAAATAATTCTCCAGTCAGGTTGCATCAGGAATCATGTATAAAGTAATCTAAAAGGGAGATCACTCTTAATTTACAAGTCACATAAATGCTAACTCTGACTAATGGGGTGTGTGGGGGGGGAGGGAAGGAGCAGAGGGTAGGGGGAGGCCACCATTACACAGAGGTACGTAAATAGCTATACAAAGCTCAGGTCCCATTAGGTGGTACTCAAGAATATACAGCAGGACCAATGGAACTTTTTACTTCTTGTGTGCAGCCCTTTACATGCAGTTCTTAACCACCACTATCTTTTCACAGTGCAGACCATACTGTAATAGAAAGATTGTCTCCTGGGTCTGCACCACTTCCACACAAACCTTCTTACTGGCAATCACACGCCATCAGCAACTACAACCGTTAGTTGTAGAATGAGAAACAACATTAGGTATTTGGTTGTTTTAAGATGTTCTGGTAGTGCCTCTGGTCCCTGAGTGCTGCTCCTTGTTTCCTCTCATTTATGTAGAAATGACTATTAGTGGGGGCAGCTAGACTGGATCCTCATTATTTCCATCTAAATTCATGGGTATCCAGGTTGTTCTTTAAAAGAAGAGCATGGACACCAGGAGATGGTGCCACCATCCTGGGCATGATCCTGCAGCAACTGATTCAGTGAGAGCTTTGTTATTGACTTCAAAAGCCAACAGGCCTGAGTTTCATGCATCCAGTCAGCTCTCTGTGGACCACCAGCAATTGCTCCCTGGAACACAATTTGAAAACCTCTGCCATGTAATCATACTACTGATGGTACACGTATTAGAAATCAGTTCCTATCACTCAACATGCAGTGGCGACACTTAAAATATTAATTTTCTTATATTTAAAATAGAAAATGCTCCTGGGACTGGTAAATCTCTAAAAGGAGAATGAATGTAACTTAAATCACTGTAGATAAACTAGATTTAATTTTCCATAAGACAATTCACCTTCTGAAACACGTTTCAATATACTGCTAAGGGACATACCAAGTATAATGGATTTGATTTAATTTTTTCACTGTCCCGCAAAGTTGCACCTTCTAGAGTGGCAGTTTTCTATAGCTGCTGCTCTGAAATGAACGAGACGCATGTAGCTAGCAGGGGAGTAGAACACTAGCACCTGATTTTTACTTTAAATTTGATTTAAATGGGGTTCAGCTACTTGGAATATAAATCTAAAGCGGCTCAACCAAGCTCATATTGTTGATAAATATAATACATATATTACTCTATCCTCAGCACAATTATCTAATTTTCTGAGGCCAATGAGGCTTGGATGAAAAACTCATTACTCTGAATATCTGAGTTCTTTTAGTACATTTCAATGAAAAATACCTAGCACCCTATTTTTATTTGTAACAAGCAGCTGACACTATTTGTGTCTATTCTTCCCAATCCTGCTCAATGACATTGTAGATTATTTTTAAAAGTGTAATTTGGGTGATTGTTTTGTATATAAAACTTCAAAAGAGAAATAAAATAAAGTGAAAAATTCCTCATGATTAGAGAATTAAGGAGATATTGTGTAGAACAACAACATTACTATATTTAAAGGAAGATAAGCCCCTAACAGTTTTACGGGTGGAGGATGTATATGTATTTACATATGCACTATGCGTGAAATCCTGACTCCATGCATTCAATGGGACTAGGATTTCACCTTGTGTGATTATGTCCATAGACATGATATTACTGTTGTATTTTCTATTGTAAAAGTAGATAGAGACAGGTGGTAACTGTTAAGCTTTTAATGCTAGCTGCTGTATATGGTCGATGCTATCTAAAAGTATGTTATATCATCTTTATTGGTTTTATACAGTCTAGGAAAGGTTCCTTTCTATATCCCTCTTTATCAGTTTGATTTCTTTTGCAGTTGATTGATGGACTTTTCTACTGAGCATATCCAGTGGCTATAGTATACTTGGACTTTCAGAAAGCCTTTGACGAGGTCCCTCACCAAATGCTCTTAAGCAAAGCAAAGAATCATGGGATAAGAGGGAAGGTCCTTTCATGAATCAGTAACTGGTTAAAAGATAGGAAACAAAGGTTAGGAATAAATGGTCAGTTTCCACAGTGGAGTTAGATAAATAGTGGGGTCCCTGTGCTATTTCAACATATCTATACATGATTTGGGGAAAATGGTAAAGAGTGAGGTGGCAAAGTTTGCAGATGACACAGAAGTACTCAAGATAGTTAAGTCCAAAGCATACAGCAGAGTTACAAACAGATCTTGCAAGCTGACTGGGCAAGAAAATGGCAGATGAAATTCAATGTTGATAAATGCAAAGTAATGCACACTGGAAAACATAACCCCAACTATACATACAAAATGATGGGGCCTAAATTAGCTGTTACCACTCAAGAAAGATCTTGGAGTCATTGTGGATAGTTCTCTGAAAACATTTGCCCAATGTGCAATGGCAGTCAAGAATGCCAATGTTAGGAACCATTAGGAAAGGGATAGATAAGACAAAAATGTCATAATGCCACTATATAAATCCATGGTATGCCCACACCTTGAATACTGCCTGCAGTTCTGATAACCCCATCTCAAAAAAAAAAAAAAAAATTGGAAAAAGTACAGAGAAGGGCAACAAAAATGATTAAATGAACAGCTTTTTTATGAGAGATTAAAAAGACTGGGATTGTTCCATTTGGAAAAAGAGACGACTGACGGGAGAATATGATAGAGATCTATAAAACCGTGAAAAGTGTGGAGAAAGTGAATAAGGAAATGTTATTTACTCCTTCACATAACAGAAGAATCAGGGGTCACCCAATGAAATGAATAGTTAGCAGTTTTAAAGCAAACAGAAGGAAGTATTTCACACTGCTCACAGTCAGCCTGTGAAACTCATTGCCAGGGGATGTTGTGAAGGCCAAAAGTATATCTTGGTTCAAAAAAGAATTAGGTAAATTCATAGAGGATAGGTCCATCAATGGCTATTAGCCAATATGGTCAGGGACACAACACATGCTCTGGGCATCCCTAAACCTCCAACTGCTAGAAGCTGGGACTGGACAACAGGGGATGGACCACGCGATAAATTGCCCTGTTCTGTTCACTTCCTCTGAAACATCTGGCATCAGCCACTATCGGAAGACAGAATACTGGGCTAGATGAACTATTGTTCTGACCCAGTGTGGGCTGTTCTTATAAGGCTGTCATGGGTTGTGTAATATTTTTCCCCACAAACACACTGATAGTATATATGGAAGTTCTTCTTTGTAAGTGATTTTAACTTTAGATTAAAGGGAAAGTAAAAGAACAAAAACAAAATAAAAGTCTCTGTGAGAGCACAAATATATATATATATATCTCTTTGTAACAGGCTGCAGCTGACTGAACTGCAGACAGAAGACTCCCACAAGTGCACAGGTGCCGTACACCATAAACAAAATCATAAGTTACATAGCTATGTACCCTACAGTTTTCAGCTGTTCTGTTTATGAGACTGCATTCCTGCCTCTTCAATGAATGAGAATTTTACATTTGGTTATCTTTGAAAATATCAATGAAGCACCTCAGGTTGGGAATCTCTTTCTCAGCTTACTATAGCATACTCTTTGTTGATCCATCTAGACAACATGTCATGTTCAAAGTACTCACATAACTATTATGTACATGAAATCAGTGGCAGAAGTAATTACTATAATAGATCTTTATTCAAATGGTATCAAGAACTTCATCAATGTGGTATGACCCTATATGTAAAAGTAGATTTGTAAATTTACCTGTTTCTTTAATGTAACCTATAATATATTATTGTAAATTCAGGTTTCTAAACAAAAAGACCTTCATTTTGCAAGATCACATGCAAATGGAGTCATTTGGTTAACTAGTATAAGTAGATCATGAACAACCTTAACTACCCTTATACTCCCCACCCCTACTTCATTGCATTTTGTTACCATATCTGTTTTCTTTTATGTTCATGCATATGTTTGCGCTGTGTTTGTTGATCCATCTAGACAAAATGCCATGTGCTGTGGCTCTCCTGGGAGGAAGATCCATCAGAGAAAAAAAATTCTTAAGTATGCTGTGGAATTGTGTTTTTTCCTGCTCATGACTTTCCTTTTATCTTATCTTCTTTTCAGCTAGAAGATGCTACAGCAAATGCTGATAGAGCTTCTGATAGATCTTTAAAGAGTCCTAGTGAGTGGCATTTATTCACAGATTGGGAATTTTAAAAAATCAGTTTTGCTTTTTTCTTCATGAGGTTTGTATTTGGTAGACAGTATGGCGGATTATAGAGTTCTTGGATGGAAAGAGGAACAGGAGACTATAGTGAGGAACCCTCAGTAACACACTCAAGGTTACAAGGATGAAGGATTGTACTCTGGAAAACAGTGACTGACAAGGATTTAGGGGGTTGTGGTGGATGACCACTTGAACATGTGATTCCAATATGATGCCACACCTAAGAGAGCTAAGGTGATCCTTGAACATGTAAGCAGCGGAATATTGAGCAGAAGTAGGGAGATGGCACAGCCCTGTATACAACAGTGAGACTATTATTGGAATACTGGACACAGGTCCCGTTCCAGTGTTGACAAACTCGAAAGATTCAGAAAAGAACTACAAGAATCATTTGAGGTCTGGAAAACCTGCCTTGCACAGAAAATTTAAAAAAGCTCAATCTATTTAGTTTATCTAAGAGAAGGTTAAGAGTTGATCTGATGAAGAGGATTTCTAATACTAGAGGACCCTTTAATTTAGCAGACTCAGGCATAATGAGATCCAATGACTGGAAGCTGAAGCAGCAGCGCTGACTTTCCTATGAGCTAGGGGGTGCTCCCCCAGCTCCACCCCAAACCCTGCCCCCACTCCACCCCTGTGTTTGGACAAGAGACCTTGAGAGAAGGAAATGAACAGATGGGGAAAGTGTGAAGTATAGACTTGTTTAATATCTGACAGTTCACCTTTTGCAGAGTGGGGTCTCAACCAGTGAGAACCAGCAGAAAACATCTTCCAACACAACCACAAGGCTAAGATAATGCAGAAGAAAATTTTAGTAAGGGAAAATATACTTTAACACATTTTATTAATGTGACCATCCATACATAGGGAAGACAATGGGTCCTTGGAATTTTTAAAATATTTTATACTGATTAGAGGCTCAGTCCTGCATTCCCTGAGCTCTCCAATCTCCCAGTGAAATCCTGATTACTGAAACTTGGGCTGATGTGTAAAACTTCTTATTTTGAGAAAGCGGAGATATTTCAACAGCCATAAATGGTAATATTTGTAAATAATGAGCCTGGTTATATTACACCAATTTTATGCCAAAAATAACACCACTGATTTTAACAAAGTTACAGTAGTATAAAACTGATGTTCTGAACTGGTGATTAAGGTCCAAGAACTCTATTAGTCTGGCTATAAACATTTTAAAGTAGGCCAGTATTTCATGATTAGAGGTACATGCATTTCTGACTTTAGCCCCCTAATGGATGGTGTTCTCCGTATTTTTCTTTAATGTTTTCCTTTATAATTTGCTGTTTTTACAACTAAGACAGATTTTGCCCCCTAACAAAATACAGATTAGAAATGCACATATTTGATGTCCTGTTTTCATTTGCTACTTTTTGTTTGCATAATCTTTTTGTTCTTTGCAGATTTTTGCCAGTTAGTATTATAATAGGACCTCAATCTACAGGAAAAGTTAGTGACAGATTAAAGAATATTTCTTTAATCACAAATTCTGATTGCCAGGAGCATCATTTCTAAGGTACTTTTTAGCTGACTAACAAATCTTCCATTTTATTGGCTGTCTCATTTCGTCCTCCTTCATATTTCACATTTATGATGCATTCAGACATTCCCCTGTTTTGTTAAGTAGGAATCTGTGTGGTCTTTGATGTAAGACATAATTTATTTGACAAGGAAATATGAGCTGGTGCCCTGAATCTGCATGTAATTGATGGATTGAGAATTTTTAGCATTGCAACAAGATAGATTCTCATCCAAAATGTCATGGAAGTAGCATTTTGTTAATGTGTTCTTCCGTGAATTAAAATATATGTATAGATAATTTAGGGAACAATTTTAAAAGTTCTGATTTGAAGGTGGTTGACTGGATTCCCATCTCTCTCTGAAATTCATATAGTAAAAGTGATTTATGCTATTATATTTTCATAAGCATATTCTTGTATTCATAGGCGGTAGTACACAATTTCTACAACTCAGTGGTATGTGCCATTCAACATGGCAAATGAACACAAGGTCTTGGCAACATATCAATGTTGCCCATGCCTGTATACACATCCCATTTCTTATCAATAGAGAGCTGCTCCCAGTTTATTCCCCATTATTAAACCTCCTGTAGTTTTAACATCAGAAACATCAAGCTATTTTTTAAAACCTTACTGATAATTATACTACATTCAATATTCTCTGCCTCTTTAATATGAAGAGATACAAATGAATGGAAAATAAATTTACTTGTTGGGGCATATTCTTGCTTTGGATAGTTGATTAATTTTCTACTACTAATCATAAAGAGCAATGAATTATTTTTTAAAAAATACTTAGAAGCTACTTAGTTTCTATAATTTGTTTCTGAGAAATGACTTAGGAGTAGACAAGTGACTGGTAATTTCTCATCTAATATCAAATGGAAGCAAAAAGCTAGTGGGCTCTCTATGTCTTGCTGAAGGTTTAACTAATGAAGGGTGGCTGTTTCCAGGCTTTGAACTTGCTCTTATCTGTTGGTATTTATTTGGGAATTGAAAAAAAGAAAAGAAAAAAAAAAGAGGATAAGAAGTTACTTTGGTTATTTATGAAAATGTTTTGGTGAGTCTTCATTCTGGAAGATATACCCGGGAGGCTTTGATATCAGGCCAGAAAGGCAGCAATGGCACCAAAATTACAAGGGTGGGGAGTTCGACATTTAATGAAATCTCCAGCAAGTCTTGTTAAATTTCCTCTTCTTGCCCTTCACACTGACCTAAAGACTTTCCCCCTTGATAAGCTACTTGCTCACTGTGGTTCCTGCACAAGGGTGACATGAGGAGGATTTCTTCTTCATCACCTTTGTATAGAGCTGGTGAATTTGAGAACTCAGAATGTCCTGTGCACCATCCTAAGGACTTTGATGCTCTGGATTTCCTTTCCCTTTCATTCCTGTTCTGGTTCTTTGGCAGGGCTGTTGACATGACATCTACTTACCTATAGTTGGGCACAATTCCCAACAGATTCATAGTGTTTTCTTAATTGCAACTCTTTTTTTCCCCCCTTACTTCTTGGCTTTTTGCCATTTCCTGAAATAAAATACATATTCCTTCTTGAGCCTTTAATTCTGATGCACTGTCTCAGTAACTGGATTTGGAATAGGTCTTCTATTGTATTTCCTTTTTTGTACTCTTTGGGAGCCTGCTCTCCTCCAAATCTCTACCTCTTGTATTCCATTCTCTCCTCTCTACCTCAACTCACCAGAATTATCTAGGAAATTCTATGGGCCTCCATGAATTATTCTTTCCCTAAATGCCAAACAATTTAGTTCTCTCCCTGAAAGCACATTTTAGGTTTTTTTCTAAGAAAGCCAGGATTGACCTCCAGTGCTTTTTCAATGACTATTACTACTCACTATTTTGTCTCTCCGCTGATGCCAGTTAGAATGTCAGATTTGGTGGTGGGTTTTGTAGTGTCCAGGCACAAACTTATTTCACATAGGCCACTGGTCAGCCATCAGATGGTAAGGGTTTTTGCTCTCTACTAATCAGATTAATGTGACCCCAGTGACCCAGGCGTGAATTTTTCTGTGTCCCAATAGAAATTCTCCAAGACATTCTGATCCCAATGAGACTATTCCTAGTTCTCCCCCAAAACTCCCACCATCTCTAGGCAGCATTTTTCTGCTACTGAGAATTAGGAATAGATTTTCTCTCTTTTCAGTTTTGTTGGCACTATTCTCTCTGATAAATAATGGGATGTTTAGCCTCAAAATTATCAGAAGATGTAGCAGGTTTCTCTGTTGTGGATTAATTGTTTTCCCTAGTTCTGAATATTATACAAGAAATCACAGAGGGGCTATGGAAAAGAATTGTCAAGTGTAAATTATGAACTCAGAGTTACTAATTTGCCAAGTTCTTTAAAGTCTAAGAAAGAGGCAGATAATATTTGCTAGTGAGCTAAACAATAATAAACTCTTATTTTTCCTCAGTGGTGTAAAGATTGTTTTATAATTAGTATTTTGTATGTAAAAACATGGGAAATGTGTTACAGAATTTGAGAGTTATTCTGAAGCCTTACACAGCCTGTACAGACCAGAGTAATGAGTTAGAAATCCTGGGAGTTTTGCCTGAGCAAAGACTGCAAGATCAGGCTCTATATTACAAATTCAAATAAAATCAAGGTAATGTATAGCACAGGCTCTTTTCAATTCTAACAAACTCTCTCTAATTTTTACCTTGCCTGCAAATGTGTGTGATAAAATAATCAAAATTTTTCATCATTATGTCTTTATATCTTTCATAAGAGAACCACTCTCATTGTTATCTTTATTCACTTCTGTAAAAGAAGATAATGTCTCCTACTTCATAAAACAATCTCTTTTAAAAACGGTTTCATTTTAGAGCTAGTGTTAGGCCATGATGAATTGCTGAATGGTTGATTTCCTGACACTCTTTCTTACTAACCTTTCCTGACAGCTTCTGGATTGCTTTACCTGGTAATTTGCACTATAATAATGGCTACAGTGAGATGTCTCTTAACTATTTCCTTGATTTTTAACAAGGATTCTTAACACCCTCTGTAGGTGACAAAATGCAATTACAGACATAAAGTGTCCCCCAGAGGATGTCACAGATGCCACCAGTACTTTAGTAGAGCAACTGTTAAATGAAATGAAAACAAAGAATCAGATTCTCTAAACATCCAGTTCAAATAAAAATTTAATTAAAAGTTATGAAGGTATTTTATTGATTAACAATCTTAGTAATTAAATAGTGTAGTTGACATTTTTTCTGGTGGATTTGTTCTTCCTTGGAGATCTCTAATTGTTGTATGGCTTTCCATTTATTGATAACTCTGTTTGATGAATACAGATGCCACCTTTTATGGTAGTCGTTGACAGAGTAATCATATTGTGAGAAACACCAGGCTTATGTAGTAACAGCTGTTGCAGTTATACATGCTGACATCCATTGGGAAAATGTGTTTGCTGCTATCATGGGTACACAATAAATGGAAGGTGCAATAAAGCACAAGCTAACATTTTGAAAATCCTTACAACTCTAGGAACTTTATTGCAGATTACAAGCACTTTGATCTCTGTCCAGTACTTAAGTCTTAATTATCAGACTAATTGCACAGACTATGTTCATTTTCAGTGGTAATCCTTTTGTGATTAGCTTCTGTGTTCAATAACTGACTTATCCTTTAATTAAAAAGACTATTAACCTTAAGGCTGCTGCTGCATCTTGGGATTAAACCTATACAGAGTTAATATTTAATATCATTGTAAAAGCCTTTGGTGAAAGGTGTAGAATGAAAATATACAGTGATTCCCTTTACTGTAACTTGCTTTACTGATGTATAATAAAGCTATCTAGTAAAGTGTATTTTACTTTGACATCCTACTACATTAAATCCATTATGGGCTTGCAAAGATATGTATACACATTGAGTTAACACTGAGCCCTGTCCTTGTTTACAGGCATAGCGTACTCATAGATGCACTACTGTGGGTTATTGGAAGAGGTTGGGAGTTATCCCAGTTTTTAATACATATATGATCTATGAGTGGTCTAAAAGTCAACATGCCAGATTTACAGTCCTCCTTTTTCTAATAGTATTTCTGTATTAGTAGTCTGGGGAATTTACATCTTTTTAAATATATGGCAATGAGATATTTATTTAAGATCAGTGGTAGGTAAAGTAAAATGGTATATTATGGAGGCAGAGGTACCATAGTTTTTGCCCAAGGCCACAGCAGTCTAACTGGTTGAAAGACTAAGGAGCAAATCCAGAGCCATCAATACAACAACATGTAGAGTTTGCCAAAAAGCCAGATGCTACTGCAGGAAGCACTGTACATCTTCTCTAGTTTGGCATCTGGGTCCGGCAATGAACAGCCATCCCCAGTGTGCAGCCATGGCTCAAGGTTCTCCTGCTGCACTAATCAAACAATATGAAAAGAAGGTGATTTTACTAGTTTGTTTTATATAAAACTAGTCTCACCCTAAAGGTGAACAGCCTCTATGGATCCATAGCAGAGTCAAGTATTCTCTCTAGGAGTAGGCTACATAAGTGCAAAATGCTTACAACCAACCTTCCAAAGGGCCCTCATTTGACTTATGTCAAGATGTAGTATGTATCTGTTGTGTTATCTCTAACTATTTGTTCCCTTTTCCTTCAACAGAAATAGAGGAACCTGATCAAATTGGGTTCAGTGAGGACATTTTTTACAGCTATTGACTATTTGATCTTTCTAAGGACTGGTGAGTACAGACATTCAAATAGTATGTCAGAAGACATGCACCTCCAGTGTAAAGAAAGGGATAGTTAACAAATTGTGGGCCATATCCTGCTTCCATTGAAGCCAATGACAAAGGCCATTTCCTTCAATAGGTCTAGGGTTTTGCCTTCTGAGAAGCAATACTTTATTCTTTTCTACTTACCCTATGCTAGTTGTGATAAATAGCATAAAGCAGTATTGTATTGTCTTACTGCAAGAGCTACTTGTAATGTTACCTTACTTGTTGTATTACTCAAATGATGTATAAGTGACCCAATGTGACTGCTTCCTGAATAAAATTGAGATAAAAGACCATAATATCTGAAATCAATGGGAGCTCCTCATGCACTGTGATGGGAGAATCAGGCCCCAGAGTTGTTATTATCTACTGTTAAATGCTGACAGAGGCAACATGTGGGCTGGAGCATGTGGGTTCATGTGCCCTCCCCGCCACCTCCAGATTTGCTGCTTGGTTTGTACTGAGCATGCTCACACAGACAGTGTGCACAGTAACATTGCTGAAGCCAGCTGCCCTCATTCTGCCCCCTGACTATCGGCAGGCACAGGTCATCTCTGAGTGCTGGCAATGCAGATGACTGTGTACAATACATAAATAAAGTCTGACCCCCAAGTCTGGACCAATCCTCTCTTGTACACAGCAGTTGATCTCAGTGAACAGAGCTATCACAACTACTGTTTCCCAGGTGTGGATGTCCCACACAAGGCAGTATTTCATATATTATTGTCAGACACTTCTGCCACACCTAGAAGCAAACGGGAAGCCAGGCCAGTCTTTGGAACACTGGTGTAAAATACTCCTTGTGGCTAACACTGCTAAGCTAGTGGGCCACCCTATTTGGCATTTGTATTTTAAAGAAGCCTTATTGAGGGTGCAGGAACAAACCATCCCGATGTGCAGAAAGAATAGCAAATATGGCAGGTGACCAGCTTGACTTAACAGTGAAATCTTTGGTGAGCTTAAACTCAAAAAGGAAGCTTACAAGAAGTGGAAATTTGGACAGATGACTAGGGAGGAGTATAAAAATATTGCTAGAGCATGCTGGGGTGTAATCAGGAAGGCCAAGGCACAACTGGAGTTGCAGCTAGCAAGGGATGTGAAGGGTAACAAGAAGGGTTTCTACAGGTATGTTAGCAACAAGAAGGTGGTCAGGGAAAGTGTGGGACCTTTACTGAATGGGGGAGGCAACCTAGTGACACATGATGTGGAAAAAGCTGGAGTACTCAATGCTTTTTTTGCCTTGGTCTTCACAGACAAGATCAGCTCCCAGACTTCTACACTGGGCAACACAGCGTGGGGAGGAGGTGAGCAGCCCTCAGTGGTGAAAGAACAGGTTAAGGACTATTTAGAAAAGCTGGACATGCACAAGTCCATGGGTCCAGATCTAATGCATCCAAGGGTGCTGAGGGAGTTGGCTGATGTGATTGCAGAGCCATTGGCCATTATCTTTGAAAATTCGTGGTGATCGGGGGAGGTCCCAGATGGTTGGAAAAAGGCAAATATAGAGCCCATATTTAAAAAAAGGGAAGAAAGAGAACCTGGGAAACTACAGACCGGTCAGCCTCACTTCAGTCCCCGGCAAATTATGGAGCAGGTCCTCAAGGAATCCATTTTGAAGCCCTTGGAGGAGAGGAAGGTGATCAGGAACAGTAAACATGGATTCACCCAGGGTAAGTCATGCCTGACCAACCTGATTGCCTTCCATGATGAGATAAATGGCTCTGTGGACATGGGGAAAGCGGTGGATGACTTTAGCAAAGCTTTGGATATGGTCTCCCACAGTATTCTTGCCAGCAAGTTAAAGAAGTATGGATTGGATGAATGGACTATAAGGTGGATAGAAAGCTGGCTAGATTGTCAGGCTCAATGGGTAGTGATCAATGGCTCGATGTCTAGTTGGCAGCCGGTATCAAGCAGAGTGCCCCAGGGGTCGGTCCTGGGGCTGGTTTTGTTCAACATCTTTATTAATGATCTAGATGATGGGATGAATTGCACCCTCAGCAACTTTGCAGATGACACTAAGCTGGTGCAGAGTTAGATACGCTGTAGAGTAGGGATAGGGTCCAGAGTGACCTAGACAACTTGGAGGATTGGGCCAAAAGAAATCTGATGAGGTTCAACAAGGACAAGTGCAGAGTTCTGCACTTAGGAAGGAAGAATCCCATGCACCACTACAGGCTGGGGACTGACTGGCTAAGCAGCAGTTCTGCAGAAAAGGAACTGGGGATTACAGTGGACGAGAAGCTGGATACGAGTCAGCAGTGTGGCCCAAGAAGGCCAACGGCATATTGGGCTGTATTAGTAGGAGCATTGCCAGCAGATCGAGGTAAGTGATTATTTCCCTCTATTCTGCACGGATGAGGCCACACCTGGAGTATTGTGTCCAGTTCTGGTCTCCCCACTACGGAAGGAAAGTGGACAAATTGGAGAGAGTCCAATGGAGGGCAATGAAAATGATTAGGGGGCTGGGACACATGACTTAGGAGGAGAGGCTGAGGGAACTGGGGTTATTTAGTCTGCAGAAGAGAAGAGTGAGGGGGATTTGATAGCGGCCTTCAACTACCGGAAGGGGGGATCCAAAGAGGATGGAGCTAGGCTGTTCTCAGTGGTGGCAGATGACAGAACAAGAAGCAATGGTCTCAAGTTGCAGTGGGGGAGGTCTAGGTTGGATATTAGGAAACACTATTTCACTAGGAGGGTGGTGAAGTACTGGAATGGGTTACTTAGGGAGGTGGTGGAATCTCCATCCTTACAGATTTTTAAGTCGCAGCTTGACAAAGCCATGGCTGGGATGATTTAGTTGGTGTTGGTCCTGCTTTGAGCAGGGGATTGGACTAGATGACCTGCTGAGGTCTCTTCCAACTCTCATCTTCTATGATTCTATGATTAGCTATAGCTTCTGAGTCATCTTTGAGGGCTGAGTGCATTACACTATCCAGTCAGGATGCCATAAAAGCATGAATAATAGTGTCAAGGTCCACTTCAGAGAGAAGCAGTCACAATTGCCAAATGCATGTGTATTCCTCCAAAGCTATCTGTGACTACAGGAACAAAGACCCAAATATGCCCTAAATTACACACATCACTGAAAGTCTTGGCAGACCTTCTCAGACACAATCCCTCTTTCTAGATGAAAGAGATGTAGAACAGAGTGTTAGCCAATGCAGCCCAAACCACCTCATCTCCCCTTGTGATTGTACATACAGTTAATAGGAATGCAAAGCTGGGGTGGTCAGGGGAATACTGCACAAAATTGGTTGGAATTTTTAAGTGAGTTCACTCCAGCTGTTTGTGTTTCTCTTTTGGGTGAAATTGGGTACCTCAGAGGCACAATACAAAACTCACAGCCCAGGGAAGGGGGAACTAAGATGGCTTTAAGGCACATATTCATCCCCCTGATGCTGGGATGGTCTGGGGGCTGGAGGGATCCACACAGTTTGATTTAGATAAGGGGGTTGGGGCGGCTATGCAAGTTACAAGACTTCAACAGCAAATAGACAGGGTGTGGAGTGGGACTGAGAATCTCAACCTTTGTATTCACTTTCTGAAAATATTCTAATGCCAGCTTTACTAGTATCAGTGCTTGCAAAAAGGACATGCTAAGCTTTTCTCCAAAGGGAAAATTTTGAACCACAGAACCAACCATTAACAATGTGACTTTCTAACTGTGAAGTTTACATTTAAAATGTAATTCAGAATGTACATTGGTGTTTTTCCCTTAAGTAGCTAACCATTGCCATGTGGTTTATGCCACTGAACAGTGCAAATTCAGAATTTGCACAATGAGCTGTTCATTAACAATCTACTAAGCAATAATTATTTGCAGGAGAAATTAATGATTCATAAATCCGGAAGTGTCACCATTTGTTTGTGGAAACTGGTGAACAGAAAGAGGTAAAATTAGTCACTTTAATTATTTATAATGAAATATTGACCCAGTTCTACACGCCAGATTAGAACCCTGAGGACCTATGCACGAGAAAGGTAACTGTCTATCCACCCCACAGCCAGACACCATGCCCTGCAATCTCACTGAAGAGAAGGAATAGACCCACTCACATGCAATACTGATTGTCCCTGTCTCAACCTGCCATGGTATCTGCAAAAATCTCATGGTCAGAAGGTATAAAAGGCTGTAGACAGATCTTAAAACAAAAACACAAAAAACCCTCAAACCAAATCCCATCATTAGAAGGATACCAGCCAATAAGAACACGACCATTTCTGTACACTACTCAGAGCAAATATCCAACTGGCATGGACTGTGAAAGGCTGAAGACAGATACTGCCAGACCTTTGCCACCACAGTTTCAGTGACATCAACCACAAAGGACATCTAGGTGGCAGTGTAGCTCAATGTATGAGTTAATTACAAGGTTTAACCATAAAGTTGTAGATTCCTTGAACATGACGACTGCTCATTTGAGGGAACCTATCACTCTGTATTCGCTTAGGAAGGCATTAAGTACCCCCCGCAATCAAATTCAGTGGGCTCAATTTTTCTGAGCTGCTGAGGCCTCTTTGTGCTGGGTAAAGTGGCCTTAAATCAGCCAGACACCCAGCACACAATTTTCCCTAGGCTGGGGAGTGCATGCAATTGGTGAAAGTTAGTAGATCCCATCACTAACCTACATGGGACTGGGTGGCATAGGATCTAGAAGCCACAGTCAACATCCTGTAACCACCACTCTTGAACATAGAATCTGAACCAATATCTCTGAGCTTGGTCACAAGACAAACATGAATGCAGGAAGCATCTGAAGTTTACTAGCACCTCAGTGAATAAAATGGGTTGAAATTTAACCAGAAATGATGTGGTATTATCACACCAGTCTACCTTTGATCAGTGTTCTTAGCACCAGAATTTGATACCCTGACTCACGTTGAATAGTACCTACACAGCAGAGTAGTTCACTTGAAATCATGAAGCTACTTGCGGAGTAAGGTGCAATTCAGTGTTAGAAAAGCTATTACAATCTAGTCCTTAGATTGTAAGACCTGTGGGGCAAGATCATGTCTGTATGTGTTTGTGCAGGATCTGCCACAATGGATTCTCTCCATCCTGACTAGGGTCTCTTGGACAAACAAAGAACCACCACCATCTTATTGGTGCTAAAAGAGAAGCCTCCCCAACTCACAGTGAGAAACACTTGAGTTTCCAGGTGATGGCAGCCCTAACTTGCCAAGTTAGTGATGTCGTGGTCGGAGTCTGCTATAGACCACCAGACCAGGGGGATGAGGTGGATGAGGCTTTCTTCTGGCAACTAGCAGAAGTTGCTAGATTGCAGGCCCTGGTTCTCATGGGAGACTTTAATCACCCTGATATTTGCTGGGAGAGCAATACAGCGGTGCACAGACAATCCAGGAAGTTTTTGGAAAGTGTAGGGGACAATTTCCTGGTGCAAGTGCTGTAGGAACCAACTAGGGACAGAGCTTTTCTTGACCTGCTGCTCACAAACAGGGAAGAATTAGTAGGGGAAGCAAAAGTGGATGGGAACCTGGGAGGCAGTGACCATGAGATGGTCGAGTTCAGGATCCTGACACAAGGAAGAAAGGAGAGCAGCAGAATACGGACCCTGGACTTCAGAAAAGCAGACTTTGACTCCCTCAGGGAACAGATGGGCAGGATCCCCTGGGAGAATAACATGAAGGGCAAAGGGGTCCAGGAGAGCTGGCTGTATTTTAAAGAATCCTTATTGTGGTTGCAGGAACAAACCATCCCGATGTGTAGAAAGAATAGTAAATATGGCAGGTGACCAGCTTGGCTAAACAGTGAAATCCTTGCTGATCTTAAACGCAAAAAAGAATCTTACAAGAAGTGGAAGAATGGACAAATGACCAGGGAGGAGTATAAAAATATTGCTCAGGCATGCAGGAGTGAAATCAGGAAGGCCAAATCACACTTGGAGTTGCAGCTAGCAAGAGATGTTAAGAGTAACAAGAAGGGTTTCTTCAGGTATGTTAGCAACAAGAAGAAAGTCAAGGAAAGTGTGGGCCCCTTACTGAATGAGGGAGGCAACCTAGTGACCGAGGATGTGGAAAAAGCTAATGTACTCAATGATTTTTTTGCCTCTGTCTTCATGAACAAGGTCAGCTCCCAGACTGCTGCACTGGGCAGCACAGTATGGGGAGAAGGTGACCAGCCCTCTGTGGAGAAAGAAGTGGTTCGGGACTATTTAGAAAAACTGGACGTGCACAAGTCCATGGGGCTGGATGCGCTGCATCCGAGGGTGCTAAAGGAGTTGGCGGATGAGATTGCAGAGCCATTGGCCATTATTTTTGAAAACTCATGGCGATCGGGGGAGGTCCCAGATGACTGGAAAAAGGCTAATGTAGTGCCCATCTTTAAAAAAGGGAAGAAGGAGGATCCAGGGAACTACAGGCCAGTCAGCCTCACCTCAGTCCCTGGAAAAATCATGGAGCAGGTCCTCAAGGAATCAATTATGAAACACTTAGAGGAGAGGAAAGTGATCAGGATCAGTCAGCATGGACTCACCAAGGGGAAGTCATGCCTGACTAACCTAATTGCCTTCTATGATGAGATAACTGGCTCTGTGGATGAGGGGAAAGCAGTGGATGTGTTATTCCTTGACTTTAGCAAAGCTTTTGATACGGTCTCCCACAGTATTCTTGCTGCCAAGTTAAAGAAGTATGGGCTGGATGAATGGACTGTAAGGTGGATAGAAAGCTGGCTAGATTGTCGGGCTCAACGGCTAGTGATCAATGGCTCCATGTCTAGTTGGCAGCCAGAATCAAGCGGAGTGCCCCAAGGGTCGGTCCTGGGGCCGGTTTTGTTTAATATCTTTATTAATGATCTGGAGGATGGTGTGGACTGCACTCTCAGCAAGTTTGCAGATGACACTAAACTGGGAGGCGTGGTAGATACACTAGAGGGTAGGGATCGGATACAGAGGGACCTAGACAAATTAGAGGATTGGGCAAAAAAAAACCTGATGAGGTTCAACAAGGACAAGTGCAGAGTCCTGCACTTAGGACGGAAGAATCCCATGCACTGCTACAGACTAGGGACCGAATGGCTAGGTAGCAGTTCTGCAGAAAAGGACCTAGGGGTCACAGTGGATGAGAAGCTGGATATGAGTCAACAGTGTGCTCTTGTTGCCAAGAAGGCTAACGGCATTTTGGGCTGTATAAGTAGGGGCATTGCCAGCAGATCGAGGAACGTGATCGTTCCCCTTTATTCGACATTGGTGAGGCCTCACCTGGAGTACTGTGTCCAGTTTTGGGTCCCACACTACAAGAAGGATGTGGAAAAATTGGAAAGAGTCCAGCGGAGGGCAACAAAAATGATTAGGGGTCTGGAGCACATGACTTATGAGGCGAGGCTGAGGGAACTGGGATTGTTTAGTCTCCAGAAGAGAAGAATGAGGGGGGATTTGATAGCTGCTTTCAACTACCTGAGGGGGGGCGGTTCCAAAGAGGATGGAGCTCGACTGTTCTCAGTGGTGGCAGATGACAGAACAAGGAGCAATGGTCTCAAGTTGCAGTGGGGGAGGTCTAGGTTAGATATTAGGAAACACTATTTCACTAGGAGGGTGGTGAAGCCCTGGAATGCGTTACCTAGGGAGGTGGTGGAATCTCCTTCTTTGGAGGTTTTTAAGGCCCGGCTTGACAAAGCCCTGGCTGGGATGATTTAGTTGGGAATTGGTCCTGCTTTGAGCAGGGGGGTTGGACTTGATGACCTCCTGAGGTCCCTTCCAACCCTGATATTCTATGATTCTATGATTCACACAACAATATTGCAATGTCACTATGAAGAAAAAGAAAACCTTCTTTGTTTCTATTATCTCCATAGAATAGGCCATGCCAGTCTTCTGCAATTGACTTCCCTGGAACTAGGTCACCATATGTGGTCTAACCTGGGCACCGTTTATTTCATTTGTCACAGGTCATCTGTGTACCAAGATGACTTCTGATAGTGTACGGAGACAAGTTGTTTGGGAGTTCATGTATCAGTGGTCAAAGACGCATAGTCATAAATACTGTCATACTAGGCCATTGACAAAGTGGTCTACCACCTCACCCTTAGAAACATCAGGCACTGAACCAAGTCAATCAATCTTAATGGGTAGAACAATGAACAGATATCTCACCACAATAGATACAAAAGTGCACCCTGATTTAAGACTCATAAATGTGATGGGCAGACCTTGATGAAGTATTGTCACCACAAAGTTTATAATCCAAAAACAAAATCCAGAGAGTGCAAATATATGGATGTTGAGTTTGAAGTCTCCTGGCACAATTTCATGGATGTCATTGCTAGCTCAGAGGAGCCATCATATCACAAAGACATTTAATTCAACCAAGAGACTCCAAATTAGGGATGAATAAAATTTGTCAGAATAGGAATAGCTGAGAATTCTAATGTTAAATTAGGAGTGATTCTACCTTATTACACCTCACTTGAATGCTTGTAAGCAAGATGAATATGCTCAAACAAGTCAATTTTTGGAGTGTGGTAATTCCCACACCTGAAATCAAAACAAACATAACTACACAGCTCCTCAACTGTCTCAGCTCTTTCTGAATTGTGTAGCCACCTCAAGATAGCCACACTAACAAAAGTCTTGCTTCATCATCCAATCGGGTGTTGGTTGTACAAGCAATGTATATGATCCAAGATCAGATCACTAATGGCAATAGCTTTATTAGCCACTGATCTTCCATTGAACTGCATGAAATGAAGAGTCAGGTCCTTGACAGCCAATGATCTATATTTTTAAGACAAGAGCCAAGACAAGATCAGTGGAATCAATAGGAAAAATGTACAACACTTATCTCAGAAGAGCCTCCTTCTGCCTTTAGTTTCATACCCATCACAACAAGGAGGGGATTATATAAGCCCCTGGAAGTGTTTACCTGCATGTGGTCTTCCATATCTGTAGCCTAGAGTATCATTCAACCATTTCACTTGCCCTACAGTGGTTGTCAAAGTGCTTGAGGCCCCAATTCAGCAAGGTACTTAAGCACATGCTTACTTTTAAACATGTGAATGCTGAGTGCTCCCACTGAAAGAAATTTAGGTACATGTTTAAGAACAATGCTGAATAGGGCCTAATTAAGGATCTCTAGAATTAAAAAAATAATCTTTCAAAACCCCAAAAGCAACTCTCCTTAATGAGGAGGACATCAAAACCCAGCCCCCTCAAGCAATCCTAATTAGGTCACAGATAGTCAAGTGTGACCCTGAACTCCCTGGACCCCTGCAATCAAAGCTCCCAACTAACAGCAGGTCAGCCACCCATCATACAGCCCAAATCCACAGCTGTGGACTCTCCCATGTTAATGAGATTTAAAAATCAGTATAAAACAGAGTGAATGAATAATGGTACTTACTGCATCAGTGCCATTGGATGGGGGAATTAAAATGAGTTGAAAAGATGTTAACAGAGGCTAATATTAAAGATTCAGTACAGAGGGGTAGTATTGGAGATGGTCAGTTTCCTCCTAGATTTAGGGCAGAAATACAGTATTTGTAGTAACTGTCATGGCTGGCAAATGCTGATGTTTGAATGGCTTTAACACTGTCACAACATGAGGAGAGTCAGACATTTGTATCCAGTTGCTTCCATATTATTTAGAGAACTGCACCCCTTGGGTGAACTAACTTCCGATTCCCAGTGTTAGATGACTGAGAAACAGTCTCCTGAGCTTCAGCATCAGCAGCCTATCAGATTGTTCCAGATACTGCCTGCTCTTTGCTAATGTGTACAATGATGGACAGTATTTCTGTTGCTGCTGGGAATCTTGTCATGTTTTGTGATGTCATCAGCACAAGTCAAAACGAAAAAGGTCAGTTGTATAATGACGTACCTTATATAAAGTGAGTAGAGTTAAAGAAGGGCTAGATGTTTAGACAGCCAAGCTGAACAAGACACAGTAAAAGCTACATTGCCCACCTCAGAGCAGGTGCAGTGGTCACCTTTAAAAAAACCAAGACAGCCCCCCAAATATTTACCAACACTTGCTATAGAGAAGATCCTAGTTATGCCCTATAACAATCACTGTATGTAGGTTAATGGACTTTAGAAGAGTCTCCTCACTTTACCTCTTTGTTTACCTGAGTTCATGATACAGTAATAAGTAGTATTTAAGAAAACTGTTACTTATTTTTATCATCAGCTGCCCTGCCAAAAAACATTGGCTGCCACACAATTTAAAATTCCCAAAAGATAAAGCCACAATTCAGACAAAACACTAAGTAACAAAGCACCTTAGAAATAAAGTATTTTTTTTACTTTATATAATTCATGTGATTTTATATTACAAGGAGGGAGTGGCTAAAATAGAGCTCTACTAGGAGTCAATACAACATTACTACTACAATGCTACATTACTATTACTACTACAATACGACATTATTGGGGCTGCCACTGAACTTTAACAGTTGCCTACTGGCTTCAAGAGATGCCCCCAAGAGATCATGTTAGGAGATGTGCAGTGCCCAGAAGGACAATCAATAGACCATACATCCCACAGGTACTGGAGGCCTTTATATGTTAGCCAAGTATATCGCCAATTCATCAGATGCTATAGTGTTAATGAGAGCAAGGGTGGAATAATATTAAGAAGTGCTCACTCCAGCAAGCAAACCATGCTGCATTCTGTAGTAGCTGCAAACCACAATGTTGCTTTGCCAAGATTCAGGAGCAAGAGGTTGCAATAACCAAGCCCAGAGATTATAAGGACCCTGGTTGCAATGGTGAGATCATGGCTAGAGAGGAGAGGGAGGATTCTATTAAGGACAACAGAAATGCCCCTTTAGCACCTCACAGTTTTTTCTCAGTTGACATAGAATGGTCAAGACTGACCTGATCTTACCCCCTTATTCTTTCCATAAGAATGTGGAAAAAAATAAAACATATTATAATTAATTATAATTATAATTACAGTCATAACCCAGCCCCTTCCTGAAACCACCACCTTGTTTTCAGCTAAATTCAGCATAAGCCAGATCTCATGAATCTGGTCCACAGTTGTCTCCAGGCGGACAAACTGAACAGGACCCACTGGGCACCGAAAGTATGTATGTGACAATGCGGGATTTAATCATTTGGCTTCTTGTTTTTGTAATTCCCTAACTAAATATTAGACTTACAATATTTTTAAAATGGCAATGGACTCAGTAAGTCCTTCACAAGAGGCTAGTAAGGATAATTAAGGTTATCTGTAGTCATGGAGAGAGAGAACCAGTACTGTTATGGCTAAGAGACAGTTAACGAGGGTTAGGAATAAGTGGTCAATTTTTATCATGGCTAAAGGTAAAGAGTGAGGTGGCACAAGGTTCCATATCAGGACTAGTGTTTGAATTTATCATTGATCTGGGAAAGAGATTGAGCAGTAAAGTGGCAAAATTTGCAGGTCAGAGAATACTGGAGGAACTTCAGAGGCAAGCTAAGTGAAAGGGTAACATGAAAGCAGATGAAAATTTAACATTGACAAATGCAAAGTAGTGCATACAGGAAGAAATATTTTAGCTCGTCATATACCTGACTGGATTCTAAATTTGCTCTAGCAGTTCAGGAAAAGGACCTGGGCATCATCAGTGCAAACAGCTCACTGAAGACCTCAGCTCAACATGCAGCAGCAGTCAAAACAAAATAATAGGCTGCATAAAGAATGGGATGGAGAATTATATAAAGGCAGTATATTAATCAATGGTGCACCCTGGGTTCAGTTCTGGTCACTCAAACTCATACAGCATTTAGCCAAACTGCAAGGGGGTGGGCAGAACAGCTGATGATATAGGTGATGAGAATGATTAGGGGGTACTAATAAACTCACATAAGAGATTGAAAAGATTGGGATTGTTTACTTTAGAAAGGGAACATGAAGCAGATATACAAAATAATGTTATGGAGAAGGTAGGTCAGGATTTTTATGCACCTACTCTGATAGTACAATAATAAAG
Source organism: Terrapene triunguis (assembly GCF_002925995.2). Taxonomy (NCBI): domain Eukaryota; kingdom Metazoa; phylum Chordata; order Testudines; family Emydidae; genus Terrapene; species Terrapene triunguis. The sequence continues at coordinate 39,988,897 of NW_020664413.1, forward strand.
GGACATTCAATGAAATTGAAAGGTGGCAAATTTAACACGCCCCCCCCCCCACATATTTAACCTGTAGAACTCATTGCCACAAGATATTGAGGCCAAGGGTTTAGTAGGAATTAAAAAACACTGACATTTACATTGATAAGAATGTCCGGAGTTACTGTAAGGATCAAAGCCAGCTAGGTTTTAGAGGGGATATAAAACCTCACACTTCAGAGTGCAAGACAACTTCTAACTAGTGCAGGACAGGAGGAACCATTCCCAGTGGGCAGGTTATTCCATTACCACCATCCTCAGGGTTTCTGGTTTATTTCTCTGAAGCATTCGGTGCTGACCACTGTCAGAGACAGGATACTGCACTAGACAGATCACTGGGCAGATCGAGAGTGACAATTTGTGTGTTCTTAAAGGAAAACAGTGTTATCTCTTTATGTCATTGTCTAATTTAGATGGCTTTTTGTTGTTGTTTTGTTGGGGGTGTGATGGTGGAGGTGGTATTGTGTGTGTTTGTGTGAAGTGCTTAAGGATTTTTATGAAGGCTGCAATATTAGTCTATTTTGGAGGTATTTTATTGATTGAAAGAGAATCAGCTAAACTGAGATTTAAACAATGATTGGCACTGGCCTTAACCCATGTGGCTAATATCACTGATTTGTCATGCTGAGTGATGTGAAAAGATAAACAATTGGTTGTTGATTATTGAACATCTCAACACAGAGCACATTTGGCATGTCAGTTTAGAGGTTATTCTAATGAGCTAGAGTTCCTGCCAATTACTTAAGAGCAAATATCCCTACAAGCCATTTTGTACATCTTCAAGATGTTTAACTAAATTCTAATCTCACTAGCAGATTGCAAATAAGATTGTTAGATGCTAGAATTTGTGCATATGTAGTACTCTAAATATGGTTTTGCATGCACCTGTCTGCTAATCCAGTCCTGTCATTCAGTGACAATGACTAATTAACATATAGTACAGCAATTATTTTAAGAATGGTTATGCTTTTTGCATAGGCTGACAGACTTGTATAATTGAACCATCCCCAGGAGCTTTTTATTTATTTATTGGATTCAAGATTGGGCCCTTAACATCACAGTAGTCCTGGAAAAATAACTAGAATATAAAGAAAGGATCCAGGCAAGAGATCCTCCCATGTGTCTAAAGGGGGTCTAACACATCTTTTTGCTATTCCATATACCGTAGTGAGTTCTCCTTAAAGGAGAAGCTCTTGGCATGAAAGGGAATATGGGAGCCAGAAAGTTATAATATATATATTTATAGTCAAAAATCAGTATTAAGCACACTGATTATGTAGAGTTTTAGTTCAATATGGGTTTTTTTGGTATTTCCTTTTCCTGGATCTGAGTATAAGATATAAGCCCTGAAAATCGAAGTCCCCTTTCTTTAAGAATGGATACAGGATGGACAGTAACTATGCAAGCTCCCTTGCATAACAAGCTTCCTCAACCCTGACCTAAAAGCATCCACCAATAGGGCTGAAAGGACAGGTAGTTGTCTATGCCCAGTCTGATATTGGACTCTCTGCTGGGAATGTGAACAAAGGTGCCCATTATTGCCGGTTGAGACAATTTTGTGATGTGAATGCTTGGTCATTGAGACTAGGACTGAAACCAGTGCCCTCCTATACTTTCACTACTGATCTGGGATGTATTTTAACTGGCAGCCTGCAGGTAGAGACTTCTATATGCCATTACCAATTTTCCTAAGCAAGTGTGAATGGGCCAGTTACAAATTTTTTACTGTATAGTTCATATTCAGTAGAATCTGATCCAGCCTTTTCCCCACTTAGGGACTATTTTGTTGATGTACATGTTTGAATCCATTAATGCTAACTGCCCTGACATGCACAAGAGGAGAGTTGACCCCTTAGTATTTTCCAGTTTCCTGTGAGCCTTGCTAGGTCAAAACAGGTTCTTATGTTAACTCTCCTGTTATGATGTCTGTTACCATAGCACGTAGGAGCTGTAGTCGTGTCCCAGGACCCCACTGTGCTAGGTGCTGTACAGACACAGAACAAAAAGATGGCCCCTGCCTCTAGGAACTTACAATCTAAGACAAGAGACGGATATACACAAACACTCTGCACACCAACAGTTTAACTATTGTCAAGTTTTTTGTAGGTGTCATGGCAGAGGGATCTGAAGGTGGATAATGAGGTAGCTTTGCAGAAGCTTATGGGCAGCACCTCCCAAATGTGTGGGACAGCATGGGAGAAAACACAAAGGTGCTCATTTGAAAGTTTAACACAACACATATTGTTAACAGAAAATATATTACAAAAACACCTCTCTAGTATTAATAGGATATAATAAAAATAATAATACCCTACCTCTTACCTAGCACTTCTCATCAGTAGATCTCACATTTCAATTCACAAAGCTCTGACCTCACATTGATGTGGGACACACGCACATTAGTAATGAAATGGTAGATTCTTTAAAATAAATATTTAGAACAAAAATTTGCCCCAATGTACACTTGTGCAACCCCAAAATGTGCTCAATGGTGTTGAATAGGAAGGCAGATTTTAAGCCTCTGTCCTGAAGCCTCCGAGAACTCATCTCCATGGTTTTCCTACACTGCCGGTGCAGAATGAGAAAGACAAATTGCTTTTACTTTCCATCAAAAAATTAAACAGACATTTTTATTTTTAAACCATTTGAAACACTTCTAATGGTAGCTACATTGTTTTAACTTAAAAGGCTTGTGATGAAATCTCACTGTAAATTTAATAAAACTATTCAATAAATGGGAGCTTTTATTAACTCGACAGATCTAAATAGGCTCAGTGACTAAGAAATAAAATCTAAATCAGTATTTTTTCCATTTTGATGTATACTAGGACTGCATACTATGTGGTACACTATACCAATAAATAAATCCTATTTTAAAGAAATCTAATAGGCGGCTTACAACTGAATGGCTAGTTTAGTTACCCTCTGCTCAAATGCAAGATGTCCTCAAGTGCACAATACCCATAATTTGAGCGTCATTAGTATCAATCATTTTCTTCCACTTTTCATTAGATACATAGGATAAGAATGGCTCTTTAGAACATGTGTTCCACAATCATTTGCTCTAGGCTTCATAGTTGAAGCACCTTTATATTTTTCCTGATGAAATATTTGCTGTCTCCAGTCCCCTGGGGATTGCTACCTTGATGAAGCCACTGATATATGCCCTATCAGTCTCAGAGGGTTTTCCTAGCCTACTTTTCACACTCCTCTTGCCAATTAAGCTGCCAAATTATGTATGGTAGTGAGGGTCACTTGTATTTTTTGAGTGCTAGTCTGCATGGTAAGAGATGACAGAAGCATCCTGGTGTGGTGAATAATTAGAGTGGATTTTAAAGTCCTGAAACCTCATCTTGCAGTGCCACACACTATTTTTAACATCATCTCCTCTTATAGGAGACTATATGCATTTTAGCCTGAGAAGCCACTGGCATTCTGCTCTGAATGACTGACTATCTTAAATTACCAAGCTACCAGATAAAATGAACAGGGTGATGATATCAGAAAATATAAAACTTTTAAGGACCGTAAGCACAGAGTACAGGGTTTCTTTTCACACAGTAAAGAAAGCTAGCATGGTAGGATCACATAACATTAATGAGTCTTTGCTGAGCAAAGGTGTACAGTGTAATGCTTCAGTTTTTGTATATCACAATATTTGTATATCACCACTTTTCAGTAGGGGTAGGAAACATAACCCTTGTGTATGCTTCAGAACAGAGGGATGTTGTACCGTCAGTTTTTAAGCAAAAGTCTCTACTGAAATCAATAGTTTTATGCTACCACTGATTTTTTAAGGTAGAGTTTGCTCATTGATATAGGAGACCAAATTCAACATTGTATAACCGGAGTGAAAGTCAGAGCAGAATAAGACATTTCCTTTTTGAGACCCTAAAAACGCCTTTCTGAAAGGAAGACAAGTTTCTTTTAGATAGAGTAGAGCACTATGCCTCAGGATTCTTACACTGTCTGAAAGACTGTTAACAAAGGGCTGTGATAAAGAGCCCAGTACTCAGTTTGGGGGATGCCTGTAGTGGGAGACTGGTGTCAGTTAGGATGTCTTGTTAAGCAGACATTAACATATTTTACTTCAGTAATGATCTAGAAGTAGCAGAAGGAGCACATAGCACACTAATGAAGTGCCAGATTATGACCATTACTTGAGTGCCTGAGGTGAGAGAAAAGGTCAGAAGGCCTCTCCTCCTTGCTCTGAACAAAGGCCAACTATTAGTCCCTCATATATGGTTCACAAGGGCCACTCATAAGTCCAGAACCTGTGCTCAGGATGTACTGCGGGTTTGCTGTTGTAGAAGGCACAATCCCCATCCAAGCTAGGGAAGCTTTGCACAATGCCCAGGGCTGCCAATGGCTAACTGCCAAAATACGACACTAATTTTGCAGAGGATACTGTACTGGGAGGAATTGCCAGGTATAGCAGGTTTACTAAAACCACCTAAAATGATTAAAAGCCTTCAGCACCCCCCATGTTATTGAACAGCTAACTATATCATTGTAGGATAGTATTTTCAATACTCTCATCCTCCCCTACTCTTCCCCCTCTTACTCTGTTACATTCTGAATCTTGTTTCAAGTTCATTGTAAATTTTTTTGGGCACTCACTTACAGTGGGTTTGTACAGCCCTTAACACCCAGTGCTCCCCCATCAGGAGAGGGGCTCCATTATGCCATCGCAAACACGAACCACAGTAATAAAATGGAGCTATGGCTGTCTTGTCACTTGTTGAGACCCTGATTACGGTCCCACTCAACTCAGGCAATGGCAAACTCCCATTGGCTATAATGGTACAGGATCAGGGCCTTAAATTATGCTTCATAATCAATATAATCTTACAGAACTGCTGGAGATTCTGGGCCACAGCAAGTTGTGGAGCGACCCATAGGCAGTGCTACAACAACAGAACAGCACCTAGGCCTGCTCTAAGTCTCACAATCGGGGCACCAGTCCCCACCCTGCCCAGAATCCCATAGGTACAAAGGTGACTTGAGGACCCCTTTGCCCCTCATTCTCTTGGGCTGTTCCTGTGTCTGAGTCTCCAGAGGTACAGCATCCAATCTTACTCTTAGCCTGTCAGTATTTTTCCCTAGAACACATTTTTGTTTCAGAATTCCGCCAGGAGTAGGGCTGAGCAGATAACTGATTTTTCACTTTGGTGCTGGAAAAAAAAAATCTGTTCATTTCAAACCCAAACTGATTTTTTTTTCCCCTACCAATACAAAAACCAAACAAATTTCTTTCAGGCTGAACAAATGTTTCAAATGCCATATGGAAACATTTTCCAAACGAAATACCAATTCAAAATGAAACGTTGACTTGAAACAAAACATCAAAAGGGTTCATTTTGAAAATGTCAAAGCATAATGTTCCAATAATTCTAAATTTTTCCACCCAAAACTATTCGCCAAATTCACAAATCATTTTGGGGCCCCGAAAAAGGCATTTTTACTAATGAATTTACTATTTGCTGAAACAATTTTGCCCACCTCTAGCCATCAAGGACACTTCAATGTTAGTTTGATTTTAGCAGGTTGCTCTCTTTTCCTTCTTGGCATTGGACTTTGGCTAGGCAATTTTGGTTGTTATTCTCTCTCACTCAACCCCCCGTTTGCACAATTTGACATAAAAAACCAGAATAGAGACAAAATAACTTCATTATTTGTAGACTGGCTTCTTGAGATAGCAACTTTAATTGGAATAGTAAGGACAGTAGCAAGCAGGTAACTTGAATATAATGTTTATTTTAGAGTTAGTGATAAATCACTGTGAGATAATAATGGGAGCATATGTCTCCAACAGCTTTTCAGAAAAGGTGTTGTATTCTAAATGTAAACTAGTGGACCAAAGAGATAGTGAAGATTTATTTCCTCTTTCCTGGCAAAAATAGATTTATTTCCTTAGCATATTAATGATGATGCATTAAAAATGTTTACAAAATACCATCACTTGAAATTACAAAATGAATGTAATTAAAATGACTACAAGCCCTGAGGGCTGGGAACACCAGCTTTGATATTACTGAGACAGATTGCAAGCTAGGAGTCTAGTTGTTTCTTGCATATTGGGGAGAAATGGAAATAGCACTGCCACCGAACAGCCATATACTGCTGCCTCCATTTCACTACTGTTGTTCCCTGGGCCTTTTCCCACATAGCCCCTTTTCTGTCACCCATTACCTTAGGGTTACAGTTGTCAGAGCCTCTCATTCCCAGGGCAAGTAAATCAGCCCATCAAGCACCTCCAGCCAGAGCAGAGCATCCTTCCTCATCCCTCTGCTCCCAGCCAGGAACCAACTCACCTGACACCTGCAGCTCCTTTTATCTGAGCCTGCTGGGCTCTGATTGGCTGCTTCTATGCAGTCTCCCTATCCAGGTCTGAAGGACTCCTATCTGCTGCTCTTTCCTGGGTTGGGGTGTGGTAGGACCACAGTTGACTGCTACATATGGGAACTCAGTTCTGTTCCTGCCCTACCAACAGTCTTTTTACATGGTGCCAAGTAGAAGTGGTTGAGAAATTTTCAACAAAATTGTTGAAAAATGCCACTTCATCAAACCCCAAACTTTTCAGGAACATGTCAGTTTTGACAAAACTTTTGTGGGGGAGGAGTTTCTCAAGTCAGGAGTGGAATTTCTGGTCAAAACTAGAAAGAGACCCCTGCCACCTCAACACATAGCCTGGTGGTTTGGGGCCTGCCTGTGAGAAACCAAGGTTCAAGTCCTTGACCTACCTGATTTGGAAAAGGAACTAGGACCTGGTTATCCCACATGCCAGGTGAGTACCCTAACCATTAGGCTATTTTTATTCTCGGGTGGGGGGTTGTGCATGCTCTCTCTCAAAAAAACCCCAAACTTGAAAGGTCTTGGGTTCGTCCAGATGGGGAACGGGAAAAAATATCTCAAAAATTTTCACAGGATGGAAAAAACATCCCCCCACCCCCAGCTCTAGTGCTAAGCAAGTCACTTAAGCCAAGTTTTTGCACAGGCAGCCATGAGTGGTTGTTCCTCGTTTTCTGGGCACTCAGCTTGAGAATCCTGGGGACTTATTTTCAGACGTGCTGAGCAGACTTATCATTGGAGTCAATAAAAGCTGTGAAAGCAAAATAGGTGACTTGGAGGAATGTGCACAGGACTAGAAAATAAGAAACCTTGAGTTCTAATCCCAGCTTTACTATTGATTCATTGTGTGGCCTTAGGAAAGTCACTTAGCCTCTCTGTCTCCTTTTCCCTCTAATCTATAAAATATGGAAACATGTATTTCTACCTCCCAAGGGTGATGTGAAGATTGATTGGTTAATGTCTATAGAGTGCTTTAGACATAAAAATGCTAAATACTGAGAAAAGTCATTCCCTAGGGGGATACAATAACTGAGGTAACCAACAATTAATGGAGACTTTTGCAAACACTGGCTTTAATCTCTGTGCCCCAGTTTCCTATTTGTCTTACTCTTATCTCACAAGGTAGTGGTGAAGATGAATTCATTAGTAGTTGTGAGGTGTGGCACTGAAAAGCCCACAAAGCAATAACTGGTTGTTCAATGCAGGATCTGGATGGTGTGAAGTAAATAAGGCATGGAACCACACACTAAATGGCCAGGAGGAGAAGGTATATTGTACAGTGGCCTCAGTCCTGGAACATAATCCATCCTATGCACTGAGTGAGGAGAGATCCCGTGGAGAAAATAATGTAAGTTCATGTAACTAAAGAACTTATCAAAATGCATAGGCTCAATTACATGGGCCATCTTAAATCTGGCATTTCCTAACTTTGTGCTTGGCTATGCAGCCTAAATAACAGTTTTTAAATGTAGTTTTTCATGTGAAGTATAAAATATATAACTGCATAGAAATTCCATCATGTACTGTGTACATGAGTGATACTTTCTACATCCTCTGCCTGTATGTTGTAGATGACTGTAGAACAAAATGCCTCCCAGTGTTCCCATGGGGCAGTACAATTCCCCCCTGCCTTCTACACAGGACTGTGCTGTAATGCTATTATCTAGCCCTGAGTTCTTTACCATCCCATTCACCAGCTCCACCAAAGGTCAGAAACCAGTCATATGTTTTCAGAGCCTCTCCGTGAATATCAAGGAATCTATGATTTCTATGACGAAGGGGCAGCCTTAGTTAAATGAAAATGATAAAAAGAATCTCAGATTGAAGGATGACAAAGTCATAGATGAGAATCGGCCTCCAAATGTTGCTTTGCTAGCACCACATTTCAAATGCACCTGGACTTTCAAAAAGCCTTTTACAAGGTTCATCACCAAAAGCTCTTAAGCAAACTGAGCAGTGATGGGATAAGAGGGAAGCTCCTCTCATGGGTCAGTAACTGGTTAAAAAATAGGAAACAAAGGGCAGGAATAAATGGTTTTTACAGTTTTACCTCTCTACCGTTTTTACAATGGAGAGAGGTAAATAGTGGGGTCCCCCAAGGATCTGTACTGGCACCTGTGCTGTTCAACACATTAATAAATGATCTGGAAAAAGAGGAAAACAGTGAGGTAGCAAAATTTGCAGAGGATACATAATTGCTGAAAATAGTTAAGTCCAAATCTGATTACAAAGGGATCTCTCTAAACTGGGTGACAAAATGGCAGATGAAATTCAATATTGATAAATGCAAAGTAATGCACACTGGAAAACATAATCCCAAACTATACATACAAAATGATGGGGGTTTAAATTAGCTGTTACCACTCAAGAAATAGATCTTGGAGTCATTGTGGATAGTTCTCTGAAAACATCTGCTCAATATGCAGTGGCAGTTAAAAATGCTAACAATGTTAGGAATCATTAGAAATGGGACAGATAATAAGACAGAAAATAATGCCACTACATAAATCCATGGTATGCCCATACCTCGAATACTGCCTTCAGTTCTGGTTGCCTAATCTCAAAAAAGATACATTAGAATTGGAAGGGATGCAGAGAAGGGCAACAAAAATGATCAGGAGTATGAAATGGCTTCCATACAAGAAAAGATTAAAAAGTTTGGAATTGTTCAGCTTGGAAAAGAGACGACTAAGGGGGGATATGATAGAAGTCTATAAAATCATGAATGTTAGGGAGAAAGTGAATAGGGAAATGATTTTTAGCCCTTCACATAACACATGAATCAGGGGTAACCTGATGAAATTAATAGGCAACAGGTGAAAAACAAACATAAGAAAGTACTTTACACAATGCACAGTCAATCTATGGAACTCATTGCCAGTGGATGTTGTGAAGGCCAAAAATACAGTTGGGTTAAAAAAGATTTAGATAAATTCATGGAGGATAGGTCCATCAATGGCTATTAGCCAAGGTCAGAGAGACAACCCCATGTTCTGGATGTCCCTAAACCTCCAACTGCCAGAATCTTAGACTGGATGACAGGGGATGGATCACTTGAAATTGCCCTGTTCTATTCACTCCCGCTGAAGCCCCTGGCACTGGCCGCTGTCAGTGATAGGATACTGGGTTGAAGCAATATGAGCGTTCTTTTATATTCTCATCATGTACATAATTATATCACTGATTAATCACTTGTTTATGAAGAATCCAGTTGCACATCCATATCTCATTTAGGTGGTGTGGCAGTTCACTCTTTATGCCTGTAAACTGGCATGTGTTTTCTGAACCTTTGGATATATGTTTTTGGTCCTAGAATTGTCTCTTTCCTTTCACGCTCCAATGCTTCTTTGTGGCTACTCATATACCATACTGGACTGACGTGATGCATCTGTTCATTCATTATGCTCTACTCAGGCCTTTAAATACCTGGTGCAAACCCCAGCTCCAGATTTACCTGCCATTTTAACATTGTCGAATTCTCTCTTCTCCACTGGGCAGTCACTGTTATTGCTCATACTGTACAGTAGATGACTATACATTTTCTTGGTGTCCAATAAATGTGTTCTTTTAATAGGTTAATTCTTGTATCTCTGCAGTTATTTCAAACAGGTGAGTAGTCTGGCCATTAGTGAGTCTACAAAATGCAAATGTATTGATCAGGTGAAAATATGCACTTCTGACTTGTGCTAATCAATGTATCAGTTCTCCAAGGGCTTTCCAGTGTAAAAAAAAAGAAATATATACCATTGCTAGATTTCCATTTCTTCAGGGGAAGAGCTGAAAAACTGATCCACTGTAAAATGATTTACAAATCATCTTTTAATTGTGAATATGTAGGTAAACATATGAGAAGGAATAACAGTTGTAGCTGCAAAATTTGCAGAATGATATCACTTAATATAGCTACTGAACTTCTATGTAGTCATACTACCTTTTCTTGTCAGCTCTCCCAAGTTAAACAGAGATGGGCCTGTATTTGCAGGAGCCCTCCAAGGAAACCAGAGGATGCTACAGGAAGTGTTTTTGATTAACCAGTTGGTGGCAACTCTTCTCTCTGAGCTGGCTGAATCCATGCCTGAGTATGACATTAGCGGGGATTGTGTTGCTGAAGGTGCCACCCTCAAATTTCAGATAAGTGATGTGTAATCCTTCCACCGTGGCCTAGCTACTGGCCTCTGACCCCAGAGTACTCCATACATCTGAGTGTATGTCCCTCACCCCGGAGGGAGAGCGGACAACCACTGTTGTCTTATTTGGCAGCCTCCTTGTGCCTTATGCACCATACAAGTACTAGTTTTAATCTGCCCTACTTCACAGTCAGTTGCCAAGTCCTCTGGAGAGACTGCTTACATTTCAGGGAGATAAGAGGGACACTGTGAAAAATACAGGACAACGATAACATTAAAGGGACAGCTCTCCGTAATGTTTTATGTCAGATTCTACACTATGAATATTACAAAGCCATGTATTTCTATCACAGTGTCGGAGCCCTTGCATGATTATTGTTTGAAAACAATTCTATCTGACTGAATGCTTCTTAGTAGCTCCTTTTGGATAATGTGAACCCATAAAACTCTTAACATGACATATTGAAATAAACCTTTACTTGAAGCTCAGCTTTAGCGGTGTCAATCAATACTCATGCATTTTCTGCTGTCAGTCCAAGGCTATTTATACAAGGAAAATATCCTCTCTACAGTTGCATTCAGTGCAGGAACTGACACTGTAAATTTGACTACTATAAATATATATATTTTTGGATTTGCAGTGAAGGTTTGAGATCATTTCTTCGCACAAGGTTCATTGAGCAAACATCCACTCTCCAGTGGGTCCTTCATTAAACAATATTCTGCAAATAAGGCATCCACATCCAACCTATGCTGTCATTTCAGGCCTTCAATAATCTTTTGCATTTGTCTGCCCTTGTGTGTGCTGGTAGGGCAGAAGATAGAGGGAGGTGGGGCTGTGAACCAGTAGTCTGTGAGTCAGTTGAGCTCAGTACTGATGCACAGGAAGGGAAGCAGCCATCCTGCCTCATGTCTGCTGCAATGAAGGCAAGAGAGAAAAGCCCTCCAAAACTTCACTTGCATCTGAACAGAAAAGCCATCTTGGCTGAAATAGGAGATAAAAAGCATGTTGTATCCAACCTTAACTCCACACCAACTTTCACTCTATCCCCCTCCATAGGATGGAGGCTCTGAACCATCCTGGATCTCAGAATTAGAATACCACATCTGTGTGCTTGGCTACTGTCTCTCTCTGAACTGGAACTACTTCTGCATAGCCACCTCTATAAAGTGCGTTGAGATCCAAAGATGGACAAGCACTATATGAAAGCAGAACATTGTTAATATAGAATGATCACCAAGGAGACCCAATTCAATCTTCTGCACTAGCCACTGGGCATCACTCCCTTCTCAGAGACACAAACAGACTCCAGGAAGTCTGTGTCTCAGCAGTCAGGTGTGTAATCCACTGGCCCGGTGTGGATCATATCCTGTTCCAATGGCTGGTGCTCATAACAGATATCAACATACTACTGCAAGCAGCTAATGGGTTTTCTCCTTTATTCGAGGAAGTCTGTGCTGATAATCTAATGGTCCTGGGTTCAAACCCTGTTGATAACCCCCATGTGTTGTCCTTTGTTTTGCTAAGAAAGATTTAAACATGATTGATATAATTTACAGTGATATTTAATCTTCCATTATAGAATTATGATTGAGATTCATCCATCTGTTCAACAATCATCATAATCAAAGATATGCTAATAAAATTATACAGCTAAATAGTATCCTAAGTGTTTTCTCCTAATCCTACATTGTTGGGATAGTTCTCATCTGGTAGTAGTGATAGACACAGCAGGAAGAATAGTCCATCTCTATTAGGAGTGATTAATAAAATGCTAAGCTATGATTACCTAGATATACTCACACAGGAGACCCACTACCAGACCGTTAAGCATCCTTAAGGGGATGATCTCTTCTACCAATGGCCCCGTAGCATACTGGAGAGCTGCAAAGATTTATCCTTACCAAGTGGCTGAAGAGTTACAAATACATGGACAGTGCCTAAGGAAGACTACAACTTCTCTTTTGATAGATGGCTGAAGAGAAGGGTATCTCTCCAGCTACATTGCAGAGTAACCCTCATATCAGAGGCCACTCTTGGAGGACAGGGAGACAACATGGGATCCTACTTATTTGAAGGCATCTCATCCTCAGCAAGGTAGTGTGACAGCATACACTTTCTAGAATGGAAAGCAGTCCATCCAACCTGACAACAGCTCCAAGAGGTCTTGGAGATTCAAGAGTGCTCAGTGATGTCAGATGATATTGCCATTGTCTCACAACAAATTGGACAGGGGGAACCCAACGGAACAAGTCTATTCCAGGAAGCCTTGTATGCCCAGAGGAACCCCTTATGTTACTAATGGTCACAAATATAAAACTACCCTGAATGTGAAGAGGCACCCTAATAGAATGGTTCACGAACAATTCAGTGTTCCATGGCACATACCTGAAGTGTTAGGCAGTTCACAAGTATACCTTTTTGCATAGTGGAAGAATACTAAATTTAAAGCTCTTTCTCCACGTTAAAAAGACAGTGGATACTCTTTCTCAAGATTGGTCAAGCCTCTTTTTCTATCCATTTCCTCCTTACAATAATTTGTCTTCACATTCCTAGATCGCAGCACTTTTTATAAGAAGCTGGCAAGCATAATTGCCTCCGTGTTACAGATGGGCAAACTGATGAACCAAAGGAGAACTGGCTTGTCCAAGGTCACATCAGGTCAGCATCACCACGCTAGGTCTCCAGACTTTTTGTCCAGTGCGCTATTTACTGGCCCACACTCTCTTGTTAGGCTGGAAAATGTAGGACAGACCGTGTATAATTCTATGGTACTTCACTGGCAGAGAAGTCCCTGGTTCTCCTAACTAGTCTGTTTGTTGATGGAAATCCCAGAGTTCCTTCCACACCAGCAAGGTTTTCTCCTCCAGTGTCCCCTCTGACATTTGGTCCCCTGGAACCTGAACCTAGCAACTAGCTATTGAAGAGGAAAATGAACCTCTCCTCACAGCCAGAAAACCCTTCACCTCTAGGGCATATTCCAAGATCTGGAACCATTAAGTGGACTGGTCCAACAAGTTCTTCCGCCAACCACAAACAGCCCCTTGATTCTACAGAGCAGGCAGGATGGTCTTGCAGCCAACACTATGAACGTATAATACTAGTGGCTGCCTCCTACGCAGTACTGTGTTCTCAGCTTCACAAATCCTTTGGCTCCCACCCACGTAGCACTTTCCCCTGAATACAACAAGGAGCATAGAGTCCCTCAAGACTCGATCCTTACGTAGTCAGAGGCCTTTGCCTAACTTTCTACTTAATCCTTTCCATCAGCTTTTCTTTATATCCTGACCCTAGCCTTCCTAGTGGCAATAACATTGATTCAATGATTGTCTGAACTGGGGACACTATCCTTCAACCCTTGATATTGCATCTTGGAAGCAGATAAAGTGGAATGTGAGCTCGTAGAAAAATTAATCCCCAGTACTCCTCAGATGGAAAACTTCTGGCACTCTCATCCAAGTGAAAAGCTCAGAAAATCAATTTCATTTCCAGACACAGGTGGAATAAGGCATCCAATGAAAGGACATCAAGTCAAGGGCCTAATGACTCCAGACAGGCTTCAGGCATACTCTATCAGTGTGCATGTCATAAGCAGAGGAGTACTCTACATCAAGAGTACAATGTTGAAGCCTAGTCCAGCAAATATTACATCTGTGATGGGGCACACCCTCATAACAATCAGGAGAAGGCTAATGTGCTCCTGTAAACTCAATCCCTACCAAATATAGACACCTGCAGAGCCTGCCCCACTGGAGGAAGCAAGCTTAAAAAGGAGAGCCGGTCACCAGAAAGACGACAGCCAGGAGAAAAGGTGCTGTAGCTCAGAAGAAGTTGACTCTTGTTACAGGGGAGCTGAGAAGGAAACAGCTGACAAGTTTCCGCTGCCCACAAAGACGTATTGAAACCCCAAAAGACCTTTAAAAGGGGGAAAGGACTCTGAAGCTACCTGAGTGTGGCCCCAAGAAAGGCCCTATCACAACATCTACTAACCACTACAATCTGGACATCTCGGCTTCCACTGAGGTAGCACTGGGCAGAATGGAGCTGCATATTGCAATTCCTCATTAACATTCTATTCTTACTCTATCTATAACCTCTCTTATTGCTCATCTCTCTGCATGCCAACCTTCTTCTCCTTTTCAATGCTGGATACTTCTAGCCGATTTGTGTGCCTGCTTACTCATCAGAAGAATAGTTTCCCTCCTTCATCAGCTTCTCTTCTTCAAGAAAGGCAGGCCCACTGAACTAATATCCTTGACCCTTGCAATATGCACAGGAGAAGAGCTTGCAGAGTCTCCCTCAAATGGGAGAAAGATTCTGTCTTTCTCAAGGGTTACTGATGAAGAACGAATTGCAAGGTCTTTGTCCTGTGACAGAGATAGAGAATCAGGGTCATGTTTGTAACACGGAAAATGTTTCAGAACAACGTTGCCAACTCATGACTCATATTGAGAGTCTCAAGTTTTTTGGTGTTTTTGTTAGAGCCCCAGCTCCTGGAGTCAAGTGATTACATGAGAATCTCATCTTAAATGCTTGAAAATGTGACTCAAGTGCACCCTGACGCCTCAGAAAACAGAAGGCAAAGAAAAATAACCCAACAGCTATTATTTTTTTAAAATCTAGTTTTCTTGGGGGGAGGGGAAGGGGGGAGAACACCTGACCCATGATTTTAGAATGGTTATGTGTAGCAATCCTGATAGACTAAGGAAAGCAGTACTGTTTCTCAAGATACACTCTCTCCTTCCCTATAGAGCTTCTGTCTAGAAGCTTCTCCAGCATCCCTCCTGTCTGGCACCCTGCAACAGTTCTAAAGAAATGGTGACCTCCTTGGAGTCTAAGAATTACACTTAATTCTGACATTTAATTTGCTCATGAATTATATAATATCAGTTATTTTAAGCTTTAAAAGATTTAGGTTTCCTTCTGAACAGCAAGCTGCTCCTCCTTGGCCTCTAGCTATCTCCATTATTGCCATTAAAAGGCTTTGTCTAATGAGTAAAGGATCAGTAGATGTGTTTTTGGCAAAAGAAGAGACATTGATGGTCGAGAGCATTTCCCATTCTGCTTCCTGTGAAACAACCAGTGCGTGCATTTTTTTATTTCATTCAGTCACAATTTAAACAAGTTCAGAGCATCATAGCTATAGTAGTTTAAAGTAAACTATTATTCTAGTAGCAATTTCTATAGTATAAAAGCATCTAAAATATATTGGGCCAGATTAATTCCTGGAGTAACGCCACTGAAGTCACTGGAGTCACAACAGGGATGAATTTGGCCTCTCATTTTGCAATCAAGTGCAACAGGACAATTTTACTTTAAAAATGTCAACCTCTTTCTCCTGCCTGACAATAAATATCCATCTGATCTCTTGCAGCAGCACGTAAGTGATGAGAGAGAATTGTTTAGTGCGCTAGTGTACCGTACACGGATCAAGGAAACAAATGTGCATGGATCATAGAAGATACAATACAATGAGTAATGGAACACTCACCTCGGGTTAAACAAAGATCCCTGTGTGGTGCTGTGTGATCTGTACTGCTCTATACGGCTGCTGTCGGAAGAAAAGCACTAAGAAAAAAATATTAAGACCCCTTTGTGGTCCCTGTTTCAGAACACTGCAGAGCCTTCCTCTGTCTTCCTTAGCTATGTAAGTTGCATAATACTATGTATGCTTGTCTGAGACAGGAATAATTGTATATGTGAAAAGTTATGTGAAATATATATCCAGAGTACAGCAATCAGTACCCACATAAGATTTTGGCAAGTATAAAAATTAGTACAAGACAGTGTAAAAAAAGTACAGTGGGCCAAATTGAGAGCAATATAAATAGTGGTTTAAGTAATAGGTTGGTATGTGGCCATAACTTATAGGAGAGAGAACATATAGGGAGTGCCAAGGATCTGCTAGCACTTGAACTCTTGTCCTGAGTGGAAGTAATGAGATTCTGGGCCCACATATTCAGCCACATGCTGTATTAGATCTTCAACCTGGCAGAGGACATAATTATACTGCTTTTCTGGCCTGACCACCTCCTAATCGAAGCAGAAAGCATGGCCTTCTACTCCATCCTTCCTAGGAAAAATAAAAAGCAACTTAGCAGGTTAGCCTGCAAAGGCTCTTGAATTGATAAAGCTTTCAGTATGCACCAAAGAAGCAAACTGCTCAGCTCCAAGGGCTATGTGCTAGCAAATCGCCAGAGAATTGTGACCTCCTAATGAATCAGCCTCCTCACCATCAGACCATGAAGAGCAGACGCATCAGGTCAAATGAAAAGGTAGAATACCAAGCTGCTAGTGGTGGAAGACCCATTCCAACTCCAATGCCATCAGCCAACAGCAGAGAGACTTCTTACAGACTGTACCATCACCATAAAGGAAGTAAAGAGATCTCCTGTGCTGTTACAGCTCCACACCTGTGCTTGGCAAAGCTGTTATGAACAGGGAAGAAACGAATCCGTCTTTATTTTTTTTTACTATAATTAGCTTAAATTTCAAAACAAAGTGTCATTTTCCAAAGGAAAACTGGAACTGGAATGTTGCAATTTGACAATTTTGATTTTTTTTTAAATCCAAGTAAAAAAAATTCATCACAACCAATCCTTTCCAGTGAAAACTTGCAGTTTTGATGAACTGGCGTTTTCCAATGGGGAAAAAAAACGTTTCTGAGAAACAATTTCTGACCAGCTCTATTGACCACTGAATTGTTTTTGTTGTATGTCACAGAAAAGATTAACTGAATGTAAGATGGACCCAGACAGAGAATTCCAAACAGAACCAGAAAGCGTGAGCCAGCCACTGTTTGAATTTGACCCCATTCAATAAAACAGAGTCCTGAGAAATATATGAGCCATGACCTGTAGAACAGACGTAGAGCCATGCTGGCTGATACAATTCAGCAGAGATCAATTGAGCCCACTGCTAATGGTAGCTAACAATTCCTTCAGAGAAATGAACTTATCAGCCTCTGTAGAAAAGCAATCCCCTGCACGGTCCTAAAGAAACCAACACAATATGCAGACAATGGGTCGGAGCCCCAGCTGGTGTATTGAAGTCGATGACAATTTATACCAGCTGAGGATCTGCCCCAAGCTCCCCAACCTTTTTGTTCAAGGCCAGATCATAAAGCAAGCAGTGACATCATTCAAAATCTGCCAGCATCCGGGACGTATCACTCAGGCTTTCAACTAAGACAAGGTCAGTTCATTACAGCTTAGAGAAGGTTTTGCAGCTGTGATGGCGGAGAAGTTCTTTTTGCTTCACTTAGTGCAATAGTAGAGTCTCTAGTAGCACTAATGATGCTGTGATGCAGACAGAACCAGTGCCAGCACATACCAAGGCCTCACTGAACAGAGACAAATGCACAGCTGGACACTAGTCTGGCTCGCCCGTGTGTTAGCATTGTTAACATAGATATTAGAGTGATGAGAGTGTCTTTTGTGTTTAGACTTTATGAAATGCTTGTAGGATGCTGCATGTGTTAATTGTACTTATAATATCTGTGGCCCATTGTACAAGGTAAGATTTAAATGTAATATAAAAGTGTTTGCTAAAACTGTAAAAAACCCAGTCAGAAGAGAAGCATTCCCTAGTCTGAAATGCTAGTTTACCATAAGAGGTGTCATCTCCTGCCCAACAAAAGAAGTTCTATAGACATCAGACAAATCACTGTAGAACATTCAGGGCCGGCTCCAGGCACCAGCTTCTCAAGCAGGTGCTTGGGGCGGCCGTTCCGGACAGGGGCGGCAGTTCCAGGTATTCGGCGGCAATTCGGCGGACGGTCCCTCCCGTCGAAGGACCTCCCGCCGAATTGCCGCCGCAGATCGCGATCGCGGCTTTTTTTGTTTTGGCTGCTTGGGGCGGCCAAAACCCTGGAGCCGGCCCTGAGAACATTGGTGGACAAAAGACTTTGTTGGTTGCTTCTCTGACACCCACGATGGTATATGCACAAGCCCTTCTCCCATCACTACTTGAACTCTGGGGAAAAGGCCTAAAAATCTGTGTCAAGGAGGAATTGTCATCACTATAATGGAATTCAGAGAGGGCATAAGCAAGGGATTCCCAAGCTCCATAGCTTGGGTTAGCCCTAAAGGACATACAAAGCTTACATATTATAGCAGCTACTATTGCCTTTTGGAACCTAAGTATCTTATTTGTGCGTGTACGTTTACCTGCTTTAACCTTGTAAATAACTCTCATTTCTTTTTCTTGGTTAATAAATCTTTAGTTGGCAATATTATAGGATTGGCTCCAAGCGTTGTCTTTGGTTTGAGATCAGAGGTACAACTGACTTGGGGTAAGTGACTGGTCCTTTGGGACTGAGAGTAACCTGAATATTGTGATTTTTGGTGTAGGGGATCACAAAGGCATGCTTGCCTGGGTGGCAAGATAGACCAGCGTGCCCAAGGGCACTATCTGTGACTCCATGTTAAGGCTGCTATAGTGCTTTAGGAGCTCACACTTGTAACTTGGTTGGTGAAATCTACTTATAAAACACTCAACCAGTTTGGGGTTTGTGCCGTGGTCTGTAACAGTCTGCTCTGAGGTTGGCATTCCCATTCATGAGCTACTCTAGACAGCTTGACAGATGGATGATCTCCTTATGGCAATGGGGAAAAGTCAAGTCTCTTGACCTCTGCAGTCAGACAGTTGACCACTAGGTACTGCTGGCCTATTCGGGGAACAGATTGTGCAGGTTTACAGTTATTTGTATTGCAGTAGTGCCGAGGAGGCCCAGTTGTGCCAGCTGCTCTACAAACATAGTGATTCCTGTCCTCGATGAATCCAATCACTCCTGGCTATGGGCCCATCTGCCATCCATCCCCGCTGACACCCAGGCTGTAAGGTAATGGGGTGGGAGACAGTATCCATGCAGGGCTGGAAATAAAACAACCCATCCCCAAATTAATTGGAATAATAATAAATAATAATAATAATAAAAGCCAGATTGCTGTACAGGGAAGAGACTATTGAATGCCCCATTCCTCTTCCTTCCCCTGACTTCTTTACTCCCCACTCCTTCAAAGGCCCCATGCTGCAGTGATCTTGTCTCTGACTGCAGCTCCCTCCAAAAGCCCATGAATGCTGTTCCTTCAGCCAGGCAGAGAGCATCATTAGACAGGAAACTCAAGATGCAACCACCCCGAGGGTGCTGAGCATTCCCATAGCACCCCTAAATTCTGCCTGCACCGGAAGAGAAGAACTGAACTCAGATCCCATACGCAAAAGTGCTGTTGCTGGGCTGCCTGCACACTGGGCTGCGCGAGGGGCACATCTGCTGTCCAACCATAAACAAGATAAATACACATATCTGTAAAGAGGTGAGAGTCCTTCCCATCCCTCACATGGCGTTATGCTATAGGCTGAAGGTCTCACACAGTTTTACATATTCCATATACCCTTGCCACACACAGAAAGGGCTAAATTGGAGGGGGAGGGGTGCAGCAGGGAATCTTGTTACGTTATTCGAACTTGTACGAGCCAGGAAAGTGGTGGCTTCTCATACATTTTGCCAGCAGCTCATTTTAATTTTTAGATGTGATGGCAAATATTTGGCCTTTTTTAAATTGACCATGCCTTCAAACACACTTCTCTCGGTAGGAACTTGCAGTTTAGTTCAATATTTTAGCACGTTCTGACTCAGACACACTGTATCATCCTTTATATACACTTACAGTAGACTGATTATTCTGGTATCACACAGCAGGTCAATCTGATTAGGACTCTTTTGCCATACACTGTGTTTTGTCTTTTTTTCTACAGCTGATCAGGGGATCTCAGAATTAATTAAGTCCCCATGTACTTGGACAGCTTGTGGAGTAAGTGTTAAGATATTAAAGACACTGAACTTGTTCATTTGATTTCATCTCTGTAACCCGAGCTCCAATTTAATGCTGTATCTTCCACCTTCTTGGAGATTAATTACTGCACCAGTTAGTAAGTCAATCCACCTTCTTTCTTTTGTGAAGAGCGTTAGTCAGTAGCAGTGTAATTCAGGTGTTATGCTGACTTTATATGTGATCTGTGACAAAACTGTTAAAGTAGTAACAGGCTGAAGTGTACTAAGCAAGGCAGCATCATTTTCTTCAAAGCCATCCACTGGGCCAAATGAATCTCTTCTTAATTATGTTACAAGAAAGATGAACCAGGCCCACTGGGTCAAATTCCACTCAGTTGCGTCAATATAAAAGCGGATTCCTCACTGAAGTCAGTGGAGCTGCTCTGGATTTTCATTGGTGCACGGGGAGCAGAATTTGGTCCATTATATTTTTGACATATGTTAGAACTATATGGAAAAAGGCATTTTCAGAGAAGCATAGAAATGACCTCGAGAGGTCAGCTAGTCCATCTCCCTTTGCTGAGGCAGGACCAAGTAACTCTAGAACATTCCTAATGGGTGTTCATCTACCCTGCTCTTAAAAATCTCCAATGACAGGGATTCCATTACCTCCCCTGATAACCGATTCCAGAACTTAACTATCCTTATACTTAGAAAGTTTTGTTGTGAGCAGGAGCAGCGAGGAACTGTATTGAGAGGACTGATTCTACAGCTGCAACACTTTCTGCCCATACTGGCATTGCAATGGTACATTGACCCAATGAAGGAGGCAAAAGTGACTAGATTTGCTCAAAGCAAGTGCGATAGCAGTGATGGTGCCAATGCCTGTTAGCTGTTGCTAGGTGTTGTATATGTGGACGGGAGGTGTGTTATAGGCATACCAGGGGCTTGCAAAGGTCAATACCAGGAATCAGTGGCCTTTGTCAGAAACTGGACGATAAAGTTGTGTGATTTTGCTTATCTTATAAATATATTACAGTAAATATTGTTATGGCAGAAGTCACCAGATAGTGCTGCTACACAGTCTTACAGTTCTTTCTTTTAGTGCGTAAGCAAGTTTTTAGTCTTTGAAGAAGTGCTGTGTTGATGTTAGTTTTGATATGTAATGGTTCTTGTAGAGAAGCTGTGTCAGACTGTCTAATTCTGTATATGTGGAGGCAATTGTTGAGAAAGAGAGATCCTGTGAGCCAGGCATTGGTGTGTGGACTAAGATTTCTGGAAGAAAGGATTGCCTACATGCTGTTTTTGAATGTCTCTGTTCTAGGTCTTCTGAGTGTAAATAACACAAGTGACACCGCGAATATACCTAGACTCCACATTGCTGATTTCTCCTTCATTGGGAAGCCAATTTGTTACATACGTATGCCAACAGCCAACACTGGTGCCAGAAACAGAGCATTGGTGTTGAAAGAAGGGGCAACAATATGAATACAGAAACAGATAGAGACACCGAAAAACAAAGGACAGATGTACCTTTCAGCCTGTGAGAGAAAAACAATCCAAATGGTCTTGAACCAGCATCTACTAGCAGTACTCCCAAGGTGGGGTTAACCTGCATACTTGAGACACACCTCCCTTACGCGTTAGTGGCCAGAAGCATTTCCATTTCAGTTTCTTGGACACTGAGCTGAACACCTTTTTCTAGACAAATCAAATCCACTTTTGCCCAAACCACCACCTGGAATGCATACAAGATGTAAAGCTGCCCTTCAGCACTGCTGGGATTGAGTCAATCATGGCTAACATGCAATAGAGAGTCCTGTGGCACCTTTAAGACTAACAGATGTATTGGAGCATAAGCTTTTGTGGGCGAATGCCCACTTCATCAGACGCATGACTAACATGATACTTAAATACATCAAATCAAAACACAAGCCACTGAGTGGTAGGTAGGTTTGTGTGTTTTTTCATACACCAAGAGAAACTGGGACACATCTGATGGCACAATTCTGCCCTAAGGAATAAATCATGTCCCTCATCTAAGGGTGCAGAGGGCCTTCTGTTAACATACAAGGGGATAAGGTCTGGGGAGGCCAGACATGTAATGGAGCCCAGCTCCCTGTGCTCTGTTACACCTGGGAGGTTTGCTGGTGGACTAGGGAGGCGTGGGGAGCGCCAGAAGATCTATCACTGTAGCTCCCCTGGTCCTCCTCCCTCAGAGAAGGGTGGGAGGACCAGCTGCAGTGACTTCTACAGCCACTAGGCAGGAATAGTGGCTGTGGAGCAACTCCATTTCCACTCACACACTGCACACTCAGAAATCACTCGCTTACATTTTCCAGGGAGTACCCAAGCATCCAGCTGAATGACTTGGGACAGATCTTAGGGAGGAGGAGATTTTAATTTAAGTGTAGAATGATCCAAGTAACCAGGGTAATGTGGCGCTCTCAGCCCTTCCAGTCAGGGGGTTCTGTGGCTGGCATGACATAACAGAAGAGAATGAGAAAAACAAACGGCTTAACCCTCTAGGAAGGCTTACCATCCATTTATATAGGGCCAGATTGTTACCCTTCCTGCACAGATACCTCCCTTCTGCAGACAAAGGATTTCAGGCAAACCCACACCACTATCCCTCTCTTCCCAGGACTTTCTGGAGGACACACCATAGGGCTGGGGGCAGGTAGTTGCACATCAGCCAGGGATGCACCTAGGAGGATATCGATCATCATCCCCCTCTGCGTCCCATCTATCTCAAGGTAGAAAAAGGTAATACAGAAGAGGTAATACAGCCTGTGGCACACCTAACTGATGCATCAGGGAACTCTTGCGTCTGACGAAGTGGGTATTCACCCACGAAAGCTTATGCTCCAATACATCTGTTAGTCTTAAAGGTGCCACAGGACTCTTTGTTGCTTTTTACAGGGAACTCTGGAATCACTGCACTGGGAATAGATGAAATTCTGACTATAAAGGTTATCCGCTAGTGTGGCGTATGTGTTGTCCCTGCAATATGTCAGTGAAGGTAAGGGGAGATACCCATTTTCAAAGCTAACCTTGTATTTCTATTTCCCCCTGGAAAGCCCCCCTTACTCCCCATGGTTTCAGTTGGCCTGCATGTAGCACAAACATCCCTTCCATGTGAAAGGAAATGTGTTAGAATTAAATAGAAGAGGAGAAACAGAGATTGGTAAATATAAAATATTACCTCCCCATCATCAGATGTAGTTATGCCTCATTTGCCCCCGGTCTGCAGAGGCCCTCTTATGTTGGGTAGTTGTTGTGGTTTTAGTGCTTTGGCCCTCCTGCTAAAGCGAAAAGCTCTCCCCATCTGGGGTTCAACCTGAGTCCAAAGAAAAAGCAGAACTATGTTCTTGACCGTTCCCAGGCTAGACAGGTCCTTCTTTCACCTCTTTGGATGCAGGACTCATCAATAGCAGCAGCTAACTAGTTTAATTATTGTTTTTCCAAGGGTTTTGTCTAGTCTTCCTCTTGTTAATACAGAAGTTATAATGGGGACATTCTCTCATCCTTTCTAGTAGCACCAACCATCAGCCCCAAAGCAGGAAGCTAGAGCTCAGTTTCTCTTCCAAGCCCTCTATGCTGCTTCATCCACAACCTCTTCTTTCACTCACTTCACAGCCTCTACTCACATGCTTCTCTAGCTCGCTTGATTAAAAGCCTTCCCCAAGGTTGTGCCTTGACAAGAATCTTGCCTTATATACTCTCAGCCTGCAGTCACACGGCACATGGACTACATCTCCCATCAGTCTACATCCTCCAGAATGCCCTTGAAATGGGATGAAATGGGACCAGGGCCATACTTGCCTTGTAGCCCTTGTAAAGGGCAGTACATACACCATTACAGTAAGGAACAGAGCCCCGATCTACCTTTCAGAATGTGTAAAAAAGCAAATAATGCAAAAGGTCTTAAACCAGTGTATCAATCTTCTTTATACTGACAGGTTTCAGAGTAGCAGCCGTGTTAGTCTGTATCCGCAAAAAGAACAGGAGTACTTGTGGCACCTTAGAGACTAACAAATTTATTTCAGCATAAGCTTTCGTGGGCTACATCCGAAGAAGTGGGCTGTAGCCCATGAAAGCTTATGCTCAAATAAACTTGTTAGTCTCTAAGGTGCCACAAGTACTCCTGTTCTTCTTTATACTGCATCCCATTGCATTTCTGTCCCTGTGATACATTAGAAAAATTCAGTGATAAATAGCCCTCAGACTCACATTTTCATTAGCACAGGTATAGTCACTGGTATAGTTGCACTTGGTTTCGTCATTTATATTTGTCATTTTAAGATGGTTTTACACTGGTAAAAACCACAAGATTGTTTGCATTAGAGATGGGCCTGAAAGAGACCTGTACTTTGGGGAAACTCATATCTTGAAATGGAGCCAAACTTTGTACCTGAGTCCCATCTTTAGCTGGCATATGAATGATTAAGAGACTAATGCCGTGCCATGATGATAAATATCACATTAGTTTAACCTGTAGAGTTTGGAATAGTGACTACTTTGTTCATTTAGAGCCCCAAACAGCCTGAGGATCTCAAATACAGATAAAAGGCTAAGATTAAATTGGTTTGACCTCCATGAACTGTTGAATGCTGCACTCTCACCTGAAGGCTAGAGAAACTACAGTAACAACCAATCAGAGTAAAAACCTCAGAGAAAGCCAGAGGGGATGGCAGGTGCTGGCGGGTCCAGTCCGGGCAGTGAGTTTGCTGAAGAGGCAAACTTTGCTAATAATATCATTCCCTTGCCAGCCTGCATGTTCATCTGAAGTGAGGCTGAGATTCCAGCCAAATCTTTCGTCATGATAAAGAGAGAAGCCAGTGGAGAGGTGCAGAAGCAACATTAGTCCTGCAATGGCCCAAGAATGGTTGATGATGTAAGATAAGAGGAAATCCCTTCCCAGTCCCTACAGACAATGAGCCAAGATTTTGAAGTCTGGAGACCCTTATGCTGTCTTTAATTGCATAGTTGCAAATGTTGCATTCACATTACAGGATATGAGAATACACCCTGTGACTTAATGGCCCATTCAATCCTGAAGTCCTTCCTCAGGCAACTGTCCCACTTCATCAGATCCTACAGAGCTTACTTCATCCTTACACAGGAAAAACTCTTGCTGACATCAGTGGAAATTTTGCCTGCAAGGACAGAGCAACCATTATAATAAGTACCACAATATTTGACAGCACTGGTCCATCATTGCACCTTACAATAGCCATATTGTAGGTGATTATTCTAGAAAACAGTCAGTTTGTTTTTTAATAAGGGAAGGACTGCCTGATTTGGCCCAATGGGAGTTTTGCCTGAATTTGGAGTGGGGCCCTCAGAGTGCATTGTGTTTAGCCACAGTAGTAAAGCTCAAAGGAATTAAACCATTTACCATAGTTAACAGGTACAGTCATGAAAGTTCTTGGGCCTTTTTTCCCCTACAAGCAAGCATCAGTGTTTTTTGGTTTTCTTTTGCCCACATAAGAAACTCAGCACCTGGCTGTTTTTATTATAATTCTCTCACTTCACCCAATCCATTTTTATTTCAATAATAAAAATATAGAAATATAATTAGCATCTTTAAAGCACTGAGTGTGACAACCGTTATGGCAGTGAAATCGTTAAAATCATGTAAATGCTTAAACTATGTAGGCCTGGGAGATTATAGTTTCATTAGAGAAAAGGCTATAAAGTTAGACCTAGGTAATTACCTTTCCCATTAATGCTAGAAAATTCTTTGCTCCACTGAGAAGTGATTGTGGTGCATCATGCCTTCTGTGCTTTTACATTCAAACTGCAGGAGCCTTTATTTCATCAGCACAAACTGCAAGAAAACAGCGGCAGCTTTCCAGGTGTACTTTGCAAATTGGGGTTTAAATGTGGAACACATCAAATTAAAATTCAATATTAATTATTTTGTCTTGCTAGGAGCCTGAGTAGTTTAAAGCAGCAAGGGTAATTGTCTAATTCATTGTATGTGTCTACAACGAACTTAATCATTATGTCAGCTTCCTAATAAAAGGTTATTATAGAAACAAAGATCCCAATTTTACATATGGTAGGCAAGGGAGAATTCGAAGAGCTAGTCTCCAAGGTAGACTTGAGGTTCTTGACAAATGATGCCCATGCTGTGATCAGATACTTAACAAGAAATCTCGTTATTAACTAGGCCTGTACAGATAATTAGCACTTGAGCTTCAAATTTTAAATCTGGCTTGAGATGTATAATTTATCAAAAGCCCTAGCTTGCTGTCAAAGTCCTATAATAAGGCAGCGTTATTGATGAATTGAGATTAAGAGCAGATTGAAGAGAAAATTAGGCCACTGGTTAGTCTGAAAGGTCTGATTTCAATATTTACAGTACTAATTTGGTATTATTTTGGTAAATGGATGTGGTCCCCAAGTGCTGCACAGTATAAAAGAATAAACTATGCATCATTATTCTAACAGAAAAAAGTATTGTTTACTGTATGCTGGATTTTGCAGCACTAGCAGTCTGGTTAATAAGCTTCTTTATGGGATAAAGTGTACCTATTTTTATTGCATGAATTTATTATAACACATACAGCATGCAGGGCTTTTAGCTAGAATTAGAAAATATAGCTTCTTTGCATTAAAAATTATATTACAGTAGACTAATTGTTATGGAGTGTGTAGATCCCTGATTTAGCTCAGTTTCATTTATATCTTTGAATTGTCTTTCAAGCATTCTTTACAGTGGAATGCAGATAAGTACCATTTTATATATTCAAGCTACATAAAATGAGCAATCTTTTTTTAATGATCGCTGGTAGCATTTCACTGCAAATGGCTCCAAGAAAAAAAGAAAGAGTTACTGTGTGCAATCTATCCACAGTACACTGCAGCTGCAAAGGTGTTAGACCCTAGTATGCTAAATCTTATTGATACACATAATAAAATGTCATTTAGGGCAATACTGATTTCCAGAATTATATTAGGCAAAACATAAGGCTCGGATGAATTGTATTCATATTTTTCACTGCCTAATTCATTGTTTGAGCATACAAATGGTGTCAGGTAAGCATTGAAAATCAGGTATATATCAAATACAACACTTATCATTGTATATATCCCATATATCATTATCAATATCCTCTAGAAAATAATAATGTCAGTTGCTGCCTGTTTCCAGGAAACTTTGCATTGAAAATCCCTTGTAACATGTTATTGGCAGCAGCTCCTTTCTTCTCATTTTCCAGCTGTCCAATGGGGTATGCCAAGTCACAGCAGGACCTGAGGAGTGTTTGTATTCAACTGTGGCACTGAGGTTTATGGAGATTTTCCTTGTATATTGTGCACTTGCAGACCAGCAGGATTTCCAGGACCCAGCAGGAGCTCTCCAGTGTTTATGCTGAGGTGGTTAGCTAGTTGGCAAATTGCTTTGGTCTAGAAACATGGTCTAGAGCAAAATGTATTGCAGTGGATTTGCTATCAAAACCATCTTAATGCTGACATATAATACAATTTCTTAGTTTGTTTAGAAAAAAAGATCTAGGAAATACTTGGTATTAGAATTTTCAAATGTACTGAAAGCTAAAAGAAATGTTCAGGTAAGTCAGATTTTTGGTAAAAAATGTATGCCAGGGGTATGCGTCAACAGGAACATACAGTGTATTAAAAGGTTCTATTAACACAGAACATCTTGACATTCATTCAGTACAATAGTAACGAACTCTTAACAATAAGCTTAGCCATCCGCTTAGCTTGATCGTGCAGTCTTTTCACATGAGATATTCCGTGGCCTACAATGGAAGCTATGCATGCATAACAGCCAGAAGTTGCAGAACAACTAGATTATTGTATTTTGACTAGGATTGAAGTGCGTATCTTGTAAACAGACAACATTTTGTAAAAACAACCGTGGTAAGAAATACACTAACCAGTGATAAATGTATGTAAAAAGAAAGAAAAAATATTCTTAAATAGTACTTTGTATCTTTCACTGTATTTATTAAAAAGAATGGGCCCAATTCTCAACTGTCCTATGCTGCCTTGTACAATCAATCCCACCAGTGCAAGAAGGCTGGGTGGCTGATGTGGTAGCACTGGTGTAAATGACTACACAGAGTCCAGGGTCAGGGATTTTATCTGTAGCTATTGACTCCTTAGTGCTGTAAGGTACCTAAACAAAACAGAGGGTTATAAAGGTAAATTATTTCATCCAGTCAAAAATTACTTCAGTTTAAATAGCTATACATATTCTTCCACATTGTAAACTCAGAGCAGCGTTGTTTAGAAAATTACAGCATCTAAGATATAAAAAGGAAGAATGGTTTTCTGTGTTTAGATACCAGTAAGACAATGCAGAAGTTGCATCTCTACTAAAATATTCACCCCATCAGCTGGAAGAACATAAACTTTGCTTTGCTAGTCCAGAAGAGAGGTAAGGCAGTAGAAGTTGTAATACTATAACTATAGAAATTTTTGACTTAAGTTTGAAAAATACAAAAATTTTTTTTTTTTTTTGGTATTTCAGGGTTTGCTTCTCTTAAAGAGGCAACCAAAACTAAAATTGTATAGTGTGTGTATTCTGATATGGTCCACATTCAGGAGTATATTTTGACCTTGACGGGGGGTTATTATTTTTTTGTCTGTGCATGAATATATGGCAAATTTTTCATTATCAGGAAGTGTGTGCATTCAAATCTTCACCCATTAAAATGGGATGATTACACTAAGTCATCAAGAGCCTGCTTCTGCTCTCTTGAGGTCAATGGCAAAACTCCCATTAACTTAAATAAAAGTAGAATCAGGCCCCAACCTATTCAACTAGTCTTACTCTGATCAATAGAGTGGCAAGCACCTAAAAAGAGGGAGGAAACTTTTTAGAGAATTCCCTCTATGGTATGGTTTAATTTTCTGTCTCTTCTTCCCCACAGCTCCTGCCACGTCCTCTCATTTAAGATTATGTGATGAGAAATCATCACATGCAAAATCACTTGTGTCCCAATTCTGATGCCCTTACTCACACTGACTTATACCTTAGCCTTTTTGTATTGCCATGGATGTCAAAGGAACTCCTCACACCGTAAAGAACTACTCATTGTGAGACAGGATGGCAGAATACAGCCGTTGGTGAATATTTAGATTCCAATTGTATCTTAAAGTTTTGCTGAAGTGTAATCCACAGTTCATACTGATGTTTAACATCTATTTATTTTGAAGTAACACAAGTCACAGACCTATATAGTTCCTCAATAAATATCAGTGTCAAAGCTATGACAGCAAAGGACAGAGCTCAGTCCTGCAGCCCTTACTCATACAGCTGCAGCGTGTTGGGATGTCATAGTAATCCTGGTTAATACCTACAGTAATGGTATAATGACAGTGCTGCATTTAGCTGTGTTTAATATAGCTCTTGACATCTCCTGACTGCAGTGAAGTTTTGGAACACCACATTTTGATTTAGCTATTTTTTGCCATGTATACTGGCCAATACTTGTTTCAGTCAAAGAGTTTGCTAAATCAACAATTATATATTGTGCAAAACTGGGTATATATTACACACCAAAATAGCAAAGTAATGCTGCTTTCAGTCCTACAGTACACAAAGTGCAAAGCATCAGTAGATACAGTTTAATCATTTAACTGCTCATACTGTTGTTTTCACTGTCTGACCAATAGGGGTCTCCAGTGTATCACAGAACTATTTATACAATTTACTCATGATTATTTACAGTATACAGTATGTGGCCAGAGAGGGAGAGTGCAAAGGAGAGGCAGTGAGAGCGAGGGAAGGAGATAGGGGATCTACAGTGGGTGCAGTCCCCAGACTGAAGTTATTTGCAGGAGTTAGAAGATTGCATCACAACTCTTACAAGGTGAAGCAAAGCAGAGTCTGTTAGCTTTTGACTTAACACATACTGTGTGAATAAGTCTAAAGCATCCTCGCACCCTTTGTGTATTTTGTTTATATCAGGCTGTTTTCTCTCATTTCCTATCCCCTCTCTCTCATTTTTAAGGTACTATATTGACATGTAGACTTTTTGCTGGGAAAAGGATGTGAGAAGTTCACTTGGGAGGGGACGGCAGGTGATGGTATTTTCAGACTGTGACAGGATGGAGACTTATGAACCTGTTATTTCATCCGTCTGATATAGAGTGGGATAAAATAACATGATGTTCTTGTTTAGCTCTTTTCAATTGAAATAAGAGGTTTTATTTTCCATCAGGATCAATCTGAACTAATGCACTATTATTCATCGATACACACAGGTAACACAGGAAGAGTGAAAATGCCATTTTGATTATTGTGGTCAGTATTAAATAATGGTGTTCAGTGCTTTTTTGTTAAATGAGTTAGGCATATGTAATTAGCTAGTTAATATTTAACACATATGGGAAGTTTGATCTCTGTTTTTGTTTTTTTTGTTTAAACTATCGAAGGAGACAACTACCCCAAAAGCTTAGTGCATTTCAAAACTAGAATATAGCTCTAGAGTGTATGACAATGTACAGTGGTTGATGAGTTAGTTCTAGAGGCTTCTGAATTTTAATGATGTTGGAGATGATATTGTGTGTCCTTCAGCTTGTTAGAGTGACACTAGCACTCCATAAATCATAATACCTGTGTATTGTAAAATCAATACAAAAGTGCTATCTCAGCGCTAAAGCTTAATAAGTTTTTCAGTGCTCTAACAGCTTAAACTTTGCTGTAATACCATTGGACCTGTAGGTTAGGATCAGAGCATGCTTAATTTGCTTTGTAATAGAGACTTTTCTTTAATGAAGGACCGATTAGTAAAGCTTTGGTTGCCACTCTGGTGATCAGTTGGCAGAACAGCCTCTGCAATTAAACTCATGTATCTCTGTCCTGAAGCAAAAAAGCCGGCTTAAACAGTCAATAAATGTTAATCCAGTCAGAACCTGTCTGTGCCTTTGAAGACTGCCCATGAGGGGTTTTTCAAATCACATTTTTTCATCTTGTTTTAAATGTGGTGGTCCCCATAGAGTCAGTACGTAGTGTACAAGGCCTCCCACTGTTCTGTAATAAGATCTGGCATGCTAACAACAATCTATACAGATCTGTCGTCTATAGGGCTGTTTGTCCCTCCCCTTTGCTGCCTGTCCATCTATTTACTAATGAGCAATTATAAAATTTCTGTTTTCATGCAGGTATGAAGGGGGGAGAGTATTTGAAATATTTATACAAAATATGCTGGTGGCTATGTACAGGTTTTTTTCCGGACAGCATTTTCCTATCTACCAATGGCCCATATGACACACAGGAAAGCTTTTTAAATGATTATTTATTGTTAGTGCAATGAATGTCTCATATGGTATTTCTCAATGATGACGCATACATTTAAAAGCAAAGGATGCCTAGTACAAAGCACAGACAGTGAAGAGAGGAGCTTTCATGTAACTTTCCATAAAACAGGCAAACGAAAAAGGTGAATGCTCACTGAGCAGTTGCTGTCCTCTCTATGGTGTGCCTCATCTCAGACATTTCCAGGTATTTATGTGATTCTGTCTTTCATTCTCATCTACTTGCCTTTCCTTCATATGAAGTGCATGAAAAGCAGGGCAAGGCTGACAACTAAAGGTAAGGTTAGGATTAGCTTAAAGTTGGCCTGTAGACTAGGGGAGGGGGTAACGGGAAGAGAAAATTCCAAATATTTAAATACTTTCTGGTTGGCACAAGGCAACCTTTATAATATGCATTTGATTAAAATTATCTACCTATATTTATATACATGTAACTACATGTATAGTGAGACAAAAAGTGTTAACATTCACTGGAGGGTGTATTGCAATTAGCTTAACCATAAGTAGCATCAGATTTATATTACTTTGTATAATTTAGCTTGTGCTCATCACCAGAGGAGTGAAAACTAGGAATCAGAAAAAGGAGAGTTTTATGACTCAGTGTATCTAGTTTATATATATAAAATAGATTTGTTCAAAGACAATGGGCCAATTTCACCACTGGTCTAAGGAAGTGACTTTCCCCTGACTTCAGTGGAGTTGCTCCTTCTTACACCAGTGGTGAGTTGGGTATGTTCAAAGTATATTAATTGATGGGATGGTGCATAAAAACTTTCTGGGCAATGTAATATGGCATGGTACAATGATGGAAAATGTCAACAAAGGCAACCAGATATGCAGATTCCTGTGATGCTGCTTGTTATGGTATTTCCTTCTGGCTCTGAGGAGATTCCATGTCACCAATATATGTTTTATTTTAAGAAGTGCCTTAGAAGTATTATAACAGAGGAACATTCCAAGTGGCAAAGATAGCAATTCAACATTATTATTAATATTAGGAGTATGAATATATATATATATATCCTAAATATGGCCAGTTTAAAGTTGTTAGACTCTAGTGAGCAATAGCAACACAATTTGTTTTTTAAATCAGCCACTCAGTCTTCCCAGTTTTTTAAAGCCACCCATACTCATGTGACACACCCAAAAGACAGAGCCCAAATATAGAATTGACATTTATGGTAAGTTACATGGTTGAAGGCTGGAATAAGTCAACGTAGTCGGGTTAGGTTGGGGCAGTGTGAAGACTATGATGGTCTGACTTGCACAAACTCAATAATGGTTTGAATCTGTGGCATGGGTAGAGAAACCTTCCTGTTGGTTATGCTACGACCCTGCCCTTCTCAGCATGTAATTTACACCAATTTGCAGTAGTCACTTGCACTGATTTATATCTTATGTTACCTCTGACTCTGGCCTAATGTGTGATCTATCTCTGCTGTTCTCGAGTAAACAATGATCATTCTGGCCTAAATTTTGCCTTCTTCACAGCCATGTAACCCCAGTGAAGTCACTCCAGGCAGAATTTGGCCCATTCTCAGCCAAGCTCTGTGAGTTCTTGCTGAAATCATTGAGGATACTGCTGTGCAATCACAGAAGTAAAGGGCAGGCAGCTATGCTGGGGCTTGAGCTGTTTAAAATATAGCATAAGGTTAGGGGAGAGGGAAAGGAATCAGTGTCTACCAAATGAAGTAGTACAGAAATAGAGATATGCCAACTGGATGAGAAATGTCTTCTATGGCAAACTATCAGCCCTGAGTTACGAATCCAAATATTCTCAGTAATAATCAGAAAAATCCATGTTGCACATCAATAGGGTGACCAGATAGCAAGGGTAAAAAATCTGGACAGAGGGTGGGGGGTAATAGATATCTATATAAGAAAAAGCCCCAAATATTGGGACTGTCCCTATAAAATTGGGACATCTGGTCACCCTACACATCAACAGCGTACAGACCCCACCTTATCTTTGGTGTCTTTTGGAAGTGGTCTGTCATCCCCTTCTCTTATAGTTCTTCTTACACACTGTATTCCTTAATCCCTGCCACCACTGCACGGAGGCCCATTGTAGAGGGTTCCTCCAATTCAAGCAAAGGCCTTCATGCTACCTGCATTGCTCTTGCTTTAACAGCAATTCTGAA
This sequence comes from Terrapene triunguis, assembly GCF_002925995.2. Classification (NCBI taxonomy): domain Eukaryota; kingdom Metazoa; phylum Chordata; order Testudines; family Emydidae; genus Terrapene; species Terrapene triunguis. Next base: position 40,022,620 of record NW_020664413.1, read on the forward strand.
AAGCCTTCCGCTCCCCTGCTCAGCTATTCCCACTGATTGTCTGGGATTGACCAACATCCCAAGCTTCTGTGCAGCTGCTAATATCTTAAGAAAACCAAGTGATGCTCTTAGCTACTTCTCTGAAGCTCACCAACACCTAGCACCCCTATAGCTATCTGAAGAGGGTGTAAGAAGGTATGGGAGGAAGTGAAAGCTACTGGCATCTGCAACAAAAGGCACTAGCATCTAAAAGGGGGTGGGACCAACAGCCTCATCGCACTGCACTGGCCAGCAGAGTTGACTGGGCACACAGAGGAGTGGGTGCAATAGCATTGTTCTCCCACACTCCCCAACACCCCAAGGGCCTTCAGGCCTAACCCCCTCAGAGCTCGTTCGGAGGACTGAACCTCTGCATTGCCCCCAGTGCAGGGCTGTGGTGATATGCCCTTACTGTAAAAAACCTGCATCTCCTTGTCTATTGTTGGCTTTAGTCAGATGCTAACACTCGAAGCTGGTTGTAATCAGTGCACTCACAAGAGAGCAGAGAAGCAGAATTTCAGTTTCAGCAAGTCACCACTACTTTGCAGAAAGAGGAAAGTGAGATTTCAAATAAATGTGCTTTCTTTTTTCTTTGTTTTCCCCAAACCCATTGTTCAGGTCATTGATCAGGCTAGTGTATCATTAAGATGGAGAGTGGAAAACATGGAAAGCTAACATTTGAATGCATTCTTCTTTATCTTTCTGCTTAAGAGACCTGGGGATATTGTTGATAAATTACTCTTACAGCTGTTTAGGATTTATCTCAGGTAAGTATTAATAACGGAGTCCATTCCTCTAGTATTAAATGATTTCTTATTGCGTCCAGCTATTTAATACTCCTAATCTAACCTGACCCCTTCCCAATGGTGAAAATGGGGTTCTTTCCCAAAGGCTGAAGAACTGCACAAAATTACTTTTCTTACAACTTTTAATTTTCTTCTGGATCAAGATTAGGTCCTTAGAGAGGTGGGCTGGTCTCATGTTTCAGGTATGAGCCTGGGACTCAGCAGTGCCGAGTTCAATGTTTGCTCCACCGCAGGTTTCCTTTGTGACCTTGGGCATGTTATAGCGTTTCTCTGGACCTCAGTTTTGCCTGTATAAAATGGGGCCAGTAGCACTGCCTTCTCTCACAGGTATTTTGAGGATCAGTATATTGTCAGGTGCTCAGATACAATGGAAAGGGGGGCCATATAAGTACCTCTTAGAACACAATGATGCTGTATTTGGGGACTATAAGACATGGCTATATCCTGAGGTAGTGCAAACCACAATAACTTGCAGGAAAACATTCACAAATGGTATTCCTGAATTATAACAAAGGAATGGTTAGTTTTTTTTAATCTTTGCCATTTTCAAGTCAAATGGGACAATCACTTCTCCAGTTTCCTTGATCGACTTACAGATTTTACAAACTGGCAAAGAATCAAGTCACTTTTCTTCCTTGGTGACAGCATCTAGTTTAGTCCTGAGATCTTAGAATGCAGGACTTGATCCCGCAGGCTGCTGAGCATTGTTGAAAGTAGAGCAGAAGGCCCAATCTAGGAAAACTTGACTGGAGGTGTTCACCACCTCACAAGATCTGACTGGTAGCATGGGGTAATGTGTACAGTACTCATCAATGGGCGAAAATATTCTAGTCCCACACTGAAGTAAGCTCTGGTGTGTCGGGGAAAGTGGGTGTGAGGATGGCCAACAGTCAGACATGGCCAGGGCAGTGAATACAAATAATGTGGATAGCAGGGCTTCTCAAATTTCATTGCACCACAACCCCTTTCTAACAACAAAAAATTACTACATGACCCCAGGAGCGGGGAATGAAGCCTGAGCCTGCCCAAGCTCCGCTGCCCTGGGCAGGGGGGCCAAAGCCAAAACCCAAAGGCTTCAGCCCCAGGTGGGGGGGGCCTGTAACCTGAGCCTCACCACCCAGGGCTGAAGCTTTCAGGCTTTGGCCCCGGGCGGTGAGGCTTGGGCTTCATCCCCAGGTGGTGGGGCTCGGGCTTCAGCCCTGGACCCCAGCAATTCTAACGCCAGCTCTGGCTATCCCATTAAAATGGGGTCACGACCCACTTTGGGGTCCTGACCCACAGTTTGAGAACTGCTAGGATAGAGATCCTTAGGGTTTTCAATTCCTTTTACTGCCCTCATAGCCTTGCATCCTACTTGGCAATAGGCATGACTGAATTTAGAAGAAACTGATTGAAGAGGCAGCTAGGAAGATGGTGCCAACCAGCATAACCTTAGGACAAAAATCATCAGTGATTTTCAGAGCCTACTGATCAGTGTGCATTGGTTTACTTGGTTGATTTACTTGCACTGGTTGCTCATAGTCTTGAGGAAATCTTGGCAAGAAAAAGAGCTAGAAACTTACTTTTAAAGAAAATAAACGTTGGAACTAGATCCCGGGTGTCGGAAAGGATGAGGGGGAGCCAGGCTTCGTGGGTCCAAAGTCCAGTTCTACATGAGAGCCAGACAGTGATGGAGAATAGCTTCCAAGGGTTCTGAGCAAACAACAAATCTCACAGCCAGCTCCGAAGGGCTTCATGAAGTGTGCTGGGTACAGTGTACTTGCCTGCACATCAATCCTTGGCTTAGTCACGGTACAGAAAGTGAAGTAACGAAGCACCATGCTCAAGAAGCCTCGTGGTAGCTCAGGCCTGGTCTACACTAGGACTTTAATTCGGATTTAGCTGCCTTAATCCGAATTAACCCTTCACCCGTCCACACTACAGAGCCAGTTAATTCGAATTAAAGGGCCCTTTAAATCGATTTCTGTACTCCACCTTGACGAACGGAGTAGAGCCTAAATCGATTTTGTTAATTCGAATTAGGGTTAGTGTGGACGCACACCACCGAATTACTGTGTTTAAGTTAATGGGGTAGTGTGGCCGCACACCACCGAATTAATGTGGTTTAAAACCGAATTAAGGTGCTTAGTGTGGCCGCGCACAATCGAATTTATACAACCTGTTTCCCAAATTCGAATTATCTAAATTCGGATTAATCCTGTAGTGTAGACATACCCTCAGTGCTGTTCTCCCCGTCTTAAACCTCACCCACCCCTTGGAGGAACAAGCCCATGATGAATGGACATGGGAATTTTTTTCAGGCTGATAATTGGTTATTCTATTCTATAATATTAATTTTAATCCTCAACTGTTCATTGATTGATGAATACTGGAAGTGGATTGTTCGTTTTCTTCATGACACTTATGCTGAAGAATGATTTTAGGAATATGTTAGTGTCTATTGATGGTCTGTTCCTCTCCCTATGTGTCTCTGAAGTACTTCCATTAAGTGGCTGCTATTGGGGACAGCAGTATTGGGTTTCTGGGACTGATTTTTTGATCTGCATATGTTTAATAATCAATTTGTGAAAAAATTAAATTTATTTTAAAATGCTAAACTAGAAGGAAAAATGAGGGGGGAAAATCAATCAACAAAGCTAAAAAATGGTAGAATGATGAAAGCCCTACTGAGGAAAAAGAGGTGAAGGAAATGACATCAATTTTACTACCATCCCTTCTGATTTCTTTCCAAATACTTCCACTTCTGTCTGCGTGCTGCAGTTGTACATGGAAATAAGTATGGTGAGTCTCAGAGCACCTTGCCTGGATCATGGCAGACACTGAAACAGAAGCATTTGCAAGCATTAATAAAAGCCCTGCTGCTATTCAACTGGCTTCAACCTATGCAGATATAATAAGCAGATTTTTGACATGATACATTGTGTCCATCCATAATATGGAAGTATTAATAAGCAGATCTGTACCATAGAACATTGTTAGACTGCCTTTGGTTTGATCCATAATAGAGGCCTAACAAGGGCTGACATTAATACTGTTATATGCAAAGCTGGAGAGGACGCACTTTCTCCTCTTACATGCTTAGTGCATTGTTGGATGCACTCTCCAGGAGTACATGGAGGCATTATATATATTAGGCACAATCGCCCCAAGCCCCTGTAAGGGCTCGGTGGCTGCATGCCAACCCCCTTATTCAGCGCAGTCCATTATGGATCCAATGATGTTCCCACTGAAGTCCATGGGAGTTTTCCCACTTAACAGAATCAGGATCAGGCCCTGTGAAAGAACGTCAACATGCTTGTGCAGTTCCTTGCTTTCCAAGTATCAGTAATTCAGACAGTTTAATTTAAAACAAAAAAACGTATCACCAGCCTGACAGCTGCATATCTATTTCTTTATATATGTGCATTTAACGATTAACCATTTTTGTAAGAAACTGACAAAGAAAGTAAGATTAAAAATGGATTAATTTATTACTGTCTTCTAAGAACTGACAAAACTGATTGTAATGAAATTTTGTATTTAAAAAACAATCAACAAACCACACACACAAATACACATGAACAGACCCCTTGCTGCTGGGGTGAACCCTTGCGTGCCAAGTTTCAGCCTGAAGCTAATTTTTACAGCCACATTATAAACCCCTGAAAAGAGGGTTTTATTGTGGAAATGCTGACAGAACCCTAGCGGTGCTACTGGCTGCCTCTCTAATTAGTCTGACAAACAGAATGGTATATTTTGCAATATGTGGTGTGTTCCATTGCCCTGATATTGCTGGTTTGTGCCAGAACTACAGGCTTAATTCGGTATTTCATCCTCTGTCACTGTTTTGTAAAGACTATCTTTGACTCTTTTATGCATCAATCTTCATTGCTCCTTTCAATTATATGAATTTTAAAAGATGCTGTTGGATTTGTTTTGGTGACAGTGCAGGAGTTCCTGGGGTGCTCAGTCTACTTTGAAGAAAATATGAAGCCCATATGGGGTTTCTAACGTGTTTTCCAGAGACTAGTTTTAGCATCTCTTTAAATTCCTTCAATAAAACACTGACTTGAACAGGAATAAGAGCGTTTGGTGGTAATGTTTACAGAGAAACACCCTGCCAGGGGACAAATGTAAATAAAAGAAAGGCACTAATCATTTTACTTGTGTTCTCCCTCCCTCACCACTTCCTGTCTGCCAGACCTTCCCCCAGTTGTTTGTATCTACCTATTCTGAGGGGTACGTTTGTTACCCCTATTTCCTATTTATGCACAGTATGACCAAAATGGCAGAGGCCATTCTACCTGCCTCGTGTGCTGCAAGTTCGTACTGGGAGGGAGCAGTGTTATCTCTGCATTTGTGAAGGTTCCATGCCTTTCAGCATCTTTCGCTCACATTTCATCTACATATTTCTGTCTAGTGTCTTGCTTTAATTTCTCTTTGCTTAGCCGAAGCACTCTCCTTTTTTTACATAAAATAACCCCATCCAGTGACATACTTATCCCAGGCATAACTTAGCCCCATTGACTTCAGTGTTACTGCTTATGAGAGACACATTAAGGGTTTTGCTGGACTGAAGCCTCAACTATTTGTTTTTTCCTGCTACCTATACCCATAGCCTCACGGAGGTGCTCTATATTTATGGGTGCTGTATAATTACAAAAGATTGTCGTTTGCTGCTATTATGATCTGCTCTGATCTGTGCATGGTGGGCAGAAATATATCAGAGCAATCCAGGGTTCTAGGCATACCATGACAGAGTCTCCCTGGCTCCACCCCAACGGAGCTGGAGCACAGAGCCCAGAGAAGCAGGAGTGACAGCAGGGGAGACTCCCAGAACTTACCCCAGCAGCCAGGGCGTAATTGCTTTGGTGGGAGAGTCAGGCCTGTTGCTCGCTTCTCTTCCTGCCACATGTAGAGTGGATCCTGGAGTTAACATCCTATAGAGAGGCATGTGACAATTAGCAGCTCTTAGACCTACTGTTACAGGCTGTTTGCAGACTCAGGCAGACAACACTGCTGCCAGGAACACACTGGTCACATTTTCAACATTTTCTTTGCAACCAAAAGGGGGTTAGAAACTTGCTTTTGTTTTTAAGTTGAAGTTGAGATTGTGGTGTTATCACACAACTCCAGGGCAAGGTCCTGTAGTGTCCATGCCTTCATCTGGCTCTCATGGAGGGGACCCTCTGCACATAGATCACACCTTGCCTGCATAGAACAAATGTTCAGTTGCTTCTGCAGCAGAATCCTCCCTCCCCGTGGAGTGCATGGAGAAAGAGGGAAGAGGTAATGGGAAAAATGGGTACACTGAAGATGGAGACAGGATGAAGGGATGTACTCAGCCCAATGAAACTAAGCATGGAAAGGTAATGCAGCTCCAGGCTCTATTATCTTTCTGTAATGGAGACCCACAGACTGCTGGAATCTGGACAACAGACTCCATCAGAGCAGGGCTGCTACAGAACAGGAATAAATCTAAGGGAGCCTCAGAACTGGCTCATAAGAAGAGTGTCTCTACACAGATGGCCTCCTGCCAGGTGGCTGGATTCTGTACAGATTCTGGGCAATACACAGGGTTTGTGGTGAGCCTGATGCCTGTTCTGAAGGGCGGCACCTCCATCCCCTCCTGCCCCCAAATCTGCTGCATGGAATGATTAGGGATAAATTTCCACCAGGAGAACCTTGCAGACATATTCTCCAATTTAATTTTATCCCCTAGGTTTTATCCTGGGGGATGGAGATGATCACGGCTGTCATTTGGCCACATCTTCTATTCCTTGCTCAATTTTTACATCGTCTTTAGCAAATCTTCCATTGACTTCCACGGTAGTTTTGCCTGAGTAAAAACAGAAGGCCAAATTCTTCTGTCCACTGCCCTGGAGTAACCTACTGCTTTCAGTTCTTGTCTCATTTACGCTGGTAAATCGAGAGTACATCCAATGATTGTAATAGAGTTAGTTCAAATTTACACCAGCGTAATGGAGAGCAACATTCGGCTCTGAGTAAGGATTGTTTGTTCTGGCCCAATATTAATAAAGCTTCAGTAACTGATTTGAGTATATTATAGGCTCTTAAAGTGCTTATAAAGCCATTAATAATTAAGGAATACATATATTTATAATGTCAACAGAAATTCTTAATTTGGCACATTAACATAAGTAAAATTAAGTAATTACTAGACTCTCTCTCTCTCTCTCTCTTTTAAAAAAACTATTTTGGATTGCACAGATTGTTCCTGGGAAAGGCTTTGCATCCATAGGTGGCTTTTACTGCAATCTGCATTGTAATGTTTGGCTTTGGGAGAATAAATCAGATGACAATGAGAAATTACAATCTGTTCTTCCCTTTTTGGTCTCTGCTGTATACTCCCATCCCTTTTCAGGGAACACCTTTGCCTGGTACTTGATGGTACCTGCAATGGCTCCAGCAGTGAATTTAGTATGTCTGATGAAATTACATTAAAGCACAGTAGCAGATATCTTCCACAAAGTCTTGACAGTGCTAACCCTGACTGCACTGTTTTGTGCTTGTTCAGCAATGCAAGGTCTCAAATGCTTTTTATTTTTTTTTTTTTGGTTTGTATTCTATTTTCTGCCTCCTATGCAGGAGGCAACCTCTCAGGAGTGACCTGATGGGCTGGCGCCCTGAGATTTGACTCAACCAATCTGACCCAACCAGCAGTACTTAGAATTAGATCGCAGTCTCTTGAGTGCATTAAGATCTACAACCTACAGCTCCATTAGTATGTTGAGCCACTAGACTGGCCCTGATTGAAATTACAGTTTTGATGATCTGACCTTCAAATCTATTAATAAAATAGAAAACTACCTATCCAGTCGTCCTTTTTGCTGCAGTGTAGCACAGTGGCACAGCTGCTAGGGAACACAATTTTTAACTTGCCTGCAGAGCACAGTACAAAAGCTGGTCACTAAAACTATTATATGGCCTGATTTTCATTTACTTGAGGGTCTCTTCACATGGCTCTTACACTGCCAGAGTGATGTCAAAGGGCCACAGCTACATGAGAAACAAACCCAAGCATTGCTTTACTGGGTGGTCAGTAGCACATTGATTGTTCACTCAAGTCAGCATGTTAATTTTCAACTACACCAAAAGTCACATTTCTTTTGTCCACATTGTAACATGTTCTCTTGCAAAACACACTTAAATTACATAGACACACTGGATGCCTGACAAATACCAAATTATTATGGTATTCTTTAGAGACTGGAGGTGGAAGGACTGACATTGGGAGTGGGTATGTGTTTCCAAAGGGTGAGGTAATTGTCACAAAGGAGAAGAACTGTTTTCTCTTTTATTTCAATCTGAGCTTTAGGAATATACTGCATGATCTCAGCGTTAAACACTTATGCAGCAGTTGTGTCCTGTGACACCTCAGATGGGAAAAACATCCTTTTATTTATAGAAAATAAATTATTCCTAAATCATGTGTACCATCAGTACCTGTCAAGTGGAAAGGTCAAATCTATACCTGGTGTAAGTAGGAGAAATGCCATTTAAATAATCAACAAAGTTACTTTACACCTGTTTATCTCAGGTCTGAATTTGGCTCTGCCTCTTAACAACCAGGAATAGGATAACACCCAAGATAGCAGCTTTCAAGCAAACAGACCACAAGATCCTTTTTCAAGAAGGAGAAGAAGAGTCGTTTTTATGTTTCGTTTCTGCATGAAAAACAGACTAACAAAAGCACAATCCTGACAAACAAAAAATCCCCCCAACTCACACCAACAAAAATAAGTAAACGTTGCAAAGTTATTAAGTTGCACTTTCTGAAATCCAGGGTGAAACAGATAGAGATGTACATAATAAGAACATAAGAATGGCCAAACTGGGTCAGACAAATGGTTAATCTAGCCCGGTATCCTGTCCTCTGACAGTGGTTGGTACCAGATGCTTCAGCGGAAGTGAACAGAACAGGGCAATTTTGCATGGTCCATCCACTGTCGTCCTGTCCCAGCTTCTGGCAGTCAGTAGTTAAGGGACAGCCAGAGCATGGGGTTGTATCCCTGACCATTTTGGCTAATAACCATTTATGGAGCTATCCTTCACAAACTTATCTAATTTGTTTTAACCCTCTTATACTTTTTGGCTTCCACAACATCCCATGGCAATCAGTTCTACAGGTTAACTGTGCGCTGTGTGAAGAATTATTTCGTTTTGTTTGTTTTAAACCTGCTGCCTATTAATTTCATCGGGTGACCCCTAGTTCTTGTGTTATGTGAAGGGGAATAATACTCCCTATTCACTGTCTGCACACCTTTCATTTTTATAGACTTCTATCGTATCCCCCCTTAGTCACCTCTTTTCTAAGATGAAATGTCCCAGTCTTTTTAATCTCTTCTCGTACAGAACCTGTTCCGTACCCCTGAGCATTTTCTTTGCCCTTCTCTGCACCTTTTCCAATTCTAATAGATCTTTGTGGAGACGGGGATGATCAGAACTGCACATAGTATTCAAAGTGTGGGCATATCAAGGATTTATATAGTGGCATTGTGATATTTTCTGGTTTATTATCTATCCTTTTCCTAATGGCTCGTAACATTCTGTTAGCTTTTTGGAGTGCCACTGCACATTGAATGGATGTGTTCAGAGAACTATCCACAATTGACTCCAAGATCTCTTTCTTGAGTGGCAACAGTTAATTTACACCCCATCCGTTTGTATGTATAGTTGGATTATTTTTCCCAATATGTATTACTTTGCATTTGTCAACGTTGAATTTCATCTGCAATTTTGTCACTTTAATGAGATCCCCTTGTAACTCTTTGTAAGCAGCTTTGGACTTAACTATCTTCAGTAATTTTGTATCATCTGCAAAGTTTTGCCTCCTCACTGGTCTCTCCCTTTTCCAGATCATTTATGAATATGCTGAAAGGCTCAGATCCCAGTACAGATCCTTGGGGGAACCTGCTGTTTATCTCTCTCTATTGTGAAAACTGACCATTTATTCCTACCCTGCATTTCCTACCTTTTGACCAGTTACTGATTCATCAGAGGACCTTCCTTCTTATCCCTTGACTACTTAGTTTGCTTAAAAGCCTTTGGTGATGGATCTTGTCACAGGCTTTCTGAAAGACCAAGTCTAAATAAACTGAAATTATATTAAATGTTAATAATTCAGAAGGCTGATAAAATAAAGCAAAAATATATAGGTCCATGGAAAAGAGTTTGTGCTGTATTAAATAATCCAGTTCATAATTGGATTTTATTAATTAAACATTTTCATTATTAAAACCAAAATATATGGTTTTTCAAGAGACTTGGCAAGTGCCTTTATTGGATTGTAAAAAATTATTGAATCATACTCTATAAATCTAATAGCTATCTAGATTTTGAAGGTGTGTTTGCACACACGTGTGTATACACTTATCTGTATAATTTTGAGCAGCAAAGTTTTTCCCCAAATTACTGATGAGCAAACCTCAGAAACTACAGCAGTTCTGATTTTGTTCGGATAAGACTCTAGAGGCTGAAACTTAATGTATCCAAACATCTTTGGTCTGGAAATCTCATAAGAACAGACTTTGTTGCAAGATTTCTAGTAATTCCTGAATTCAGTCATGTGGAAATGCGCAATAAGCAGGTTTCCCATGATATTTCTTCTTCCAGATGTTTAAACTAGTAATAAATAGCAATTACAATAATAAGCATCTTTAGCACCATATATTATCAAAGCACATTAAAAACCATCTACTAATTATTAACTAAGAAGTAAAGAGGTACCTGAAACATTTTAATATATCAACAAAATAGTTAACCAAACGCTTCTGAAACTTAATAATAAATCAGCTTCCATTAGATTAGTTTTGAACAAAGGTTCAGCTTGGCTTTATTTGATTCCAACTGATCATATGCAACCTCTGATAAAGAGTTGGCAGCCAAACCTTCTAGGTTTCTGATGTTTGCCTATTACACATCTTCTTGGTGAGCCTAAACCATTTGCCTTGCAGGTTTGCCATGAGGAGTTTATGTATGAAAGAAAAAAACAACTCTGAAGATAATATAAAATGGTGGAGCATTTAAATTACTTCATATACCAATTGAGTTATTTATTCCAAATATATCATCTAGCACAAGTTTACAGTGGGCTCAGTCATGTTGTATTGATAAAAGCCTCAGTAAAAGGGCTTTGCTCCAATAAAACATGCTAACAAGAGGGGCAATGAGAAGGAATCCGCAACTCCAACATGTGCTCCACAGCAGCCACCAGCTATTTCTGGATAAGAGGGGGCATAGTGAACTTGGCCTGTTGCTTCCCTCATCCACTGATTTTTGCCGTGGTGGATTTGTGTGATGTGGGAACCTATTGACAGTGTCCCTACATCCTTAACACCATACTTCCCTCTCACCCCTTTGCAGAGTTCTGTCAGGTGGAATCTCCATTGCTCGACTCTCCAGCGCCATGGGAATTTCTGCTATGTTACGCTCTAGCGCACTCTAAAGTGGGTTTGGTTTTGGACCTATATTACAAACTCATTTTGCGGGTGGTTTTGGATTGGTTGTTTGTGTCTGAGTGTAGGATGGGAAACCGAAAGGGGAAAATCAAGAGAGGGCAAAAATGGAGCATAGAGAGATCACCAAAGTAAACAATGAATGGCAAGGGGTATTCCCTCCTCCACAACACTTAGCAATTAAAAAAAAAACGGTTTATAGAAATTTTGTAGGTAGGGTGAACTTCTGGCATGACCTGCATGGGGGCATTAAGTGTGTAAGGGGACACAGGTCCCTTTTACCCTGATTGCACACATTCAACAGCCAGACAGAAAATCTAGGGCGGGGCCCAATTGCATTCAGCAGCCCCAAGGACATATCTAAGGCTCCATTTCCCCCTGCACTAGTGTCCAGAAGCAAATATGAGAGGGGAGCACAAGCTTCACCTTTCTGAAGCAATGGCATGGAACTTTGCTGAGCTGCTCTCCTAAGCCTTCCTCAGCCATTTTCCCTGTCTTTGCCCACGCAGGCAGAGTTGTTCATGGAGCCTCTGCTACAGCTCTGCCCTCAGTCCCTTTACCACTCTATATCTTCATATCTACGGCCTGAGTCTGACGGAACAGGCAGCGTGAGCACAGCACGAGAATAAAACATCTCTTTAAAATACTCTAAAGTTTTGTTCTTGGAGGTTTATTTTCCATGCATACTGACATCACTCACACACAGCAAGAGAAGTTTGTGAGCCTAAAATTAAAGCAAAGCAGGACAGTTATATGCCTTTTCTTTTTTTCTTGAAAACAGTTTGGTTTTATTCCTGAGACATCTCAGGAAGAGAGAGCGCCATAAAAATTGTATGCGTCCATTAGAATATTGAAACCAGCTCTGTATTTTAAATAAAATATAAGTGCAGTACTCTGTATTAGGAGTGTATGGAGTAACCAGTTAGGCGCACCTCTAGTTCCAAAACCAAATAAAATCCAAGAAGCTAGTGAGAGCCACAGCTCCAGCATTTGATACAGATATAGTGACTGCCAGGAAATCTACAGGAGAAATTCCACCATGCACTGTATTAGGTTCAGGGCCGGCTCTGGCTTTTTGGCCGCCCCAAGCAAAAAACAAAAACAAAAACGGGGCAGCCAGAATGGCAAAGCAAAAAAAAACCAAAAAACCCCCAAAAAACCTGTGGCGCGGCCGGAGCGCGGGTGCAGGGGGACCAGCTGGGGGGAGGGAGCGGGCGGGAGAGAGAGAGAAGGGGGCGGCCAGGGCTACAGCAGGGACGCTGCCACGCGGCCCCTCCCGCTGCGCTGCCGCCTGCCACGAGGGCTCCGCTCCGGTCGGCGGGGAGGGAAGGAAGAGGACTGCCCTGCAGGGCGCTCTGGTTCTCCGCGCCGCCGCCCCCTACAGGGCGGTCGGAGTGGAACAAAAAAAAAAAAGCGGCCGTGCCGCCCTAGGATTGGGCGGAATGCCGCCTTGAACATTCTGCCACCCCAAGCACCAGCTTGCTCAGCTGGTGCCTGGAGCCGGCCCTGATTAGGTTGTGCAAACTGCACACGCAGCTCTGCACTGGGGGGGGGGGGGGGGGGGCAGAGCACTGAGGATATTTTTCTCAAGAAGCCACAATCTCTCTCTCAGTTCTCAGGGCCTGAACCAAAGCCTACTAAGTCAATGGGAGTCTTTTCATTGTTCTTTAGATCAGGCCCTGAATGGACAGGGGGACTGTGCAGGTTCCACCACCCTTCAAGATGGTGCAGTCTGCTCCCTGCAGTGGGCAAGGCCTGCTCTATAAATCCTAAGTGGTGGGGACTGGGAGGGCAGAGCCCTATGCTCTCCTGTCGCATTCCTGCTATCTGGGGAAAGATGCATCCCTGGGGGCACACTGAAGAAATAGTTTGTAACCAAGGTCACAGAAAAGCATTTGGACTGAGTGGAAGTGTAGCCTTCCTCCCAAGGTTTATCCCTGAGTTTTATCATCACTGATAATGGAGTCAATAACAGCAGTGAGTTTAGTGAAACAGACACAGCTTCAGATCTCAGTGCAATAGTAGAAAACATGTGTTTAGAGTTTAAAAACCATGGGCAATGGAGCACTGATATGTACATTTGTAGGGGATTATCCATGGATTCACATTCTTGCAGTATGAATCCATGTGGGTTTATTATTTCATCCTTCACTTAGCCATTGGTGCTCTAGCCTGACAGCACAAAGTAAGCCTATGCCTATGAACTACATATCGTCTATCAAATTAAGGAGTTCTAGCCCCTAACTGGATGCATGGCAACCTGGGAGGAAGAGCACATGAAACGATCATGATTCTGCTCCTTATGAAGAACAGTGTGTTGGGGTCATAAAAAATGATCAATTAAAAAAAAAGGAATAGACACTGGGGGACAAATTCTGTTCTCAGTTACATGGGTGTCTGAGAAACCTCCCAGCCACCGGTACTGCAAGGAACATGTCAAATATTCAAGTCTGTCATAAAATCTACAAAATCAGACAAAGATAAGAGGACTGGTATCCAAATGGCTGGCAGTGAGGGGGGAGAAAAGCACAAACCATTAGAGGTAGTGATCTGATTCTGATCTCACCTACGTTGGTATAAATCAGGAGCAACTCCAGGGAAGCAAGTGGAAATAAGCCAGTGTCGAAGTGATGTAAGGTGGAGATGAAGCAGACCCTCTCTCTTCAATACAATCCTGTTGGTCATCTCAAGTGACAAATTTCCCACAGTTTTGGTCTTAATAATTAAATATGAACCAAGTCACCCAATTGCAACCCACACTCCAGGAAAAGAACACAGCACAGAATAGTGATACTGATGTCACTGTTCTTGCAAGCAAACGTGACAGGAGCAGGCTCAGAACTCCTTTTCTAATGGACTCCTCTATACGGGTTATTTTTTAGCTTTATTCATGAAGCTGAACTGAATGAATGAACTGAAGAGTAATTCTACAATTGCAGAAAAATACTTGTATGTCAATAAAACTATAAATCCAAGAAATGCTGAAGAAATGAGAAAAGGCCATGAACAAAATTTGCCAGAGATATGGGGTAGAAGTTTCAGAAGTGCCTAAGTGGCCTATTCCAATTGACTTTCAATGGGCTTTGGGCTCCGGAGTCACTTAGACTATTTGAAAATGTTACCCATTGGGCCATCCTCAACTGGGGTAAGTCAGGCCTGCTGATTTACCACTGAGAACTCAGCCCATTGTTTCATAATTGGGTTGCACACTGTCTAAAGTACATACTGGTACCTATAGACTGATTCTCCCTTACCTTACACCTTGTGTTGTCATTAACCCCAGTGCAGAATGAGTGCTAAGTGAATGTAAAATCCCATCACTCTGATTGGTAGAGTTTTCTGCCCATTTGGCATTCACATTAGGCCTGTGTAAATGACCACCCAAGGTCATTCTAATCCCAATTTAAGCAACAGTCAGAAAGACTCATCAAAATATACTCTCATTGATGATTAGTGGCAGATTCATTACCCAATAAGTGAGACAGGAAAGGACAAATGTTTAAGCACTCTATTTTCCTGCTGTTTCTTCATTCAAATTCAAACACAAATGTTCCAAAGAGCTTACTGAAAATATGCCTAACCCATATACTGTTCTTTTAAGCTCTTTAAGAAGTCTTGTAAGAGGTCTCAAAGATGTTAGCCAACCTGTTATATGTAGTGAATCCTGGCAGAACAGAACAGCCCTGCAGTAGCTCCAAATGAAGAATATACAATAAGTTATCTCAAATGCTAAGCAACTTCCCCTTGTTTATCATGTATACAAAGCACCAATGTCTGGAGACTTCCATCCGGAAGTACTGCACTGTATGCAGTATTAGTCACAACATAACAAGTCTGAGTTCTGTCATTGCAACTGCATCTTTCCTCAGGTGATAAAGCATAAGTAAGCAGAGATGGAAGAGGCTGTCCAAAGAAAAAGGAATATCCACTGGTTCAACAAAAAGGATAGGGTAATAGTGTGAAGAAGTTAATAGGTGCCACAAAAGAACTCTTCATAAGCATGTAATTCAGTGTACGGACTGTGGGCCAAATTCTGGCTCAATGGAGTTAAGCTAATTAATATCATCTGAGGATGGAGTGTGCAAACCCCACCCAAACTGGAGTAGATATTTATTATGTGCACCCTTATTCTAATCAGAAGCAGCCACATGCAGTTGCTCTGCACAAATTATTTCTTCTAGGGATAATAAATGACCTGCACATGTGGGCAGGGGCCACTGCTCAGTCAGGCCCTGAAAGTGCATGAACAGAAGGACCATTCTAAACAGCTGTGTGTGGCTCCAGCTATGCAGAAAATGTATACTGTGGAATCTTTGTGGGGTTTGGAAGTGACCAGTATTGGGGCAGACACCAAAGCAATTAAGCATGTGCTAATTCAGAAAAATACTTAAGCATTTGCTTAACTTTTAAGCACATGCTAAGTCCCATTGACTTCAATGGGACCTAAATAAGTTTGTGCTTGAAGTTAAGCATATGCTTAAGCTCTTTGCTGCAAAGGGATGGACTGCTGAATGGGGGTCCCTGTGTCCCCACATTCAGCCTGATGGGCATGAATTTTCTGGCAAACAACAATGAGCAGTGCATGGCCAGGATTTTGGCTCATAAATTGCAAACATTTGCATCCAGTTTACATAAAAACATATCAGCAACCTCAATCAGATGCATATTCCAACTGTATGTTAAACATGAATGACCCTTTACATATAATTAAATACTAGTCTGATCTGATTTTGATTGACAATGTTTCTCTGTTGCTGTATGTAAACTGAGAGCAGATTCTGTGTCCCTACATCATCCTGATGTGAAACCTGAATGACTGTGCAGTTAACTGAGGCGCAAGGAGGTGACATGACTTTCTCAAGGTTACACAGCGCATCTGTGGAAGAACTGGGCGTGAAACCCAGGAATCCTGTGCATTAGCCACAATCCATCCTTTCCCTATCCATCCTTTCCCTATGCCGTGTTTTCTACACTTCCCTCTGCTGCAGTCCATTTCCCACTCCTAGCTCCTGTGGTCTTCACCGTTCTCTCCTTTTCTGGTCACAAACACTTCTCTGGACCCATCACCACTTTCCACTGCCATCTTCCTGCAATGGGTCAATCTTCCCCCCACACCTTCCTTTCTCTCCCCAGACTTCTTTGTAACCACTTTGGTGCTGCCTCCCTTATGTCATAGCTCCTTCTGAGAGGTTGGGCATGCTGATGCTCAGGGCAAGAAAATAACAATGTTTAATTCCTCCCTATGTCTTGCTCCACTGTGTTCCACTAAGGCCATGTCTACACTAGAGACCTTACGGTGGCACAGCTGTACCGATGCAGCTGCACTGCTATAAGATCTTTCATGTAGCTGCTCTATGCCGATGGGAGAGAGCTCTCCTCTCAACATAATTAAACTACCCCAACGAGCTGCGGTAACTATGTTGGTGGGAGACTCCCACCGACATAGCCCTGTGCACACTATCACTTATGCTGGCGAAATTTACGTCGCTCAGGGGTATGTTTTTTCACACCCCTGAGCGACACAATATTTTCCAACATAAGTAGTAGTGTAGACATGGCCTAATAGTTACAGAGGAGGTGAGGGACCAGTGAGAAGGGGAGAGAGGAGGAAGCATTGGCTGCCTGTTCAGGAGCTTTAGAATTTGAGAGTAACCTCCAGTAGCCAGGAGGAATAGCTGACGCAAGTATCGCCAACCCCAACCATTCAAAAATCATGAGCCACCACACCCTTAAATTATGAGATTCTAAATACTAGTAGATGCTGTGTTCTTTAGATTTGCTGTCTGGTTGTTAGGTTACACTCAAGTCAGTCACATTTTCAAGCTTTGCTCTGCAACCCTGAAGGCTAGAACCTTGGTTTATTTTTTAAATATGAAAGCTGAGAAGGGGAAGGCTGGCTGCCAGCAGCTCGGCTTATGAGGGTCATTTCAGAGTGACGGCAGGAGCAAATGTGTGACTTCCACTGCAGATGTCAGACTCACAATCAATTCATGAGGATTGGCAACATTGTTGTATGCTTTTGTGTGTATGTTGCTTGTATGAACAGGATTTGGTCGATGGGTGAGCATGATAATATGTATACAATAACACCACTAGATCTCAAGATGTCACGTGCGTATACACCCACCCCAGAAACCTTGCTCATCTTAACACAAGGAGTTCATTTACTCCAATGAGGAATACCTGTGTGTGACTCACGAGGCAGAATTGGCCTGTAAAATGCATGAACCTGTGCAGTATATGGGGGGCGTACATCTTTAGAGGAAAATCTTTTAATTTAATAATAGTCAATTTTGAGCACCTGGGAACAGTCTTTCAATGATTTAATTAAAAATATTTTAAAACAAGTACACCTTGAAACAGAATTATTTTATAGCAGCACTAAAATTACATTTTGTCTATGAACAATTTATATGGGTTTTAGAGGAACAAAAAAAAACAAAAGGAAGCAAATAGTAATACAGAACATTTCAAATAATTCCACAAGACCCATGTCAATTGGATATTTGTTACCTCTTGTAGTTCAGAGAGACTGTTATAATTTATGTTGAAGCTATGTTGGTTTTCTGTGGCAGGTTTTGTACATAAGAGCTAGTTTTTGGATCTTGTTAGCTCAGGGCAAAAAGTCATGCTTTGGAGCAGTTGCCCCAGCAGGAGGATAAAAGATGATGGTTGGTAATTACATCAGTTTTGCACTGTTGAGCAGATGTTCTTGCAGATAGATTTTTGGCTGGCATTTAAGAACATCACTAGTGAATCTCATGGTAGCATCGGAGGACTGCTGCTACAAGTGGATGGTGCTGCATGCTTGTAATAAAAAGATTATGAACTGAATGAAAAGACCCTCAGTAGCTAAACTGTATTTTTAAAACATTTATTTCTAAAAATATTGGAAATAATCATGAGTGGCCCAAATACAACCCTGAAGATTTATTTTAGAACTGGATTTAATGAAGGGATTAATTAACATATGGTACCATTTGTCATTTTCTATAAAAGGCCAAAATATTGTATACAAGTATTGGGGCAAAAAAAGAGAAATGTCAGAGATCCAGGACTGGACAGATTAGCAAAAGAGCACTCTTTGAGCAGAACAAAGTCAATGAGGTTTTGGATCTGTGGATGATTGACAGCAAATTGAAGAAAACAGGACAGTGACCAGAAATATGACATAGCTTCTAATTCTTACAGAGTGTATCTCTTGTTCCCTAATTATTAACACAATAGTGATAGCCATGATTAAATAACTACTTGGATAAAGAGGGAGAGACAAAAAAAAATCACATTGATACAATCATAATGGGTTCAAAGTAGTGTACAGATATTAACTAATTAACCCTCACTGCACCCTTGTGAGGAAGGTGGAACAGTATTATCATTCCCACTCTTTAGGTGGGCAATGGACTTTCCCATGACAACGGAACAAGTGGGTGGCAGAACTAAGATTAGAACTCAGGACCGCTGACTCCCAGCTCTGTACTCAGTCCTCTGGAAAGTCAGACAGATTTAGGGAGTTGGATGGAACTTTTTTTTTTTAGATATAGGGCACAAAGTAGAAGTCAGTGTGATGAAAAATGCCACAATCTGAGAAATTAAGGGATTCATCTACTAGGAACTTGTAAAAATAAACCATTTACAACTAGATTAGAATAAATTCTCCTTCATTTTAGCTGTCTGCTGACTTTAATAAGTCTCACCTTCTTGGGCCAGGTGAACGACACTAAAAAAGATACAAAATCCTTCCCCCAGTTGGCAGGCTTCAGTTTTCTGAATGCAACCTGACTGTTCATCTTGCCAGTCAGCATCCAGAACAAGGAAACAAATACAATGCATAATGTCAAAACACGTTTTTCTGCATATCAAGTATGGTGGTGGCAACCAAAAGAACTGTCACTTCAATGGAGACTGTTACCATATGGTTTTCTGACCCTGGTTTTCAAAAAAAAGTTTAGCTGTGTGGCCAAATTAGAAAAAGCAGAAATACTTTGTTCAAACTTTAAGGGCCAGAATTCATACCTTGTATAGGAAGGCATATCTCCCACTGAAGGTAGTGGATGTTGTACCCACTTACTGCAGGGCTGAATTTTACCCAGATTGTTCAAGAAAATGGTGTAGTATTCACCTCAACCCAAAAAATCTGAGTGAGAAGAAAACTAGATTGATGAACACTGAATCAAGTTACCAAGCTATAAAAAAGCAGACAGGAAGAGGAGGTACCCAGAATTACAATGGGGAGGGGCAAACTGGTATCAGTTTAGATAAAGAACAACAACAACAACCAAAACTCAACCAAAAAAACCTTAACCTTTGTCCCAAATCTGAGCCGAACCAGAACCCAAATGGCTGGGGAATAGTCTAGGTAGAAGCTCTGCAGTAAAGCAGAGAGAGAGTGGCGTTACTTAGGGCTTAGCTGCACAGCAAGTCAGGGTGCGATTCTACAGCACACCAACCTGCTGCACAGTAATGTCCAGTGTGGACAGTGAAGTGAAAGGCCCTGTGTGCGGCTTGGTGGACCGCTGCTTGGAAGCATAGTACATCAAGCCACCCTCCAGGACGTTCACTACTCTGTAGCAGTATCTACACTGGATGTTACTGTGTGGCCAGGTGGTACACTGTAGATTCCCATCCTGGCTTGCTGATCAGTAACTCGCTGAGTACACTAGCCCTTATTCTAATAAAGTTCCCCGTTCAGTGTTAGAAGAAAACAACTTTATCTGTGACTGTCCATGACACGTCTGCCCAAAGAGTTGGAACAATAGAGAAAGAATTTTTGCCTGAAATTGATACTAACAGAGCAGACACAGTGTGCTCCAGCAGGGGAATAGCTGTTATCATCCAGATGCAGAAAGGTTATGTCGCTTTTCAACAGCAAAGAGTATCAAGTCAGCTCTTAGTACCTGTCTGATGCAAAATGCTATTAACTTGCACACAACTAGGGCTTCAGCTGTTAATGTGGGTGCTCCCCTCTGTTGCTGTGATACTCTCACGGGGTCTCTTTCCCACTGGTACTGATGATTCTTCCTATATCTGCTCAGTCCAAATTAGAAAACACCACCGATGTGATTGGAAAAGAACTCGAACTGATATCAGTTTGGGGTTACCTGAAAATGCCTGGGGGGGGGGGCGATGTCAGCTGTTCTGTAAAAGGAAACATCATAAAGGCGGTGTGAAGGGTACCAGGCTGAAACATAACCCCAAAGAGGAGAGCGAATGTGAGGGAAAGGAATGATGCTGTGTTTATCAAAAGCTGAAATGCAATAATCCTGGTTAGAGTATATGGCCCTCTTTAAAGAAAAATAATACTTAATATCCCTATCCTACAATAAATCAAATGACAGAAAAACAAATGTCACTTATTAGAACATTGAGGTTTACCATTCAAGTGATTAACTAAGAATCGTTTGTATGATTAAATGCTGGAAAATAATTTGCTTTCACTGTGAACCTATAGCATAGATCTCATTACACAGAAGTGCTGCATATTAGTTGAAGCAAATTAACATTCAAACACTTTCTGGAGTGGCTGCTAATCACAAGCTGTTAATTACTGTCATTACATTAGCCTGCTGAGGAGACTAACCAAGGAATCATTCTCATGATCTTGGTATTTGAAAGTGATCTTCACCAATAAAAGCATGTCAGACACACAGAAATTGCAAATTGCCAAATTTGCTGACACAGTCAAAAATTCCGCTGACTATAAGTGCCCGTCTAGTGATAGATGCATTCTTGACACAGTTTCAGTGTTTGGACTTAGGAAATAATGAGTATCAATGTCCTGGCAAGGGAATATGCAAAGATGAAGGAGCCCTTTGTATCCTTAATTAAGGAAAATAGTAGCAGAACTCGTTCACAGATAAGTGACTGTACATAATAATCATGTATTTATGTGAGGGACTGTTACGCTATAGTACTGTAGTGCAATTAGAGTTTCACAAAGTAATTTTAATAAAAGCCAGAGTTACATAATAAATAAAACAACTAATTTTCATGGCAGATTAATTATATACTGCTTTAAAATGTTCATAGCACTAAGCTAAACATATAGAGTCTGATTTTCACAAATGCGTTTGTGTGATTGTATGTACAAAAATGCACTTGCTTCTGTTATTGCGCACACAAATCAGGTAAGTGCATACACAAACAGCAGGATAGACACACTTTTAAATAGCAGATCAATAGATTATCTGTACTGAAGCATGACCCAAACTTCTAATTTACCCCAAGGCAACCTAGAAACATTCTTAGCAGGAGGTGGGAGAGGAAGGGTTCTTTTGAAAGTGTCAGGCCTTCATTCTGAGAGGTGCAACTCTGAAGATGTGAGCTTTCTCTCCCACGGAATCTTCTAATGACCTCCCTCCCAACCACTAGGGTGAGAATTCTTCTGACGACCTAGTTACAGCCTCTTGAAGGGGTGGATTTACTACTGTGGCACTGTAGCGCTTGTTGTGTAGACACACCCCTATAGCTACACCGTTACAAGGAAAGTACATCAGCAAACCTGCTATAACACATGGCCAGCAGAGAATTTAGAATTAATACATTTTCTCTTTAAAATGTTCATAAGTAGTGCTAGAAATTAAAGTAATTTAATACACTACTATTCCACAGTAATCCCAAATTTTGTAAAACAGTAATTAATTAATTCTTAACAAAAGATGTATTCGCTCAATTTCACTTCCTTTTCAGTTTATGAGTTGTCTATGAACAGAAAACTATTTTCTTGAATGTATTCCAGAGCTTAATTTGTGCTGGTGCTTGCTGGGACACAATCCCAGAGCCTCTTCTGCGAGAGGCACAAGGTGTGACCTTGCACATTTGGTGCATGTGAAGTTACACTGTACAGAGGATGCTATTTTGAGCCCTTTATAAATAAGGACGGATATATTCATTATTAGAAATGACTTATGCAATAATTTGCAGGAATAATTCTGAGTTGCTTTTTTGCAAATAGTTTGCAACAAGTATTCAATATTCCAACTGGAGGCATACTGGGAAAGCTAACAGATCCAGGCTTTGTCAGACCAAAGAAGGGTTATTACTACTCTGTGGTTTGTCTACTATTTTAGAACCTTGGAATGTTGATCATTTGAGGGAAAACTGATTTAGATAGTGGTGCCTGCTATAAATGTTTGGGAATTCAAAAACAATTATATTTCAAAGAAACACAATCTCTTGTCTGGTGTTATTGGTAATTTACACATAAGGATGCATATTGGGAATAAACGCTTACAAAAATGCATTTCAAAGGAGGATATGAATTCAGTGAGTCCATCTTCAGTGCAAATGTTTGTGCTGTATTGTTTATGCATTACTTACTGACATACAAATTAAGAGCCAAATCCTGCCCTTGGATGTGCTCATGCAGCTCCCATTGTATCCCTAATTAAATAAACACCATATCTGTTCTGTAATTGATTAGGAGTTTCTTCAAAGAGAGTCTCTGCAGTGAATTATCTATTTTCCTGGCTACATGGAAACCTGCTACTTCACCCACACAATGTGCTACAGGATCTAAGGGGAGTTGAGAATCTAAGCACATCTTTTCTGAGAGCTGGAGCAACAGAGGAGTAGTTACTTTCAACTGTTCTCAGTGGAGTATTATCTCAGGTGATATTGTCATGATTTGACACTGCACCCAAACTGCTTTATTATCTAGTCTTTTTGCTTTGTAAGCAATATTCATCCTGGAAAGCTGATGAAATCTGGGGAACCTACATAATGCAATTATATTTAACAACTTGTATTTATGATAATTCTGTTAGATGTTGTAAGTGTTGTTGAGAGTGATATATATCTAAGGCCCATTTTAGCCCTGATGTAAGCAGATGCAACTTAGTTCAAGTCAACAAGGTTGCATTCGTTTACAACAGGGTCACATTGGGTCCAAAGGATTAATTTTCTTTTTAATGAAATGTTTATAGAAAGTTCCTTCTAAAAATATATTTTTCTAGAGAAATTGGACTGGATCCTTTGAGGTCCATTGGGCTGCAATTAGAGATGGGAGGAAAATATTTATTGGTTTCTTATGACAAACAACAGAACATTTTTGTGAAATTTTCTTCCCATCTCTTGGCTCGTTCTAGCTATGAGCTTTCTTTCCACTATTGTTCTTTCTTTTTTATTGATCTATTAATATGTGCCAAGCACATTGTATCTGGATGCAGGATGCACTGAAAGATAAAAAGAAAATACTAAGCACCAACAAAAAGGAAGGCAAGTGGCTCCAAGGGGAATGTCAGCAACCTCTGTAGCACCTTTCGGGAGATGCGGGAAGGGGAAGATTGGGGGCAGGGAGGGGAGGGTTTGAGGTGGTTTGGGAGATAGAATGCCTTGTTTGTTCTGCAGCAAGGTTTCCTCCTTGTCCTAATGGAGAGAATGGCAGAAGCCTACGAACGATCACATCAAGTTTTCCTCCCTTTGATGTCCCATCACCTGCAGGTGTCTCCACTGCAAGTGGTGATCTAGGTCTATATCTGATAGTTCTTTCTGTTGCCAACACATAATGCTATTGTGTAAATGCAGAAAAGTGTAATTAGTATTGCTACCACACTCACCCTACTGTATTATTGTCTATATGAGGACAGACATCTACGCATGAGGTCAGCACTCATATAGTGAAAAAGGTTGGTCAAATATCCCTACCCTTATCTTTCATTTCTATATGGAACCCTCTTCCCTTATAGTCTTGCTACCAGCAATATGGCGAGCTTGTAAAGAAGGAAAACATACACATACAATTATTTCAGATATTTGCTTAGATTGGCACAGTTCTATTTATCACTGCCAAACTATCAACAACAGATATACATGAGGGGAGGTTTTCCTTGGAGACTTAGTCTTGCAGTGGGATTGATCCTACTCCCAGTCCTTCTGTGTTGCACTGAGCATCTTATTGTCTGACTTCACTTGGTACCCTCCTCCTCTTCAGCATCAAATACTGCTACAAGGGCTGCTGAGCAACTTGGCCTTTACCCATTTTGTGCACTGAGAAATGACCCGGCTCTTATGTCTGCCTTGACGTCTGGGCAGCCACTCAGCCTGGGATTTATGCCTGGTCTCCATGGCGCCCAATGTTTAGGAGTAGAAACACTTGCTGTCCTGTCCCCTATCCCTGAGGCCCATCCCAAACCTCCATGGAGACCTGCCATCCAATCAAACTGACTTGCATGCCTGTTTTAACAGTAAGGGTTAATCATAGTGGTGCTGTCACTGTGGTCCTGCTTGCCCACCTATATAAGGGGCAGGAGGGAATGAGGAAATTCTCTATGTCTTATTTTCTCCCACTCTGATTTGCTTAAAAGGGCCAGGCTGAGTTACCTAGCACAAAAGAAAAAAAAGAGTCAACTGAATAAAGACTTTATTTATTAATGGGCTCATAATATTGGTAAGCTAACCACCAACGTTCAATGATATTTATATCTCATTAACTTCCTTATGTACCAAATGTTTAATTATCCACATGTTGTGCAGATTAACTAAATTCAAGGGAGAGTTTCAAGATTTTGAAATGTGCAAAATGCGAAATATATTTGAATGTGTTAAATGGTTGGATTGCACTGTAATCTCCATTGGAGTAGTCTCCTTTACAGAGTTCATACGCTGAAACACTGTTTCTCGTTGAGTAGCAGTGAGTTTTCATTCCTTTTTGTTGAATGTAATTTTCACTGTGATGTAATTATCCAGATAGTTTTCCAAAATAAATCTGAACCCGCATAACTGATTAAAGCACTGCTGGCCAGTTCATCGGTTAATACTTTTTAGAAAGGTGGGTGACCTTGCTGGGTGGAAGACACGTGCAGTGCAACACCAGGAGTGCTGAAGAGAGATAAATAAGAGAACTGCTTTCTGCATTCTTTACTCAGACAAAACTCCCTTGGATGGCTCCAGAATTTTGCCTGAGAAAAGAGTTCAGGATCATTTCCAAGATGCTGAACAGAGCAGACTGGGGACTGCAGAGTAAATGGTCAGCAGCAAACACAGACTGCACGCCTTGATCTGCTCAGGGCACTTTCCAAACATACAAATCAATAGCAATTAAAGCAGATTATGAAAAGGCAATAATAGATAGTTAAGTCTTTAGATGATTTAAGCTGGGGTAAAGATGCAGGGCCTGATTCTCCTCCCATTCACATGAGTTTTACACTCATTTAACTCCACACAACCAGATTCAATTGTTTCCTAGAGCAGCTTTGCACCAGTTTCCTGGTGAAAAATTGCCACACCACCAGTGGAGGATTCTTCTTATGTACGGAAATCCTCTAGTCATTTAGAGCCACCATAGCGGTTCCCCAGAGCTGTGGTGCCCCAAGTGCTGTAATGGCCACTTCAGTTTGTTGGAAACTGGCATAGGTTAAAGCAGCCTTCATGATTATTAGAGCTGCAGTGGGGAACTTGGCCTGGAGATTAACTGTCCAGGACTCTGGAGGCACAAAACTTGCCTGAAGATTCCTTTGCCGTCTCTGGGCTTTGCACTGAACAGAGCTTAGCCTGGTGACAGAATCTGGCCCAATGACATCAGTGATGTTTAACCTGTGTAAGAGAGATCAGAATCAGGCCCGGAGTGTCTCTCGGTGATGGCTGTGTGTTCCAAAGAGGTGGGCCACCGTACATAAAAGATGTAAACCTAAATGATCATTTTAATAGTTGCAATGGCTAAGAGCACTATTAAGCTAGACTTACGCATGCCCTCTTTGGAAGTAAGAGTAGCAAGCTTTCACATGTATGAATCAGCACAGTCATGCAAAGCCATGTACAAAAGCTAAAAATTTAAAGGTTTTCTGCAGCAGCATGGGGAATTAGTGAAGCTCTTTCAGCACAGGAATAATGAATGTGCTCAGAGCTCTTGGCTGCAGGGAGAATTCTGGTTCTGGAGTTCTGCTCCCAAGCTGCAGATGCTTGAAGAATGTCACAGGAAGACCTATACAACATGAATTACAATCAACCAGCCAAAGCTGGTTTAAAGCAAGAAAGGCCTGAATAATACTAATATTATAATAGAGTATTAATATAGGAATAGTGTATTAATAGAAAAAGTATCAGTATAGATGTTCAGCCTCTTGAAATGACAGCGTGGGTGACAACCAGGAGAAACTCCTATGCTGAGTTGATAAGAATTTCACAATCTAGCAAACATGACCCTTGAATGAAAGCTCAGAGTCAAAGATGTCCCTGTAACTAGGAACTCTGGAAACTGAACGAAAAAAAATAAAGAAGGAAAAAAAATGTCACTTGTCCCAATCAGTAACGACTACCTTTTATCAGTGCTTGAATTAGAGAGGGTAGACATTACAAAAACTGCAATTCAATGCAAACAGTGCCATTAAGAGGCCATTAGGAGTCATGTGAGACTGGACATCATGAACACAGATAACTCACGCTCAAAAGACACACACAATTGCAAACCCAAGAGAAGTTTAGGCTACAGTGAAAGCACCAGGCCTACAAAGAGAAAATTGCACCTGATGTTCTAGGAAGTGCAGTACAAGTATTTAGTTACTGCTACAAAATCACATGTAATAGTCAATGTGATTGTTACAAAAAGACAGTAAGAGGAAGGGGTGGGGGCATGGGTGAGAGTTATATACTCAGGTCACTATAGATCCTTCAAGGATAGGCTTGATGCCTTGAACATTCCAAAGTCACACTGAAAGGGCAGTACACAGTCTGAGCAAGATCCTTTTCCTAAAAGGGTATATGATGCCCCTGAGCCGGGTTTTGTAAAAACCAGGATTGCTAGTTCCTGACAAAATCATTCACGCCATGTATCATCCAATTTTTAATCCCTGAAGCAGACATAGAATTTCCATCATCCCTAGGTATGGAGATGAGAGGAAGACTTCATTGCTTAGGAAGAAGCTGCAGGTTTTGGTGACCTCATTACCTACATTTCAAGAGTTTGATGAACCTGGGCAATGATGTTTTGAGGCCATGCAATGGCCTGAGGTATGTAAAGGCCTGAGCAGGAGAGCAAGCCAAAGGACTACACTTGTTTTTAGAGAACATCCCAATATTTTTGCGCATTTGCAAACTTCTCAAGACGCATTTCTTTGTCATGGGAAACTACATAACCACCTCAATCAATGGCATTTTCTCTGTGGCACTCACTCTCTTTCTCCCCAGATACTTCACCTGCTCTTGGTTTGTCAACAAAAAGCGACCAGCAGGCCAGTCACAACCTCTGATGTCTCACAGGCAATTCTTTCTCTCACTTGCCAAAGGTGATCACTGAAGAAGAGCTCTGTATAAGCTCGAAAGCTTGTCTCTCTCACCAACAGAAGTTCTTCCAATAAAAGGTCCAACTTGTCTCTCTAAAGGCGGTCACTAATTTTCACACCACCAGCATGCAACATCAGTCCTTGCACTTAACTTTCCACCATCTGTGTCTCCCAGCTGAACTGCTCTATGCCACTCCCTAAAACTGTTGTGACAGCATTCACAAGTTCTTTGCTGATCTCTGCCCGGAGGCTCTCCAACAGAGCTTCAAAAGGCTTTTCACAGTCACCATGGCAATACTCCACTGTGAAACTACCTGCAATAAGAGACTGTCCCCACGTTGCTCTGCTCCAAAAGACACAAGGAACAAATTAAATGTTAGAAGCCAATTGAGGAATAAGCAATTTGAAGAACTGAACATTTAAACTGAAGATTGCTAATGTGACAGATTTCTGTTACCAATCTGCCTGAGGCATCAGGTGATCAGGCTGAGGCCGCAGGATTGTTGGGGGAGGGGATGAAGGAGCACATCAAGTGTCTAAATTTTAAAGCTTTATTAATAAAATAATAAAATAACAGCAGAGAGTTCAGGGTGTTCCCACGTCACTCAGAGGAGGAAAGAAAGCGTTAGTGCCCCAAGCCCTAACTCACTTTCATACTCACACACACACGACCCAAGGCTGGACAAGCCTGGGTGTAATGTAAGAAGAAGAGGGGGAGGGGTGGACGGGAGTTCTTGTCCTGAGCCCAGCTTGTCCGGGGTCCGCTGTGATCTCCAAATTGCTCCAGCTCTCAGGAGGGTTTTTAAGTCTAGGGTTCCTTTGGGGGTGTTTTGTTCCATGACCTCTGTTCCTGGTGTTCTTTGTATCAGTCCAAACCGGCTTTCTGTGGTCTCCTCAACTTTCCCAAAACACACCAGCTCCAGGGACGCGCAGCTCTGCTTCCCCCCCTTCGTTGTCTCGCCTGTGTTTTCCATCTCTGCAGCCCTGGTTCAGTGTACTTTTTCTTTTCTCATGGCTGTCTGTGGCTGACTGAGAGATAAACGCAGCTGCAGATTTCTCGTCTAGTGCCATAACCTTGGACTGGGGCCAGCATAGTGTCTTATCGTCGGACTGAGCTAGCTAGCTACGGTGTTGAGTTAATCCGTTCTCTGCTCTCTTCCTACTTCCCCCTTTGGCCTCTTGCAACCTGCAAAGGAATCTTCCATTCCACACTCACACCTTTGACCCTTCCCAAAACATCTTATGATGCTTGCAACAGCGTTAGCAATATACAATGCTGATCTGCCTCCCCCAAGGGGACCCCTTGAGGGAGGGGGTCATTGGGGTGTGACACTAACAGCAAGAATCTCCTCTGGCAGCTGTCTTGCACCTGTTTAGAAATATCACTTACACCACAGTAATGGCATTTTATGAAATTATTTCAAACAGTTCATTGTGGGCCCAACTGTAGCTTTGCCATAAGTAGGAGCGATAGTTGTGC
This sequence comes from Terrapene triunguis, assembly GCF_002925995.2. Classification (NCBI taxonomy): domain Eukaryota; kingdom Metazoa; phylum Chordata; order Testudines; family Emydidae; genus Terrapene; species Terrapene triunguis. The sequence goes on from NW_020664413.1 coordinate 40,051,598, forward strand.
TCCCAGAGCAGACCAAGAACCAGACTGTGACTCCGAATCACAGTCTACTTCCTGGTTCCCTCATTGCCCCTGGAGGTAGAAATAATCTGTACAGCCTTGTAGCCGGTGCACTAGCAGGTAGATCCAAGGCTCCACCCACTTCTCAGCCCTGCTTGTCCACTCCCTGTCTACCTGCAGAGCAGGGAGAGTAATAATGTCGAGTTCTTATCTAGCACTTTTGCTCAAAGTGCTTTACAAAGGAGGTCAGTGTCATTATCCCCATTTTACAGATGGAGAACAGAGGCACTTAGAGGGGAAGTGACTTGACCAAGTTCACCCAGCAGTTTAGTGGTAGAGCTGGAAATGGGACCCATATTCTCATGAGTCCTAATCCAGTACCCAGTCTACAATCTATAGTAGTGTAGGGGAGTGGTGCCACACTGGCTTCTCTCTCCACCCTCTTATGCTGCTACCTGCAATATCGGTCACCAGTATAAGGAAGTCGTCTTATTCCCATTCATGGGGAAGTAGAATAATTTAGAGTCTCACCACATATAAGCAAAATCCATATACTAGAGACTAGGGGGATATATTCAAACTGGCGTTAACAATACAAGCCCACTGATAAAAAGGAGGTTGCACTGCTTAGACTGAGTTAAATTTAGTCTGAGGTTTCTCATTTACCTCTGCCATCCCAAATAATTCCAATCACTTAGTATTTTCCACTTTTCTCATTACTATGTGAAATTACTTTATATATTTATATCCCTTTATTGTTGGAAAATGTTTGTGCTGCCCCTTCTGTCTTGTATTACATGCTTGCAGTATCGAGCAGGTAAATGTTTTATAGTGGAAGCCGTATTTATCTCGGTGATTGTGTGCTGTTGGAATGTTTATCTTTGCTCCAGTTGCCTGGCTATTGTAAAGCTACTTGAAATGATTCATGGGTCTGACAGATGTCTGGTACAGCTGGATGTGTCCTTGATTATCCCAAAAGTCTGGACAACATGTCATTCACCATTGCCCAAATTATCTCTGTATTGACTGTGGAACCCTCTCTGACAGTACTGTAATGGCTAATTACCTAGGATACCTTTGGTACTTACTTTATAATGGTTTAGAAGGGTAAAAAAGAGAGAGGAGAGAGAGAGGAAAAACACACCAATACAAGTAGTACCCTATGCTTTCAAAAGAATACATTGCTTAGTCTGTTCAGGAATATGCTGTGTATGCTAATGAAATCCAGGCCCTCTGTTTAAAATGGATAGATTTCCAGCAAAATAGATAAAGAGGAAATAAAATGTAAAGAGGCTTGACAATGATAAATCATGGATGATAGAAGGAGCTATTATCTGGGAGAGAATTGTATGTACAACATATTTGAAAAAAAGGACAATGAGCAGCCATTTGCCTGCTTTATATGTTGCTGGAAAAAGAACATGTCCTGTTTAGCAAATAACAAAGAGAGTGGGAGGGGGGAGAGATTTCTAAATGTTAGTATCTTATAAAGCTGCCTATAAGAATAAGGGTTGAAAGCAGAGATTTCATTTCCCCCCACAATGCCATAAATTAGCACGTTGTGACAAACACGTCCACATATTAGGAAAAAAGGTGAAGGAAGAGAGGGTACAAAATCCCATTTTGACTTTTAGTGAATGTGATGAGTTCCCAAGAGGGCAGACAAAGCATAGTAAGAGGAGCCTTTCCCACAAAGAATACAGTAATTTGCCACATTCTGTCGAAGCTGCATTTGAATGTCACTCCTGTCTTAATTACGAGACTCACAAAGCTATTTGCTGTTATTCTGGATTACTTCCATCTTTATTTCTCTGATGCAAGAGGATACTCTTTCCATCCCACCAAGCACTCCAAACCGTATTACTGACTGTGTGTCGGCCAACACAGGAAGCATAAAGGGCTTTGGAGTTCTTGCTGACATGAAAGGAACCACACACAAAGGTTGAACGGGAAGTGACATGTATCCCAGATTGTCTGGAGAGGTACTAACAAGGGAGACATATTTTTGTTTGATGATTGTTGAGGGAAACTTTATGTACGTGTACAAGTAAGATTTGCTTTGCATGCATAGAGGTTCTTAATGACAAATAAAAAGTTATAGCAAACATCTTTGATTTTCATATTTATCTTTCTTCATTGGGGTCAGGATGGTTCCAGACTGGAACAACAGATGTTACTGCTCTTCCCCTGGATTTTGGGACGTTCAGATACAGATTAAGATTCAAGGTGAAATCCTGGCCCCATTAAAGTGGCAAAACTCATAGTGACTTCAGTAGAACTGAGATTTCACCCCATCCTAATGTTCCAACTCAGGGCTCACTCTATAGTGGGCTGAACTCAGAACACTGAATCTAAATGTCCTTGTACTATGGGAAATTTTTTATTTGGAATCCATTCTAGATCAGGATTTGGTAATTCAGGCACATTTATGTTTATTACTTTAAAAAAGGCAGAGGGGAGGAAAGAAAGCATAGACTTGTGATACTGTGTTCATCTTGCATATTTTAATTATTGCTGTTACCTTCTACATAGAAATAATATAAGCAATGTACTGAATTACTGACCAGAAAATCTGAATGATACATAAGGGGAAAATATGGATAATTTATTTTCTTGGTGATGAATACGGAGCTGAACAAATAAATAATGGCAAATAAAATATTCCAATATTTTTGCCTTTTTTCTTGTTTGTCAATTTGTTCCTTGCTTGTCTGCTGAGAGATTCTGATTTTTTGCAAATTTATCTGTTATTTGAAGTTATTAACTGAAAACATCGTGACTCAGGCCTTGTCTACATAGCACAGTAAAGGACATTAAGTGGTAACACAAACTAGGTACCCTTTAGTTCACGCCAGCAGGGTCTACATGGGACATTTCACATGTAGCATGTTACAAATCACACCTGTCTAATGTGCTATGTATGAGTGCCGTGTAGACAAGCCCTGATTCTCTAGTTTGTGAAGAAGTAATACTGCAAATATTAGCTGTAGATCTATTCTACCTGGATTTCAGGAAGGCATTTGATATGAGTTCTACATTATTAGTTAAATTGGAGATGATAGGAAGTAATATGAAACTTGAAAAGTGGATAAGGAACTGGTTAAAGGGGAGACTACAATCAGTCATGATGAAAGGTGAACTATCAGGGTGGAGGGAGGTTACTAGTGGAGTTGCTCAGGGATCAGTCTTGGGACCAATCTTATTTAACATTTTTATTGCTGACCTTGGCACAAGAAGTGGGAGTGCACTAATAAAATTTGTGGATGACAAAATTGGGAGATATTGACACTACCGAGGAGGACTGGAATATCATACAAGAAGATCTGGATGACCTTGTAAACTGGAGTAATAGAAATGGGATGAAATTTAATAGTGCAGAGTCATACATTTAGGGACTAACAAGAAGAATTTTTGCTATAAACTGGGCACTTATCAGTTGGAAGCGACACAGGAGGAGAAAGACCTGGGTGTATTGGTTGATCACACAATGACTATGAGCCGTCAATGTGAAGCAGCCATGAAAAAGACTAATGCAGTCCTATGATGTATCAGGCGAGGTATTTCAAGTACAGACAGGGAAGTGTTAGTAGCATCATACAAGGCACTGTTGAGACCCCATCTGGAATTCTGTGCTCAATTGTGGTCTCCCGTATTTAAGAAAGATCAATTCAAACTGGAACAGGTGCAGAGAAGGACTACTAGGATGATCCGAGGAATGGAAAATCTACCTTATGAGAGGAGATAAAGAGCTTGGCTTGTTTAGCCTTACCAAAAGATGGCTGAGGGGAGATATGATTGCTCTCTATAAATACATCAGAGGGATAAATACCAGGGAGGGATGAGGATGAGGCATGGGTCACTTGCAGGTTTAAACTAGTGTAAATGGTGAATTCTCTGTAACTAAAAGTCTTTAAACCATGATTTGAGAACGTCAGTAACTCAGCCAGAGGTTAGGGGTCTATTACTGGAGTTGGTGGGTGAGGTTCTGTGTCCTGCAATGTGCAGGAGGTCAGACTAGATGATCATGATTATCCCTTCTGACCTTAAAGTCTATGAGTCTATCTGAAATTCAAGAAGTATTGGTTCATTCTGACGGTGTACAGGGTCACATGGTATTATTTCTGTTCTCTGATTGGTTGATTATAACTCTTAGAATTAGGGTCCTGGTGTTAGTACTTGAATTTCAAATTCAAGATTTCCTTGCTGAAACTCCTCACTAATAGTCCCTTAAAATTAATTCTTTCCACAAATATTTCTGTTAGTGAATTTGTCTGCTAGAATATTTGCAGAAAGTAACAACAAAAGGGAATTCACAATTTGTATTGCAATGGATAATTGCAAACAATTTTTTTAGTCTTTTCTCAGCTCTAGCTGTTGGTATGCTTCTAGAACCTCAAAAAGGCAGCATGTCCAAAAACACATTACTTCATACTAGAGATAAGCCAACATTGGAACATTTTATCCAATCCCATTGCTCAAACTTTGGTGGTTCAGATAAAATGGAAAACATCCGCTGGTTCTTGTTTTGTAAAACTAAATCCTGACTGATAAGGTTCTGCAAAACCGAAATCACACAGGTACCTATTATGGACAAAAACAAAAGAACAGATTATTCCAGGGCATTGGAGCAGAGCCTGGAGCAGCTCCGGAGCAGTGGAGCTGCAGGTTTTTGCTTGGAGCTGGAGTGGAGCCGGAGCACAGCTCCAAAGCCCTGGATTATTCAGCTGGTATAAATTGATGTAGCTTCATTGACTTCAGTGCCACTATGCTGATTAACACCACCTAAGAATCTGCACCCCCAAATATATGTGAAACTAAACAACCCATTAAAAAGACTTGACTGGAAAAATCTGTAACCACCTACAAATCACCACTTGTTTTGGTTTACTTTTGCAAAACTGAAAATTTAATCAGTGAGGTATCCCTCTTTAGTCCGTCTCTACTAAATATCAGGCAATGGGCATCTAGTGCGCCCACTAACATAGGATTTGGGAAGAAGTCAATATGAGAGCTGTACTTCCTTTGGTACAACCCAGATTGTGTCTTACCCACAGTAGCAAATCCCTATGGAGTGTGGGGTGCAGCAATACACTCCACGTTCTTCCAGAGATGAGGGAGCCAGCTGGTATCTCCCCAAGAGTGGGTGGAGCTAGTCTGAGAAGATATGAAGAAGGCTGATTCAGCAGCTCTCCCAGGTAGCTTCAGCCAGCAGGTAGCCCCAGATGGAATTTAAAGCTGCTGATTTCCAGAAGTGAATCCCCTCTTTGTCATCACTACCCCACACATTGAAGCAGGGGCGGCTCCAGGGTTTTGGCCGCCCCAAGCAGCCAAACAAACAAAACAAAAACAAAAAAAAGCCGCGATCGCGATCTGCGGCGGCAATTCGGCGGGAGGTCCTTCGCTCCGAGCGGGAGTGAGGGACCGTCCGCCGAATTGCCGCCGAACAGCTGGACGTGCCGCCCCTCTCCGAAGTGGCCGCCCCAAGCACCTGCTTGGTAAGCTGGTGCCTGGAGCCGGCCCTGCATTGAAGGGGTGAATCTGACCATAAAACAAAGCATTTGCAAAGTGCTGTACAAATCTCTCTTAGGATATGTCTACACCATGTTTTAAAACGTGTGGCAGTGGGTCTCAGAGCCCAGGTCTACAGACCTTGCGACTCAAGGGTGGAGGCCAGGCTCTGAAGCCTGGGGAGTGGGGTAGTAGTAAGATGCCTGTGAGTTTTAAAACGTAATGTAGACATTCCCTAGGTAAAGAACCAGGCCCACAATAAGGTAATGATGAGGAAAGAGGTATTTTTTTCCCTTCTCACAGTGAGTTACCAGCAGCATGGGAGTAGATTTAAAAGATGGAGAGGGATTAAATATGTAATTGAAAACTGTCAGGTCAGAATAAAGTGGCGAATGAAAATCCAAGGACTCCTCAGTATCTTCTGCTGGAAACTTAGCGTCTCTCATATCATGTACTTTTTTCAAGTTGAGTAGGCAGCAAAGAGACTAATTTTAGATGCTGGCTTCAGCTGGGAAATGAATAGTGGTGGCTGATTTTGTTTAAAACACAAAACCCTGAAAAATGGTATGTGGCATGTGATTTTGGGCCCTCGAGTATTGTAATGCCCCCAATGTAAGATTTGTGTTCCATCATGGCATTCAAGCATTCAGCTAGGATAGTCATATGGCTGATTTCCTGATTTGGGTGCATAAGTGCTATTTGCATGCAACAATTTGACACCTGGACCTGACTCAAGCAAGCTGATCTATATGGAGGACACTCAAGGTTGCTTGCATGCCTGGGGCCTTGGCTGGGCAAACTTAGAGGCTATTTTAGAAAATCTGACACAGAATGGCTGTCTATAACCCTACATACAAGTTTCAAACTTTAAAAAAATAGTCTCTTGGATTATGTTTTTTACATTTAGGACCTGATCCTGCAGCTGCATCAAATGTCGTACTCCCATTGGCTAAAATGGGAGTTTTCACATGGAATAGCTATTGAATTGGGCTCTATTGTGACTTTAGCATGTGTATGGGCAGCACATTGTTGGGTTGCCCCAGGAGGAGACTGGGAAGCAGACTGGACTCAGAAATACAGTCTCTCTGCTGGTAACCCCCCAGGGTGTGTGTGTGTGTGGGGGGGGGAATGTACCCTGTGACAGCACTGTACCTGGTGTAGCCGCTGGCATGCTATCACAGCTACATAGGCTAGCGGGAGGTGGGTGAAACAGAGGCCAGGCTCTAGCTGTACTCACCCTTCCCACCCACTCCTGGCCACATGTGGGATAGGGGGCAGAGTAGCCCCATGGAAGATGCTCTCCCCACCACACCAATACTCCCTTACTCTGGCCCTAAATAACTGTTTATATTTAGAGTGGATTTTGTTTTTAAATCCCAGGCCACTTGTACTTGAGAAGAGGCATTTTGTAGCATGCATCAAATAAGTTACCCAAGAAATACACCTAAAATGCTATTCTTTGCATTGAACGAACTGCTGATAAATTTTTAGGACAACATTTTCAAAGTGACTAGTGAGTTTGGGTGCCCTGTCTGAGACTCCTTAGAGAGGCCTAATTGTCAGAGGCCAGGTCCTCAGAACTTTCTAAAAAATCAGACCTCTGAAGAATCTCAAATTGGGTACTCAAAAATTGAGGTAGCCAACCATTAGTCACTTGAAAACCTTGGCTGAACTGAGCAGGATAGTATATAGTTCACATACCCTAATGAAATATTACCTATATAGTCAAATGATAGCAAAGCTAGCTATATTCTAAATAATCTTCTAAATAATCATAGTCTCCAACTGATTTGTAGAAAAACAATTATTTCCCCAAGAAGCTATTAAAAGTTTACTACCCCTCCACCCCCACATTAGGATGTTCAGATTACAGTTAAGAATGGCTAACCATAACTCTGTAGTCACTGGGATTTGAGAATTCTAACTATAGTAACCTTCCACTTGAAAGAAATTTCTGAAAGATCCATGGCTTAGTTTTGGATAGTCTATCTGTGTATGTAGGCATTTAGGGTCTGATCCAGTCAGTCTTTCCACTGACTTCAGCTTGGTTTGGATCAGGCCGTTCTTCCACACTTGTCACCCTGGTATATAAGTGGGCTATTGCTTCTGTCCCAAAGATGCTCTGAAAGTATCACATTCTGTATAGAATCTACTAAAATCCTATTTAAAACTCTGAACACTTTTTCTTATGGGGGGAGGGAGAGGGGAGTATAGTCAGCAAAGGTTTGCAAGGAAGGGGTAGCCTCTTCACCATGGCTCCTGTTTCCCAGGCAATTATTGTAAAGGAATTCCATGAAATTTCTTTTATGCTTCCTTTAGAAAAGATGCAGTAAGTAAATGGCAGAGTACTGTCTACAAATGAGTTCAGAAATGTTAATTTTAATCATAACTTCCTTTACGCTGCACAAAATATCCTATTCATCTAGGGCTTAAAGTTTCATTAGGATTTTAATTTAATACCTTATATTGGGTACTTGGCAGGAGCTGAAAGAACTATGCAGTTTGCAGCTGAGTAAATGGAACACTGCTAGGAATTAAATGTTGATAAATGCATGGCTTTTGCGGCTTCCCTATGTTGCATTCTGTATTGCTGTGTGCCGTATGTAAGCTATGTTATATACAAAGAGTTTCATTCAAATGGATAGCAAATTGGATTTTGCTTACCCTAATAGTTTAGATTTATTTTCCCGTTTGCTTTTGAAAGCTTTCATGCACACTTGAAAATAGGTATAAATCCCTTAGTCAATTTGGGGAAGATACTTAAAGATCCACTTATGTCTCAGTATTAGAATCTCTGTCTAGGTCATTGCAACATTCTTAAAAGCTGTCACACTTATTTAGAATTCTCATGATAAAGTTGCAGATATATTTATAAACTTCACCATATGATATTTTCCAATAATGCAAACCGCCTTTACAGCTATGGTAACAATTTAAAAACAGACGTTGTTTACATTCGATCCCATAAAGAAATGGAATCAGAAGCATGCTTATTTCTCTAACAATGAAAGAAAGCAAAATAGTACATCAAATCCCTAAGTAAGCAATCACAAAAGACCTTTAAATAACTCAACTTTCTACTGTATTTTATTATCCTTTCCTAGTTTTATTGCATTATCTGCCATAGAAATGCAGGGAGATTTGTAAAACACTATAGCATTTAAGTCATTACATTTTATAGCTATTTTCTAATGTGGATTTGATTTTTTATGAGCAGAAAAAGAATCTAATTTGCATTAGTGACTATAACTAGAGAAATTTAACACCTGGCACCATGTACCAGAAACTGAATATTAGCTACTTGGGTGCAAAAAGCTACTTTCATACCTTCAAGGGGGATTTTTCATTTATTTATGCTGTGCTCTCCTGTTTATCATTACAAAACTGTTCTCACATCATGATGGAAGAAAAACTCAGGGTTACAAAGATACTCGACAAAAGGAGTTTGGAGCAACTGCAGCAAAGTGAATCATTTAGACATTAAAGAATGTGCAAACCCAGGGAAAAAATCTCCAATGAGATATCAAATTAGAACAGCAGCAATCTGAAGTCAATTGCTCTCTACAAGCCCTTTATTTTATTTATTTAAATTTTTGTAGAAGACATTGTTTTGTTGGGGCAATGTATTCAATCAAAATTAAACCTCTGGCAAAAGAACATAGGTGATATGAAAGAGGACCACATTTTTACAGGAACAATCCATATGTTTGTAAAGTGTAGAAAATTTGGTGCTGTAAAATAGGCAAAGCTGGTGTAAAATGATATGGGAAGTGACACTTTACATAGCCAGCTACAATTAACACATTGATGGCATTTTGCTGGGCTCCTTGCAGTGATAATGCTGTTGTCAAATGTGTTTAGTGCACCAAATCTCCTGGAGCCTTCAGCTAGGCAGCAAGCTTTTGACAGATTGAAGGTTCGGAGATAGGCTATCATGACAGATGGAAACTGGCACCGATGTTCAGCTTTCGCCGATCACAGGGGACCTGCCCCCCTTATTCTTCAGGGCTCAGCTCTGCAACCTTCCCCCTTCTGATGAAAGCAGGGGATGGCATTGTTAAATAGTGCATCTGTGTGAGTTAGACTACTCTGATGAAAGCATAAGGCAGACGCTCTGTGAAGCAAAAGACAGCCTCTGCTCTAACTGCATTTTAGATAGACTTGAGGAAGACTCCAGGGAGCTGGGATAAAACTTTGGTAAATTTCAGACGAAAAAGAAAAAGCCCACTCTAACCATTAAATGTTAGTTCTTATAGATCTATAAACACAGGCTAAAGAAATCCATACATGTTAGCTACCGTGAACTATTTCTTAAGGGTCTCCAGTAATGTCTATTTGTATTATTGTTTTGATCATTTACTGTAAATTGGTTTATAAAAAACTGTACATTTCAGAGCTCCATCCAAAAAGCTGATCCAAATGGGAGTTAGATGGAGAAGAGTCTGTTTTGCTACATGAACATGCAGTTTGCTCAGAAGCTAATTCAATTATTAGAAGAAGCTGTTCTTGCAACTGGTCTGGATTCTTGAATACAGTGTGTTATTGAGCTTTACACAGCTGGGCACAAACAGGCAGATAATACAGTTAATTAACCTTTCACCCCCCACACCTTTTGATGAAAGAGCATTAGTCATTCTACTTCATCAGTCCCAGTATATTTCAGAGGCATTTGTCCTGGCTATATTTGTTTCTTTCTATCCCTGACAAATTCCTATTTGATTTTTTTAAACAGGGTTGTAGCATCTTCTTTCTTTGCTGTCTTAATCTTCAATTCCGCTCTCACTGATGCAGCATTGGGAGCAGCATACTGCAGCCCATTTGAGGTATGATAATCAGCTGATTAGCTAGTGAAGTCGTTTTCCCTATGGCTCTTTTGTGTGCAAAATCCTCACACTCAACTGACATGTGGACATCATAAAGCTGATGAAATGCAATTGTAATGAACAAGAGGGAGAGGCATCTGCAGCAGTTGAAATGAAGGACCCTTCCCTCTCGACATGCTAATTCAGAAAATCTGCTCTTAACTTGTACTCCCTCTGGATTCCAAATGGATGTGAATCTCCATGAATGCATATTCAAACTAGGTATTAGCCTCAGTAGCAAGTGAAATTCGAGCCTGGATGGACCAATTCTAATTTCAAGACAGATTATACTGCATCAAACGTAGTAATGATCTGACAGTTCATTTGTGACGAGAGTCCTACAGTCAAGGTTTAATGCATGGACAGACGCAGGTGTGCAGCTAGCACCAGAAAAATCTTTCAGACAGACCAAAGGCTGCTGTCAAATTATCCCAGTTAAAAAACCTGATACATGAAGAAAGGTGAAACACATTTAAGAAATTAATGCCTTCATATTTAAAACATATTGTGACAACGCATCACTAGCTGCACGCTAGTTATTATAGTGTCACATTTGCAGAGCTATACAGTGCTTAGGGTTAAACTGAAGTTTCCACTGTGAACCCCAACATCCAGAGATCTATATAAATTTTTTCCTGGATGAAATTGGATAACAACGTCACAGGGTGTTTTTAAATTTTTATTGTTGCTGTTGATATTCTAGATAAATTGCTTTGCCCATTTGTTATATACACAAGCAAAAACTATGGCCCCAGTCCTGTAACTGGCTATTTACATGCAGATCCCTGTGACCCTGGGCACCATAGGGTATGTCTACACACCACATTAAGGTCAGGCCTGTATGACCCATGCTGTAGACTTGGTAGTTCCAAGCCTGCACTTCAGCTGCACTGAAGTCTGGGCCTCACAAGTGTACTGATGCACCCATACTGCACTTCACAGACCCAGTCTCAACCTCAGCTTCTGTGGGTGTATACTATCATATCCCAGGGTTCTTAGTACCCTCACCACTGGAAGCCACTCAAGGGTTTGTTTCATAGTGCGTTGAGGGAGAACTTGTCTGTCCATCCCATGAGAGTTGACTGGAAGCTTTTTGAGTGTTTTTTAGCCCACCAACACATCCAGTAGAGCCCCATTGTGTTCACAGGCTTCCGGCAGTTGGAGCCATCAATATGGATCCCAACCCCATGGAAGAACCTCTCCACCTCATGCTGTCAATCATATTTTAGGGAACAAGACGGATCATCTGTGAAACACTGGTGGACATCTTGGCAGAAGTTTTTCAACTGCCGAAGGCAACTCTCAGAAGGGGGACACCAACATCCAGACGCAACTCAGCTGATGCTGTTCAAGCCTATTGTCTTAGCCAGAGATTCCCCCTGTGTAGACCAGTGCTTCTGGAGCAGGGCCACAGGCACAGACTGGTGGGATCACATTGTCATGAGGACCTGGTATGACCAACAGTGGGTCCAGGACTTTCGCTTGAAAAGCAGATATTTCTGGAGGTTTGTGATCAGCTTGCCCCAATACTCTAGCACCAGGACACCTACAGAGGAAGGCCATGCCAGTCGAAAAGCAGGTTGTTATAACCATCTGGAAGCTGGCTACCCCATACTGCTCTAGGTCCATGGGTAACTAGGATGGAGTTGGCAAATGAACTGTAGGAGTGGTTGTGGCAGAGGTTTGTGAGGCAATTAGGACTGTGATATACCCAAGGGTGGTGGGCATTACAAATATTCCTGAAATTATTACTGGCTTCAAGAGAATGGGCTTTACAAACTGTGCCGGGGCCTCTGATGGGAATCATGTGCCTATAGTCTGGCCTATGCAAGGAGCAAATGAGGACATAAGGTACGTCTGCATTGTTATGCAGGCCCAGGTTGATACAGAGACACATTCATGGATGCTGATGTGGGATGCACTAGCAGGGTACATAATGCGTGGGTGTTCCAGATATTGGGACTTTACCTTCATGGACAAGCTGGGACATTTAGTCCCATCGAATTACATTGTTAGAAATGGCGTCACTGTTCCCCACTGTTATTCTAGGGGATCCCACCTACCCTTTGTTGCCATGGCTTATGAAACCAAACCTTGATTTCAGAGGATCTGACAAAAGGTTCAACCACACGCTCAGTAACCGTAGGATGGTGGTGGAAAGTGTATTTGGCAAATTGAAATCCTGTTGGATCTGCCTTCAAAACCATTTGGATGCCAGTATCGTCCAATGCAGCCCATATTGTAGTGGTTCTGCATAGTGTCTGTGAGGACAAGGGGGAACCGTTTTGTCAGGAGTGGACTCAGAACACTGCTAGATTTTTAAACATATATACACAGCCAGACAGTTCATCTGTCATGACTGGTGCTGGATCCACATGTGCAATGGAAACCAGGGAAGCTTTGTGCACCCACATAATGGGTTTGCATGGTTACATGCATGAGGGGGAATGAAATGGTATTTGAGGTTGTGCCCTGTATGGATATGGGGCAGCTGTGGGAAGATTTTTGTAAATGTGTTGCTATTAGATATTGTGAATTTTGTAAACACTTTTATGAAATGAATGGAGATCTGATGTTATGCATTTTATCAATACTGGCCATGTATTGCAGCTCACAGTTTATGGATTACTGTGATAACAGTTTGTAAATGTTTTATTGTGAAAGTTAATGAATGTCCTCACATGCCCATTCTCAGTAAAGTTTGTGCCATTTTTAACATTCTGTATAATAAAACTTGCTACTATAGCCTTGTGTGCAAATTCAACACCATTTTACACAGGTATTTACATACCAGTGTAAGAACCAGAAAGACAGATAAGCTTCCATCAAAGCATACAGCATAACAAACAGACTCAGTGCTAAAACAGTCAAATGACATATCCAACCATTCCTGGGTGTCCCCTGTCCCTCTGTTCTCCTTGGCCTTTCTGGTGCATTTTGCACATGTGCACAGTGACTGGACTGGAGTGGATGAATGCACAGGGTATGTTTGTCCATTCCATGTGCTGATGTTCATTGCCTATGCCACGGTCCAACCTTCCTCCCCCCTTTAATTGCCCAAAGGATGCATAGTTTGCAGAGCTGACAGTGCAGAGGGGACTTAGGACATGGTGCAGGAGCTGAAGGTGGCACTGGAGCCAGCAGGGTGGTAGCCATGAGCACGAGTGCTCGAACAGCTTCTTCTGCTGCAACCTCCTTTCTACCCTTAACTTTGGTCACGCTCCATGAATCTGTCCACCAATTTCTCCGCATGCTGTGCAGCCTGTGTCTCTCTTTCCACCCTTCTTGCATCCTTATCATTTAGATACTCCATGTGGTCCTTCTGGAACTCTATCTGCTGATTCATTTTATCTAGCACCTCCCCCATCAGCTCATCTAGGACCCTTTCTCTTTGCTTGCAGTAGGTTGGTCTGCACTCCCAAGCTCCTGGTGCTGTCTGGTTGCCCCATGGTGGTAGAAGGGCCTTGATAGAAAAAAGAGTGAGCACATTGTCTGATTGTGATAATAAATTACATTTCCCCACTCTGTGAAAGGGGCCACTTTAATTCAAGGTCAAAAGATTAAATTTTTATCAATGGCCTGTATTTCAATCCCACAAAAAACACACCACTTCAGACGTCCTTTGGAGCAGCACTGAAAGCCATCACACATTATGGCAAGACAAAATACAAAATTCAATTGAAATTATTTCTTTTTCCTCTTCATTTTTTTCTAGGGTGGTGGTGGAAAAACTTATGAGTGGTCTAGCTTCTAGCTATGCTTTTTTAATCCTGTCAGGCAGGGCAAGCTCTGGAGAACATTGATATTCAGGAGGTCCCTGAGTCGAAGCAGAACTTCTGTTCCAGGCCAGCGGAGGACAGCCATCCATATACGCTAAGGAGATATTTAGGTGTCTAGCGACTGACCAGCACATCTTGGACTGGAGGGGGCATGTGACTCTAATCCTGCCCCAGAGTGTAGCCAAGTGTCTGGAATACCTATTCCATGAGAAGTTCACTTTCATCGCCTGCCAGCAATGGGTGAAAATTCGGTGTAAAACCAACAGGATGCTGGTTTAGCACAGAGACGCAGTACACCTCCTTACAAGCACCCTACATCGATGCACAGACCTGACTGACTGCCCTGGGGACTGCTAAAGCAGCCAGACAGCCATCTCCACTGTAACGTGGACCCCTATATTAAAACCAGCAATGGACCAAATACACATTCCAGTTTTGCTTGCACTCATAACAGGCAGGTTTTTGGGGACTCAGTTTACAGTGGTCCAGGACAGTCAGGGCGTGGCCAATTTACAAGTGTGCTGTGTTCGATGGGCTATTGACTGAGCGCCCCAACCCAACTTACAACAACTAGTTAGTGAGTAACTAGTAAAAATGTCATGATAACTGCTTATGTGTTCCCCCTTTTTTGTGGTGTCCATTTTGAACCTGATGTGGTCAGGGGGCTAAAGAGGGATGCCCTGAATGAAAGCACACCAAATCCCAGCTTAAATTAACAATTTTATAAGCGCATAAACTGGAAATCCCTCCCATCCATATATTAATACAAACAAACATGGCGGCAGAAAGTTACCAGGCTCCAGCTCAGGCTATGGCTCTGGTGCTTGCTTTGATGCTGGTTCTGCAGCGGGCTGCTCCCCAGGGCTGGTCCCAAACAGCTCCTCCAAGTATAGACCCAGGCTGTGCTGTAATTGCCCTTTGGCAATAGGCTCTTCGGTTACCAGCCTCAGCACCAAGGGCACTTCTTGTCCTTCTTCTGGCAGCTGGCTCTCCTCTGGTTGGTTCCTGTGATGGGGTGGTTATGAGGGTGCCATCCCTGCCTAGCAAATTGTCATGCACCACTGTGGCCTCAGTGCACACTCCAGTTCCCAGTACCCAGTTGCATTCCTTGTAAAAGAGGCGGGAAGACAGGGAGTTCCCAGAGGTGCCATTAGCATCCTTGACTTGGTATTCTGTCTTCAGTTGCTTGGGTAGCGCTGCATGGTTCTGCTGTCCCAGCCACCGCCAGCCACTTGGATATAATTTTGTACACATGGTCATTTCGTGTGTTCTTATTGAAATTGAACATCTTGCTCTTCTTGCACCAAATATTCACCAAAATCCAGCTGTGTTGCTTGGGACAGCTAGCAGTGCACTTGAGGACTTCTCGGTGCTGGCCATAGCTAACACACGAGGATTGGCGGTTTCTCGTTGAGCCGTCCATATGGAAATGAAGGGTTGAAGCCTGAGCAGCTGTCTTTGAAAAAGGGGGCTGCTTACTGGGACATGAGTGGGAAGTTTTGGGACTGAAGGGCTGGGAAGTACAGCCCCAAGGGATTGTGGGATAGCATTGGCAGACTCTCCAGACCTGAATCTGGTGACCTGGACTTGAGTTGCCTCCACACTTCAAAATGCTTGGGCTCTGATCCTCCCACCCCCAGCACAGTCCACGGGTCCAACTCCAGAGGGGTTTCTCCCTGAGTCAGACTGATTTGTGTGTGTATGGAAGAGGGGCATGAGTTTAAATCTGTTTCCTATGTAGACATATTCCCAATGGCTCCATGGGGATGCAGGTATCTGCTCTCATGGAATCAATTGGATGATCAGAGCCTATGTGCTGTAAACATAAATTTAAAACTCCTAGATTTTACTAGCTTCAAATATCAGTTTTGTGTTCCTCTATTTTAAAATGGTCAGAATCTTTAATTGCATTTACCAGGCAGCCAGTTTGTAATATTTCCAGATCAAAATACTTTTTCGGTTGAAATGAAGGAGATATAAAACCACACATTCCTCTTTTTTTGTAAGTAGTTATGTTTGTTGATTTGAAATTGCTGAAAAGGTGTAAGCTGAATTCCCTTCTCAAACAGCCTCAACTAGTTGTGGGGGACAATTAGTTTTAAGAGACAGACAAATTGATGAGTGTAATGGCATGTAATGGACAGGGTTACTTGTGATGGTAGGGAGACAGTGCAGAAGCCCTGAGGTTCACTTCTGGATTATGTCTTACATTCCTAAAGCTCGTGCTTCAGGGTTTCACCCAGCCAACAGCAGGGATCAGGAGGGATTCCCCCCAATGTACTCTGGGAGGTTTTTTTAAATAAATCTCCTTTCTCTGAAGCCTCCATGATGGCCATGGCTGGAGATGGGACAATGGGCCAGGTGGACCAGGGATTTGAGGTGTCACCGAGCATTCTCTCTCTCTCTCTCAGGTGTTTGGCTGGCTGCTTCTTGTGCACATGCTCAGGGTTTAACTGATTGTCATATGTGGGGTCGGGAAGGAATTTTCCCCCAGGTCAGATTGGCAGTGACCTTGGAGGTTTCTTGCCCTCCTCTGCAGTTTGTGGATGCAAGTCACTTGCCAGGATTGTCTGGGTATATTTCACTTAATCATTTCTCTGCCATTGTGGGGTCCTTGGACCTTCCTGTTCTCTGCCTGCGGCACACAACAGTTAAGTCTCCAGGGGACTGTAATGCTTTGGTTTAATTTTGGTTGTTGGGCTTAGAGTGCGGGTGCTGGTGACCTGTGATACACAGGAGGTCCAACCAGATGATCTAGTGATCCCTTCTGGCCTTAAACTCTATGACCCTTCCAAGCTAAAAATGAATGAAAATGAAGGGTTATAACAAGGGGAATCAATTATTTTTTGTCAAGGTCCAAATTTCTTGGTCAAAGTATAGTCAAGATCCAGACTTCCGAGAAAATAATTAAAAATAACAACAATAATAAGTAAATAAAAAGATTTCATGGTCCATTGAAAAGCATCCAGAGCAGGGGTGGGCAAACTTTTTGGCCCGAGGGCCACATTGGGGTTGCAAAACTGTTTGGAGGGCCGGGTAGGGAAGGCTGTGCCTCCCCAAACAGCCTGGCCTCCGCCCCATATCCAACCCCTTCCACTTCCCGCCCTCTGACTGCCCCCCCTCAGAACTTCCGACCCATCCAACCCCCCCGCTCTTTGTCCCCTGATTGTCCCCTCCTGAAACCCCCCTCCCCTAACCGCCCCGGGACCCCACCCCCTATCCAACCCCCCTGTTCCCCGTCCCCTGACCCCGGTCCGCACCCCCGCCCCCTGACAGGCCCCCCTAGACCCCACGCCTATCCAACCCCCCCATTCCCTGTCCACACCCCCGCCCCCTGACAGACCCTCCCGGACCCCATGCCTATCCAACCCCCCCATTCCCCATCTCCTGACCCCTATCCACATCCCTGCCCCCTGACAGGCCTCCAGGGACCCCACGCCTATCCAACACCCCCCCCATTTCCTGTTCCCTGACCCCTATCCACCCTGCCCCCTGACAGGCCCCCCAGGACTCCCACGCTTATCCAGCCCCCCCCATCTCCTGACCGTCCCCAAGAACCTCTGCCCCATCCAACCGCCCCCTGCTCCCTGTCCCCTAACTGCCCCCTGGTATCCCCCGCCCCTTATTCAACCCCCTGGCCCCCTCCCCATTACCATGCCGCTCAGAGCAGCATGTCTGGCAGCTGCGCCGCCCGGCTGGAGCCAGATGTGCTGCTCAACAGGAGCATGCAACCCCGTCGTCCAGAGCGGTGGTGTAGCTGGGGGCGTGGCTGGGTGCTAGCCTCCCTGGCCGGGAGCTCAAGGGCCGGGCAGGATGGTCTCATAGGCCGAATGTGGCCTGCGGGCCATAGTTTGCCCACCTCTGGTCTAGAGGTCCAGATTGGGCCCACAGTCCAATTGACTACCACTGGACTATAACATTCAAATCACAATAATATTTAGAACCTAAGAAATGCTTTTCATCCATAGATATTAAAGCACTTTCCAATGATAGGTAAGCATCATTATCCCCCTTTTTAGGAAGGGGGAAGTCGGAGCACAGAGAGGTTAAATGACTTGCCAAATGTTATTGTAGAGCCAGAAATAGAATCTTGCTTCCTGACTCCCAGGTGGTTTCCCTTTTCACTAGACCACCCTGCCTCTTTCCTGAGCATGTTACCGAGTTATACAATGCTACACAGAAACAACTTCCTAGAACAGACGGCCCGCGAGACCGTCCTGCCTGGCCCTTGAGTTCCCCCAGCCCTTCCCCCGCTGTCCCCCTCCTCCGCAGCCACGCCGCCGCGCCATCAGCGCTCTGGGTGGCGGGGTTGCGCGCTCCTGCCAAGGGGGCAGGGGATGGTTGGATGGGGAGGAGGTTCTGGGGGGTGGTCAGAGGATGGGGGGTTTGGATAAGCATGGGAATCCTGGGGGGGACTATCAGGGGGCGGGGGTGTGGATGGGGTCAGGGTATGGGGAACGGGGGGATTGGATAGGTGTGGGGTCCCGGGGGGCCTGTCAAGGGGTGGGGGTGTGGATAGGGGTCAGAGCAGTCAGGGGACTGGGAGCAGGGGGGCTGGATAGGGGGTGGGGTCCCTGGGGTGGTTGGGGCGGGGGGTCCTGGGAGAAGGCGGTTAGGGGACAAGGAGCGGGGGGGGGTTGGATGGGTCGAGGATTCTGAGGGGGGCAGTCAGGGGGCAGGAAGTGGGAGGAGTCAGATGGGGGCGGAGGCCAGGTTGTTTGGGGAGGCACAGCCTTCCCTACCCGACCCTCCATACAGTTTTGCAACCCCAATGTGGCCATTGGGCCAAAAAGTTTGCCCACCCCTGTCCTAGAACATTTTAGAAAAACTGTTTTTATATGTGAGCTAGTTAGTTAGTTCTTGAATGCCAGAACCAGTGATACTAATATTACACAACTGTTTTAATTGTTTCATACATATCTTTTTCATAATGTCAGATTCTGAAGTGTTCAGTAATAGTTGCATGCATGTAACCGAGACCAACATTTAACCCTAAATTTTCACTTATATTGTCACTAGAATTGTTCTTTTACTAGTTATTTTGTAAGTGTAACTAGTGTTAATATAAATACCACTATTAACTCCTATTGTTATCTGTCAGCTCATTTTAGTAATGCATGTCTGCTGTGGGATTTCTTAGGTTTGCTGGTTAGCATAAACAACCTCCCATACATTCCAGTATAAAGAACATTGTAAAGTTTAAATTGGCCTATCTTGTAATGAACTACGTTTTAAGAGTTTGAGGCAATTTCAAAGCAGTTCTCCACCATATTAACAGATTCACAAGGAGGAAGCAGAATTTAAACAGAGGAAACAAAAGCAAACATGCTCTTTATTTGAGGGCAATGAAATTCATTTAAAAAGATGTTGTATTATAGCATCCTTGCTGTGTGTGATGTGCCTCCCTCCCGCCCCCCCCCCCGCCATTGCTGCCTGGAAAATACCAAATAAATAAATAAATCAGTAGAAGTAAATACAAATTGTTTGCCCACAACATTAACATAACATTACAACCATAACGTTACTTTCCTTATTTTATGATGTTTGCAATCCACTTTAGTTTTCTTTTAATTTAGGTTATCTTGACTAGCAGTTATTTTCTCTGTGGTTTTGTATTCAAAAAGGTATAGCAGATGGAGAAGGTAACAGCACTTGACCAGAAATAGGACTCTCAGGATTTGCAGCTAAGCACTTGTCTTACCTTTTTTCATATTCTAGAAATCGTAGCCAGATCTGTAGGAAACCACTGTGCCCCTTGTTTTAGTTCATCCAGGAGCTTCTCCATAACAACAAGGCTGTCCTGCACTCTGCTAAGCCATGAGATATTATGCGTGGGGGGGGTGGGGGAGGGATCCCTCCTCTGCCATAGCACAAACTGATGCTCTTGGAAGGGAGGAGAGCAATCTTGAGTTATACAATGGGTAGGTCTTTTTATCTGGGAGTCCCAACAGCAGAACCATCCATTGGTCATTTCACTTTTGTTTATGTCTATTCCAATCTTTAGAATCCCTTACAGATATTCCCACCAAATAGAAAGGGACCTATTGCTGTCTCCAATAGTCCCAGGTAGACTGTGAGATCTTAAGAACATAAGAATGGCCATACTGGGTCAGACCAAAGGTCCATCCAGCCCAGTATCCTGTCTACCAACAGTGGACAATGCCAGGTGGCCCAGAGGGAGTGAACCTAACAGGTAATGATCAAGTAATCTCTCTCCTGCCGTCCATCTCCACCCTCTGACAAACAGAGGCTAGGAACACCATTCCTTACCCATCCTGGCTAATAGCCATTAATGGACTTAACCTCCATGAATTTATCCAGTTCTCTTTTAAACCCTGTTATAGTCCTAGCCTTCACAACGTCCTCAGTCAAGGAGTTCCACAAATTGACTGTGCACTGTGTGAAGAAAAACTTCCTTTTATTTATTTTAAACCTGCTGCCTATTAATTTCATTTGGTGGCCCCTAGTTCTTATATTATGGGAACAAGTAAATAACTTTTCCTTATTCACTTTCTCCACATCACTCTTGATTTTATATACCTCTATCATATCCCCTTTTAGTCTCCTCTTTTCCAAGCTGAAAAGTCCTAGCCTCTTTAATCTCTCCTCATATGGGACCCATTCGAAACCCTTAATCTTTTTAGTTGCCCTTCTCTGAACCTTTTCTAATGCCAGTATATCTTTTTTGAGATGAGGAGACCACATCTGTATGCAGTATTCAAGATGTGGTCATAGCATGGATTTATATAAGGGCAATAAGATATTCTCCGTCTTATTCTCTATCCCCTTTTCAATGATTCCTAACATCCTGTTTGCTTTTTTGACTACTGCTGCACACTGCGTGGACGTCTTCAAAGAACTATCCATGATGACTCCAAGATCTTTTTCCTGATTAGTTGTAGCTAAATTAGCCCCCATCATTTTGTATGTATAGTTGGGGTTATTTTTCCCAATGTGCATTACTTTACATTTATCCACATTAAATTTCGTTTGCCATTTTGTTGCCCAATCACTTAGTTTTGTGAGATATTTTTGAAGTTCTTCACAGCCTGCTTTGGTCTTAACTATCTTGAGCAGTTTAGTATCATCTGCAAACTTTGCCACCTCACTTTTTACCCCTTTCTCCAGATCATTTTTGAATAAGTTGAATAGGATTGGTCCTAGGACTGACCCATGGGGAACACCACTAGTTACCCCCTCCATTCTGAAAATTTACCATTTATTCCTACCCTTTGTTCCCTGTCTTTTAACCAGTTCTCAGTCCATGAAAGGATCTTCCCTCTTATCCCATGACAACTTAATTTACGTAAGTGCCTTTGGTGAGGGACCTTCTCAAAGGCTTTCTGGAAATCTAAGTACACTATGTCCACTGGATCCCTCTTGTCCACATGTTTGTTGACCCCTTCAAAGAACTCTAATAAATTAGTAAGACACGATTTCCCTTTACAGAAACCATGTTGACTTTTGGCCAACAATTTATGTTCTTCTATGTGTCTGACTATTTTAATTCTTTATGATTGTTTCAACTAATTTGCCCGGTACTGACATTAGACTTACCGGTCTGTAATTGCCGAGATCACCTCTAGAGCCCTTTTTAAATATTGGCGTTACATTAGCTATCTTCCAGTCATTGGGTACAGAAGCCGATTTAAAGGACAGGTTACAAACCATAGTTAGTAGTTCCGCAATTTCACATTTGAGTTCTTTCAGAACTCTTGGGTGAATGCCATCTGGTCCTGGTGACTTGTTACTGTTAAGTTTATCAATTAATTCAAAAACCTCCTCTAGTGACCTCAATCTGTGACAATTCCTCAGATTTGTCACCTACAAAAGCCGGCTCAGGTTTGGGAATCTCCCTAACAACTTCAGCCATGAAAACCGAAGCAAAGAATTAAGTTAGTTTCTCCGCAATGACTTTATCGTCTTTAAGTGCTCCTTTTGTATCTCGATCGTCCAGGGGCCCCACTGGTTGTTTAGCAGGCTTCCTGCTTCTGATATACTTTAAAAACATTTTGTTATTACCTTTTGAGTTTTTGGCTAGCTGTTCTTCAAACTCCTTTTTGGCTTTTCTTATTACATTTTTACACTTAATTTACCTCACTAGGATTTGACTTCCAGTTTTTAAAAGATGCCTTTTTATCTCCCACTGCTTCTTTTACATGGTTGCTAAGCCACGGTAGCTCTTTTTTAGTTCTTTTACAGTGTTTTTTAATTTGGGGTATACATTTAAGTTGGGCCTCTATTATGGTGTCTTTGAAAAGTTTCCATGCAGCTTGCAGGGATTTCACTCCAGTCACTGTACTTTTTAATTTCTGTTTAACTAACACCCTCATTTTTGCATAGTTCCCCTTTTTGAAGTTAAATGCCACAGAATTGGGCTGTTGAGGTATTCTTCTCACCACAAGAATGTTAAAAGTTATTATAATATGGTCACTATTTCCAAGCGGTTCTGTTATAGTTACCTCTTGGACCAGATCCTGTGCTCCACTCAGGACTAAATCGAGAATTGCCTCTCCCCTTGTGGGTTCCTGTACCAGCTACTCCAAGACATTTAAAGTATCGAGAAATTTTGTCTCTGCATTTCGTCCTGAGGTGACATGTTCCCAGTCAATATGGGGATAATTGAAATCCCCCACTATTATTGAGTTCTTTATTTTGATAGCCTCTCTAATCTCCCTTAGCATTTCATCGTCACTATCACTGTCCTGGTCAGGTGGTCAATAATAGATCCCTAATGTTATATTCTTATTAGAGCATGAAATTATTATCCATAGAGATTCTATGGAACATGTGGATTTACTTAAGATTTTTACTTCATTTGATTCTACATTTTTTTTCCACATATAGTGCCACTGCCACCCCCCCGCACGACCTGTTCTCTCCTTCCGATATATTTTGTACCCCGGGATGATTGTGTCCCATTGATTGTCCTCACTCCACCAGGTTTCTGTGATGCCTATTATATCAATATCCTCCTTTAACACGAGGCACTCTAGTTCACCCATCTTATTATTTGAGGAGGCGCTGTCTTTTTAATATGTCAGTGCAAAGACTAGCATGATGGAGAGTCTTGGGTCCCTGATTTCAGCCTGTAGGTGCTACTGTAATACAAATGACCAATAATAATGCCTTGCTGGGTAACACCACACTAGCTTGGAATAATCATTTTCAAAAGAATCAACCCCAGATATTTTGGTGTCTGATCTAAGAAGCATCACCACATTCTGTGCAAGCATAAAAGGCATAATGCATAGCTATAGTGGAACATACAGCAAAATTCACAGAGGCTTCCTAGGGTTAAAAGCTCAATATTAAGGCTCTGGCTTCTCTTATTGTTTGTTCTCATTGTCTCTTTAATGTGTTTATCAGTACAGTACTTCAAATTTGTCATTCACTCAGACATAAAATCAAAGGACTGGAAGGGACCTCAAGAGGTATCTAGTCCTGTCCCCCGCACTCATGGCAGTACAGTCTTATCTAGACCAGTGGTTCTCAACCAGGGTAGGTCTACCCCTGGTGGTATGCAGAGGTCTTCCAGGGGAACATCAACTCATCTAGATATTTGCCTAGTTTTACAACAGGCTACGTAAAAAGCATTAGCAAAGTCAGCACAAACTAAAATTTCATACAGACAAAATGAGAAAGTGAGCAATTTTTCAGTTAATAGTGTGCTGTAACACTTTTGTATTTTTATGTCTGATTTTGTAAGCAAGTAGTTTTTAAGTGAGGTGAAACTTGGGGGTATGTGAGACAATCAAACTCCTGAAAGGGGTACAGTAGTCTGGAAAAGTTGAGAACCACTGATCTGGACCATCCCTGAGAGGTGTTTGTCTAACTTGCTCTTAAAAATCTCACGATGGAGATTCCACAACCTCCCTAGGCAATTTATTCCAGTGCTTAACCACCCTGACAGTTAGGAAGTTTTTCCTAATGTCCAACCTAAACCACCCTTGCTGCAATTTAAGTCCATTGCTTCTTGTCCTATCCTCTGAGGTTAAGGAGAACAATTTACCTTCCTCCTCCTTGTAACAACCTTTTATGTAATTGAAAATGTTCCCAGATCCTCGCTTTTCCCGCAGTTTCAAGTACCCAAAGTCTACAGCTTTTTCAATATAGTAGAAAGGTAAAAGAACAAAAAACAATCATTCTTTGGAATGCTTTAAAATAAGACTACCTGATTATAGCAGAGCAGAATTTCAGATAAATGTGCCAGTTTCAGATTTGGATAAGCAAATAGAAATGTATTTGTGCTCACCTGGCTGTATAACTTATTTTCATATGTCTACTGAAGATGTATAGTTTGTACATATTTTAAATTCAGAGATACACAAAATGTGGGTAGGTGAAATTCAGTAAAGTGGAAAATGGATGAAACAACTGATTGAAGAATTTGGTGAA
The DNA here is from genome assembly GCF_002925995.2 of Terrapene triunguis. Lineage (NCBI taxonomy): Eukaryota > Metazoa > Chordata > Testudines > Emydidae > Terrapene > Terrapene triunguis. The sequence continues at coordinate 40,076,142 of NW_020664413.1, forward strand.
AATGAATTAATTGCCTCCTGGGTCACCCCTCGTGCCGACCTTTCTAGTGTGCATATCCCAAGCCAAGTGAGAGTTCCCCAATGTTCTAGCTTGTACATGACAAGCTGCAATGTACATCCAAGAATAATATTCCAGACCATCTGATGAGTGCGAGGACTCTGAGCAGCATATGACATAATCACACATTGGTGTTCATTGAAAGGGACCCTTTCTCCTGTACTCAAGTGATTTCTCCTCTCTAGCTCTCCCTCCACTCTTTACCCTACTGAGGCAAAATCTCCTTTACTTGGTAAAGAAGTGATTAACATTATTTTCCTGTCTCAGCAAGGTTCCAACCACCACTCTTGTGTCTAAAACTGTGGTAAGAAACCCAAACTCAAGAGCATCGCTCATATCCCAGGTAAATATTATTTCCAGTTTGAGGACAGAACACATCATCCAAGTAGGATAATGTAAACCACTGTCCTTATACTTGGGTTCTTCCCCATTTCTGCTTCTTTCCACATCTGTCTTTAAAAATTGCCTTGGACACTTTCTGTAATGATTCTGAAAATGATTTTGTCCCGTATACACCAATAATTAAATCATTTTCACCACCAATTGAGGTGTGTGTGTGTGGAGGGGAAGGATCTACTAATGGATTGGTTTCCTAGCATGGCAGGGTTCACAGAGCACAATACTGGAACAGACACCGCAGGAAACCTGTGCCTGACAGCTGCAAATTCTCTTTAAATTCCAGTGATAAGAAGAAAGTGTAACTGCTCTGAGATATTTACAACCCAGAGTCCAGAAAGATGCTGGGATTGGACAAAGCTGCTTTTTGTCATCTACTGCAAACTGCTGAAAGCAAGGGAAAGAAATCGGGGATCTGGTTACAACTCCCAAGCTTATGTCTGGACTTGATAGATAATTAAAGAGCAAACAGTTATGCCTAAAGTCTCAGTAATTTAATCATTGGCACTGAGTCTGCTGACTGCCCATTAATTGCCTGAACAACTCTGCAATTTAACTGACCCAAAGACCACTCGCTGATAGCTTGGCTGTTCACCTCATATGAACCTTGAAATTAAGCACCTCCATCCTGAAGCTTCAGGAAGGAAGCCAGGCTCCCTGCTGGACCTCAACTGCAGTTACTTCATAGCAGCACCAGTGAACTGCTCCACAAAGACAACAAAAATGGCAAGAGATCCCTATAGTTTATTTGCTGCCCTAATGAATCACTGAATTAATGAGGTTTTTATCCCCTGTAAACATACTCTTTTACAGGACACATTCATTTTTCATGTTCTCTGTGTATATATATTTTTCTACTGTATCTTCCACTGCGTGCATCCGATGAAGTGGGTTTTAGCTTACGAAAGCTTATGCTCAAATAAATTTGTTAGTCTCTAAGGTGCCACAAGTACTCCTCATTCTTTATACATCATTATGATTGCTTTTACCAATGGTAATATTGTCTCAAAGTATTCTGACTAAAATGATTCCTTTATTTCCCCAGGACACAAATCCCAGGTGCTGAAATGGCCATGTCCCTTCCCAAGTGGTGAATCCTACTGCTGCTGCCTGCGATGGGGAGTTATTGTAGAAAAATCACTGAAACCATCAATCCCGTGCACAGCAGCAGTAAGAGAGGCAAACAAGATATCAAGTGGTATTAGCAGGGGGATAGAATACTAAACAAAAGGTGATACAGATACTGTATAAGATCCTTATTAGCTATACCTCATCTGGAGCATACCTAGACCTTCTGTGGGTCTGGTCACTGTAATACAGGAAAGATATTATTGCCTTACAGAGGATGCACTATAGGGCAACAGAGATAATATCAGGTCTCTAAAATCTAAGTTATGAGGAAAGGTTAAGGGAGCTGGGCTTATTCTCACTGGAAAACAGCCAACATTGAGGTGACCTAATAGAAGTTTTCAAAATTATGGAAAGGGATTGAACACACGGATAGAGATACATTTTTCACAGTGGCAAAATGTTCAAAAACGGAGGGATGTAAAAATTAGAAAACTAGGATTAAAGGCGGAATTCACTGAACTATTTCATGCATGGGTAATAATAAACAAACAGAGTGCCCAATCCTGCTCCCACTGAAGTCAGTGGGAACTTTGCCATCGATTTTAAAGGAGGCAGATCTGGCCTGGAATAAATTACCAGGAAATAAACAAAACAAATACTGTACACAAGTTAAAGAAATGCTTTACTCAGCTATTTTTTTTTTCTGGATGAGATGGCCAGTGGAGACTATGGTGAGAAATCCCGAAGAAGGGCTTAAGTATACACAAAAGGGCTGGTGCTGGGCCAGGTGGCATTGTCTTATTCCTGATGATATTTCTTGTGTTAGGCATATCACTTCCTTTAGGAAGTTCCTCTTACACCCATTGAGTTTGAATATTCCAGGGCAGGCAGAGACCACTGGATGCACTGGCACATTCCTCTTTGTGTTTCCCACTAGCAAACACGTAACAGCTTGGTCAATGCACATTCAAGCCAGGGGTTTGGCCTTTGGCCAGACTGCTTATATCAAACAGACAACAAGAGGGTGGGAGGCAGCCACCAGGTTAGCCAGCCACTGGCTTTGCAATCCATTGTGAGCAAAAGGCCTTGCATGTTATGTGACATTTTGATGACCAAATATGTTAAGCAGCTAGAGCAGCAATTAGCTTGTTCCTCAGCTCCATTTTTTGCTTTATTCATTTAGGACAAGATTACCATTTGTCCAAGTGGCCACACGGGCAGAAAGGAGAAGAAACCATCCCCCCCATGTGGTCTTCCTGCATCACCAATCTGCGCACAGAGCTGAGAAGCTCTACAGGGTTACTGCATGTATAAGTGGGGCAGAGAGGGACAGAGAATGGGCTGAGCATTGACTGTGCCTCTCCTCCTCCCCCAAATGTCGAGCCAGTGCAGCTGAGCTGGCTCAGAGGAGGAAGTATTTTGTGAGTGGTATAAGTGAGGGGCAGGGACGAACTGTGGCCACTAATGGGGAAGAAAATGCTGGTAACAATCAACTCTGCCTTCATTTACACCAGGTACAAAGAAGAGAAGGGGAGGGGGGAGTACATGCAGCACCCATTGTAGGGATAGCTGCAGATGCATTTCCTGGGAGCTCTGGCAGGAATTGTGAACAAACCAGCCAAATTCCTCCCAGGGCACCAGCTGCAGTGAGGTCCCTCCATGCTCCTTCCAGCCCACTTTGGACTAGAAGAGTCAGAATGTAGCCATAATTATGCATAATTAGTCTATGATAACAAATTACACACATTTTCAAACAAATATTAGAGACCATCATTATTTGGAGCATTGCTGCATTCAGCTACCCAACCCTCCGTAGTATGATTGATGGTGTACTCAAAGCCACGGAATACGTTGACCTGGAATGGAGTGATTATTTCAAAAATGAACACAGAAATAAGTGCACATGAATCAAACAATGCTAAACGCTAGAGAGTATCAGAGTAGCAAGGGTTGGAGGTCAATTACCAGTCCATAGCTTTTAGGTAGAAGATTATTTCAGACATATACCCTAGGATTTTAAAGCTCAGGCTCAAAATCCCTCCGAATTTTAAACAATTCCATATTAAAAGAAAATTCTCAGACAGTAGATTTTTCTTTTCTTCCCTCTTTACTGTTCTTTGGCTTCAATGTCCAGCAGTGAGTGAGCACGTATTGTGCAGAACACAACATGCTTGCTCATTATTAAAAGACGGTTTTAATAGCACCTATAATCACTGCTCAAAGAAGAAGAAAGCTGTAATGATGCCACTCGGGTCTAAAAACTGACCACAGGGTAAAACGGGACTGATCACTACAGGATAGGTTGCATCAGTCCCTACAATTAACATTTGACCATAGGAGGCAATCATTCTTCTCACCTTCCTGCACCTCATTTCTGTCTCTTACTCCTTCCCTGATGAAAGCAATTTTCTCACACCCAGCTCCGAAGCATATTGTTTTCTAATGTATTCAGGATGTAATAAAAATTTTAGTTATGAAGAATGAAGAGTAGATTCTGTTATGCAACCTCTCCAGCTGTTGAAGAACTAATAAAAGTGTGTCCCTCATCATCAGGCCAAAGAAAACATCCTTTCTGGCTAACAAATTTTAGATTTAGAAGCTTAAACCTCTGTGGATGTTTGCATATTTAGAATGAGTCACCATTGGAATATGAATTTTTTTTAGAGCTATTGTATTTCTTGATAGTTCATCAATTAAGGTTACTTAATTGGTTACTTACCTCCAGACTAAGGCCCAAATGTCTTGTTTGCTATCAATGGGAATTTTAAAATATTTTCTTTGGCTATGAAACTATCTAATAACCAGATCATGAAAGCTTGCTTCATAGCCATTGGAAACAGTATCATAATCACATGAGACCAAACTCATGAGAATAGTAGTTTTTTATGGTTATAATTTTAGAGTAAAGGATGCCTGTCTTAAGCTAAGTCTTTAATTTTATCCAACTGTGTGAGGTTGGCACTTAAGATTATGATGTGTTCTCAAACAGGTTGCAGAAAAAGTGGCATCTTAAATTGGGAGATATGAAAGATATCAAAAGTACATCCACTTAGACAAAACTCTGAGAAAGCCACAGCTTTCTGCTAACCTTTTATTAAGGCTGCTTGGTGCTTTTGTTCCACAAACTGGATATTTTAAAGAGATATTTCAACAGGTCTTTTTTCTTAATAAAGACCATGAAAGAAGGAAGTTAACAAATAGTAAAGTAGTCTGACATAGGGATAATGATATACTTGTGGCAAGTAAAAGAAAGGAGAGTGACAGCAGAGAACCAGAGAGGTCATTTATTTCTGGCTCAGTCCAGATGTTTTGTTAAAATTGACATTTTCTCATTTTCTGCTGGGAAATTTCCATTGGAATGTTTTGGGTTTTTTCCCTGAACAGCTCTATTCCTGGGTCCAAAGTAGCAAATAAAGATTTGGTTGGTTGTGCATCCTAGATGACATGGGAGGCAGAAGATGAGAATGGAAGAGGGGGGGAAATGAGGATGATGGAGGTGGAAAGAATAGAGAATGGGGGATGAGGAGGAAATTAATGGTGGAGAAAATGAAAAGACTATGGAAAAAAAGACAGCCAGATATAGGCAGATACTTCAGAAATGGGACCATATAAATTCTTATATTAGACAGACCAAAGGACTAGGGAAAGCTGGAGTGAATTAGAAAAAGTAATAAGGAAACTTGAGAGACCAGCAATTTAAAAAACTCTTTGTATAGAAAATTGGATGCCAACATATTGCAGTAAAATACATGTTAGTGTTTGATTTAGATATTAGGGACATGATTATTTGGGAGAAACCATCAAACATCTGGACATGGATGGGAGATGAACTACCTTAAAATCTTCTAAAATGTAGGAAATTGCATTGGATATTTTCAATTTTTTTTCCCCAGAGGATACCCCTGGACACACCATTTTGATGCATAGCCCTTATCCCAATTCAGAGTCTGTTTTCTGGTCAAATTTTAATAATTGCATTTGTCAGAATAGGGATGGGGAGCATTACGATAAGTCCGCTACTGGATCCACACATGCACACACAGAGTTTGCTCGGCTGGCTATGCGCCAGCTTAGGAACATGTGAGCTCCCCTTCCTATGTTGATCTATTTTAACCACTGAATGAGGCCAATTCCTGCTCACCTTGCTCAGAATCCCAATGATTTAGCCAGGGAGTACTCTGATAAGGAAGACAAACCAGGATTTGGACTCTCATAATGATTTCCTCATCAATCAGTTATGACACCACCAGCAGGGCACCATCAAAATCAATGTAGTGTAGCTGATTTACAGCACCTGAGGATCTGGCCCTATGATGTCCGGCAGAGAATAAGCAGAAAAGGCAAATGAACTCTTAAGAAAGAATAACTTTTTTAATCTGACCGCTGAATAGGAGATGAGAAGTATGAGAAGCATTTTCTAGATTAACAGGATTGTTTCTGAAGAGAATGCTTTTTGAAATGACTAAAAGGCATTGTCTGCTCTATAACATGATATTGAAATAATTTTATTTAAAATACCACCAAATGGTTAAAAGCGGACAGTCTCTGAAGCTTGGATGAGTAAGGATTACATATGCCAGCAGACACTCACTTTGTCAAGGAAGATGACATACTTCTGAAAGTGGTGAGACTTCCACTTTATAAGTACCATAAAAATGAAATGAGATATACAGCACAGACATAGTGATAAACTGCTTTGTTTCTCTGATAGAAGCATCATCTAATTCCCAAACCTCTGAAGATATAGACAAATGGAAGACTTCAACAAATTAATTTGCTAAAACAACAGGTAATCATGAAAATCATCTCAACATTTGGTGACAGGGAAGCCATTCAGGGCACCATGTTTATGGTCATGCACACCCAGTCACCCACATATCCTGTCACGGAAAACAAAGGATGCATATCAGAAATGAATTGCTAGAAAACCATAGTAAAAAATGTTACTCATACATACACAGGTAAATTAATTAGTATATAAGAAGCAGACTATTTGATGTTGCTGTACCTTGAATAAATTTATAATAAACCCATTTGAGGCTTCAGGGTCAAAGAAATAATTCTATTCATTGTCACCCTGTAGCTATGCTGCAATTATTTAATGAAACAGACTAAATAAAGGGCCAATCCTGCTCCTGCTAGAGATAATGTCAAAACTCCTATTGACTTTAATAGGAACAGAAATTGTCCTTAAATAGGGAATCAAATTTTCCTTTTTATTTCCTATAGAATTCTTTGTAATCTCTTTAAAACCTGTGACACTGCCTGTTTTTTTAAATATTTTATTATATACACACACATATATATATATATACACATACATACACTTGTCTAACCTTTGGATCTGGAATAGTTGAGGGAGGGAAATAATTACATGCGTTAATGTATTTTGAAATGCTATTAAGACATCTAATAAAGATTAAATACTTTTTATAAATTTATAATAAATCTCCCCACATGTTGTGAATGTCAGTTTTTGTGAACAGTTTTTTTCTGGAGCTATTGGGATTATATTTTTCAGATTCTAAGAAGAAAAGTGAAATGTAACTAAACTTGAGATTTAATAAATTATTAATACAATATTTATGAGAGACACTTCCATCATGGTGTGTGTGTGTGTGTGTGTGTGTGTGTGTGTGTGTGTGTGTGTGTGTGTGTGTGTGAAAATCCATAAACATGAATGACAAGAGAACCTCTACTGTTGTATGCAGTGTAGTTCTAGCCATGTCAGTCATAGGATATTAGAGAGACAAGGTGGATGAGGTAATATTTTTTATTGGACCTGAAGAAGAACTCTGTGTGGTTCGAAAGCTTGTCTCTCTCACCAGCAGAAGTTTGTCCAATAAAAGATACCTCACGCACCTTGTCTCTCTAAAAGAGCCTCTAGGAATTTAGGAAAATGTTATGTGCTTCACTTCACATGGTTTTTCCCAGGACGTATAGCAATAGTTAATGGTGAGACTATCCTGTGCAACAGTCTGGGTTTTTTTCCCCCATAACCCATAGATCAGGGGGAACTGCTGGAAGTCTTGTGCAGCCGTTCTACTATCAGGGTCTTCTATGCCTGCTATAAACTCTTGCAGTGCTCTTCCATGGGAACTGCCATGCTGGAACAGAGGGTCCTTTGTGCAAAAGTCAGTGCAGACTGCCTGGTGTCCTTCCATCCCCATGATTTCTTATATAACTTCCTATTGTAAGTTCCCTGTTTCTTTTGGGTAGACCATACATTCCCACACATTACATTCAGTGGCAGAGCTAATGGGGGACAGAGACAGAGGAGCAACCATCCCTAGGTAGCCTTTAGATGTATATGTGGCACCTTTTCAAGCATATTATGCCATTGACAAAAGAAGGTGTACAACACAAATTTTCATGAGTCTGGAGAGCAAGCCTGAACCACACTCACTCAGCAGTGGTGGCTTTTGTTTTAGGGAGCTGAGTCCAGTGCTGTGACCCCATGCCCCAGGTCACAATGCCACTCACCCAAAATTGTCTGACACAAGACTGAGGGGTGGCCGGTCCAAACCTGAATGGTGCTGTGTCCCTGTGTGCCAAGTCACAAGGCCCAGAATGGGGAGCTAGATCCAGCCCTGCAGGAAAGGAATGGCCACTTCCAGGTGAGTTTGGGGCACACTCATTCTCCAGCCCACCATGCCCATCGTCCCCTTGGTTGCAAAACTTGGCTCCACCACTGAGTACTTTATCTTGTTCATTTCTTGCCTATGTGCTCCCTCAATCAAGGCAAATATAGCACTGGTGACTGTAGTTTACATCAACTTTGTTAAATATCTAATACCGCCATACAAAGTTATATATATCAACATGCAGAGCTTTCATCTTGAATTTACTCACATTTCTCCTTCTTTTCAAAATGGGAGAAAATGGTTTTTTAGCATAAAGTTATAATAGTATAACAACAACTGCTTCCATACAATGCCAAAATGTGAGATTATCGTCAGCAAATATGATCAGATCCTCATTTTTGGCAGAAATATAACTTGTGGGCCTCTTGACATCTGCAAGGATTTGGATGAGGCCATCAGTGCATCATCAGTGGAATGTACAAAAACTGATAAAAATCTTAATTCCAATGCTAACTGGTTCACTATACTGAGAATGAGAAAATAGTTGCAGTAAGCAATTGTTGTGAACTTATCATTCTATGTCAGGTTCAGATTGACTTGAAATGAATGAAATCTGAGATAAAATGCTAAAATGTCCAGAGAAAACAGGACCATATAACTATAAATATAAGAAATACATTCAATAGCATGGCAAATTGCAGTTATTAGGTGTTTGATCTAGCTCCCTGTGGCAAAATGCCCATTGACTTCAGTGGTATAGGTTCAGGTGTTAAGTACAAGGTGAAATTTTATTTACTAAAATGATGAGTTACTTGCATATTTAGAGTTATCAGGTGATGATAGAAGCTTTGCAAGACTAGGAGTTCATGTGACCCTTTTCTTTGGTTTCTGTTCGGTGTGAACTCAAACTCCTGAGTTTTGTTTTGAGTTTTTGATTCAAATGAGCCTATACATTTACTTTTAACCACAGCTAAAACTATGAAGTTTAACTTGATTTATTGGCTTCTACCCAAAACAGAAGAACTGTTCCCAATTCACTCAAAATATAGCCCAGTCTTACTTGAAACAAAGCCCAAGTTTTCAGAAAGATCTATAAATCTAGAAGAAACTTTTAGGTAAACTGTGTCAAGTTTTAGGTTTGTAAAGATACCTGGAAGAAGACAAGTTTCACAAGTTTAATTGCAGGATAAAGAGGCCAGATTCTCTGCTGATGTAGTCAACATACAGTAGAACCTCAGAGTTATGAACAACAGAGTTACAAACTGACCAGTCAACCACATACCCTATTTGGAACTGGAAGTACACAATCAGGCAGCTACAGAGAACAAACAAACAAACAAAAAATACAGTACAGTACTGTGTTAAATGTAAACTGCTAAAAAAAAGGGAAATTAAAAAAAAAATAAAAAGATTTGACAAGGTAAACTCTTCCTTAGCTTGTTTCATTTAATTAAGATGGTTAAAAGCTGCATTTTTCTTCTGCATAATAAAGTTTCAAAGCTGTATTAAGTTAATGTTCAGCTGTAAACTTTTGAAAGAACAACCATAATGTTTTGTTCAGAGTTATGAAGTTTCAGGGTTATGAACAACCTCCATTCCCGAGATGTTCGTAACTCTGAGGTTCTCCTGTACCTCCACTGATTGAAGTTGAGTTTAGAATTACACCAGCTGAGAATCTCATCCAAAGACTTGGCACTTTCTTCTGTTTACAGAATGTCCATGAGCAGATTATTTCCTTAAACACATTTGTTATTTTAAACTATTTGGCATTCACAAATCTAATACACTTTGATGTATTACTTGATCATGAAAATTTCAGCTATGCTGCTTAGTTGCGATTAGTCACATAAGTCACACAATGTTGTTTCTGCCCCTCATTGGATGAGTATAATTCTTATCAGTTTCCTGGGGTGAGCATATAAACTTCAAATTCACTATCCACAAGTATTCATGCTAGTAAAACTCAGGCCATTAATGCTTCCAGGAAGCAGACACAAGAGGAGCACAATCGTGGCAGAGTGGAATTCCTATTTAAATATGATCAGAACATATTTGCAGAACATTTTTGCACTATTCACCGATTATGTAAAACACATATAGTAATATCATTCTTCAAAGCAAAGGCAGGAGGACATTTAAATTTGACGCCTCAGATTCAAGAAATACAAGCAAATTTTCTTGAGAATTCCTACACACTTTGTAAATTACATCAGCACAACATCAGTCAATGATCATTGTATGTAAGTTATAGCAATTAAATACCATAAATTGTGAGACAAGGTGGGTGAGGTAATATCTTTTATTGGACCAACTTCTGTTGGTGAGAGAGACAAGCTTTCAAGCTACACAGACCTCTTCTGTTGGTCCAATAAAGATACTACCTTACCCACCTTGTCTCTCTAATATCCTAGGACCAACATGGCTACACCACCAAAAGCCATAATTCGTGCTCATTCACAGTAAAGATTCTTAAAAGAGAACCTGAGTAGGACTGTGCCTTAGATACAAGTATTACATTATAGGCTGATGTGTACTAGTGCCAGCTGCACTCTCTCCATTGAGATGGCATACACCCCTAAACCACTAAAGGCTCTAAACTTGCTTCCACCAAAATCAAAGGTAAAACTTCCATTTATGTTAATGGTTCAGAACCAAATCCTAAATAAATTGTAAGGGTTCTTGAGGGAGATTCATGGTCATTTGGAAAATACTGAAAATGACTTGAGAAAAGAAATGCTAACTGAGATTCATAGCATGAGCGCTTCAAAGACCCAAGGGAATAACCTAAGGTAGCAGCTACCAGACATTTAGTGCTATCAACATTATTAGTGGAATCAAAGACTAAAACTGTATATTTACTATTAAAAAGGTTAGCAGTGTCTCCTAAAATATATAGTCCTATTCTCAAAGTTTGTACTTTCTGTCAAATGCACTAACAAAGCATTGCTTTCTCTCTCTAACTGATGTAAAAAACCAATTATTTTATGTGCCATTTCCTGTTTCTCTTTTACTGCATTTTCAGTCCAGCCTTTTTATCTTTGAAGATGGTCTAATATGTAAATAATCCTCCATTCGCTCTCCAGAATAAAAAGGAGGTATTAGGAATTGAAATTCTATTTAAATTTATCATAACTTGATAAGAGTAGAGTGTGTTTATTTAAATACTCTACTGTTGTTTTTTCTTAACAACAGGCAGCACTGAAGTGCAGCTATAAGTCTGTTTACACCACACAGATATCAAATTGACTTGCTAATGGTAACTTTTATTCGGTATCCATGGGTTACTGTGTCATGTGATTTGACATCAAGTACAGACAGTGCTGATTAGTAGCATCCAGTTCTGTCCATCTCTGTGCATCACTGAACCATCTGGTCATTTATTCACTAATAAGCCCCTAATGGCCCAAATATTCACCGGCCTGTCATTGTGACATGGCATAAAATGCCTACATCTTTCAACTTGCTTTGACGTGTTGCTTGTTTCACATCAAAACCCGTCATTTACAGGAAAAGAGCTCAGAGGGGTAAAAACTTGACCTAATCTGCAGTGTTAACACAAAGACAGAGGCTTTGTTATCTGGTAGCCTGACTGAAAGCATGTAAATGGGCATGAATTCATTTTGTACATTTTTCCATTCTCATTTTACAACATTCTTTAAGTTTCGTATCATTCCTAATATGGCTTTTTATGTGCGTTATGCTTTGAAATATCTTTTTAAAATCTGTTTTTATGTTAAGGAGTGTTTTAAAGGAAACTGGATTTTCATGGAAACTTGTCCAGCTTTTTATAAATAAAATAGGTATAAACCAAAATGCAATATGGAGCCACATAACTTTTCTAAACCATTCTATTAACATATTTCTGGTCCATCATTTTACTCCCTGCATTTCTCCTGTTCATTCTTTCCCCAAGAAGTCCAGTAGCCAGCACAATATTTTCTAACCTAGAGGATGGGTTAGCCATGGCTACTTCCAATGTTACATTTTAATGATATTTCACAGAACATGTCTACATAAGAAAACCTCAGAGCATCTCTCTATATGAGAAAAAACAAATTCATTCTTGCTTGGACCCATGAGTGCTTGATTATTGAGAAACCCTCTACCTATGTCCCTGAAGCACAGAACCACCAGAGAAGAAGGAGGTCACAATCAATGCTTTTTTATTTTATGTTTTTTACTGGATATGGACATAATTAAAATAGTTTAAAAAAGCAAACACCCATTAAACTAATTGCTGTTGAAATCTTGGTTAATACATCATTAAAATGTGATTAAAGCATGATGTAATTGGTTGTAACTAGAACAGTTAGGGTGGTTTTATAGCTCTGCAGTCATTGAAGTGATGGGACACATAATTCACCCAGTATGTTACCTTCACTTGATGTGTGCCTCTTTTGGAATCCTGGTCTATTGGAGTTAAGTACACTTGGTTCAACAAAAAGTTCCATTATGTTACTTTCTGTCTGATTAGCTGCCTGTAAGGTGATAACTGAAAACTTTGATTTTTTTAAAATGTGGCTTGTTAAATTTTGTTTTGTTTTATATTTTGCACGGATACCAACAATAGTGCCAGTGGTAGCTCCTATTAACAACATGAGTGCTACTATAAAGAAATCCTATTCTGTATTTGCTAATAGCTCTTCATCAGAGAATTTGGGTGGCTAATAAACCAGTCTAAATATTGCATCTTCATGCTGGGGCTCAATAAAGTTTAAGTTCATTTTAAAATGAGTCATATTATTTTAAAGTGGCATAGCATAACCAACCTCAGGGTGTAGGTACAAGATTAAATACATTCAAATGTCACTACTTTGGGATACTTTCCTTACCAAATCCTCACTGGAATATTATATTACACTCAGGGGCAACAATAAACACATTGACTCCTATCTTGTAAGTTGCCGAGAACACCTCTTGCATGTTACTCATGTCTCTTAACACCCTTCTGAGTCAATGGGACTTGAAGCTGCTAACCAGCTAACAGGAAGTGCTCAACACCTTGAAGGATTGGTCCATGGGGTCTGATATTTGAGCACTTTCAATTCCGTACTTACTACAATGTGGGATGAAGCACTCAGTGCTAGAGGCATCTGGGAAATGGTTTTCCCATCCTGTGAAAGTTTTCAAGATTCTGAGAATTTTTTCCATTCCAAAATCAGGAGGAAAAGTAAAAATCCTGAAAATTTCTGTGAGCCAAAAATAAAAATCAATTCAGGTCTATCAAAATATTTTGTTTCATTTTTGACCACTTTTTAAAACTTTATTTATTTTACTATAATTAGCTTAAATGTCAAAATGTAACATTATTTTGAGCTGAAAACTGGACCTTTTGATTTTGAAAATGTTAAAATGAAACGATTTGACAATTTTGATTTTTTTCCCAAAAAATTTTCAAGTGAAAACCAACCCTTTCCTGTGAAAATTTTGGTTTCAAAGAAACTATTTTCTGACAGATAAACATCTTCATGTTTATTGTAGAAATGCAGGAGCAAATTCTCTGTAGATATAAAGTGACCCATTTCTATTGAATTTCAATGGAGCTGCCCAATTTAGACCAGAAAAAGAATTTGGCGCATAATATTAATTAAAAAAAACATAGCTATTTCAAACACCAGGCTCACACCTTGAAAAGCTGGAGACCACTTCCAACCAGAACTCTTATCCTCAAAATGGCAGAAAACCAGGCCCTTCCCTACAAACAAGTTTCTTTACAACCACCTGATCATTGCTAAGGCTACATTTATGTCATGGAGGTCATGGAAGTCACAGAATCCGTCACTTCCAGAGACCTCCATGACATTCTCTGCTTCAGCCCCAGGGACTTCAGGACTCTGGAGCTGACAGCCAGTGGGACCTTGGCAGGGTTCCAGCAACAGGAGCAACAAGCGACAGGGGGCCCCCTGCAAAGTTCCAGTGACAGGTGACGACTCCTGAGGGGCCCTCCTCAGGGTTCCAACAATGGGCAATAGCCTTGTGGGGGGTGGGGGGGAAGGGACACACCTCGGGTGAGCGGCTGGGGTGTCCCATTTTCTCTTTGGGAAATATGGTCAACCTGCAGCTCCCAGCCGCCATGGGTGGAGAGGGAACCTCACAGCTCCCAGCCACCACGATGGTGGGGGAAACCATGGAGCCACAGCAGCAAAAGTCACAGACAGGTCACAGCTTCTGTGAATTTTTGTTTATTGCCCATGACCTGTCCATGACTTTTGCTAAAAATAACCATGACAAAATCTTAGCCTTAATCATTGTTTATACACCACAGGGTACCCATGTTTTCATAGGAACTTTTCCCAGCAAGCTTTTCTGACTCTTTATGATGAGTATAGACAAGCAGCTGCAGCCCTAACACGGCCACCTGGCAGCTAGCCTCAACTTGCTGCCTCTCCCTCCATTCCAGCTAGTAAGTATAGAGAATAGGTTTCCTTTTACTATATTATTTGAGATGACAACCTCACAATTGCATGTATATAGCATGATTTGGCCAAAGATCACAAACTATTTTACAACAATGGATATGCATTATTCATGTTTTTTTAAACAGACGAGGAAACTGAGGCACACACAAGCTGAATAAAAGAGGCTGCACAGCAAGTCAGTGAGTGTAATCCTGACTCTCACCCCTGTGTTGTATCTTAGACCACGTGTTTTCTCCAAACTCCTTTGGAAGCTTTATAATAAAGAAATATCAATATGTTTTGCAACACTAACAATACAAACTATAGCTCTTGAACATGCACTGCAGTTATTTTTTTATTGCTCTTTTTAATTCACTACAGTAGCAAAGTGACATTCCTTGTTACTGCCTAATAAATCTTATCGCGATAGCTCCCATTCAAACAAGTAGGAAATTGCCACCAATCACCTAAATGGAAACCAACAGCCTAAGAGAAACAGGAAAAAAAAGTACCTCCATTAATATTAAAAATCAGAGATGGGTCACAAATTCAGCCAGTCTCTGTTTCCCATGCAAAACATGTTTTGCACATGTAAATGGAAATACATGCTTGCAAATCTGGTACTTGTATATCTAACTACAATGGTTATCATGAAAAGCTTAACAATGTTCCTTTTCTGCCTAGTTCATTTATCATGGTATTTGCAGTATTCTCTATACTTAGGCCTCAATCCTTCACAGACTTATGCATTTGCTTCAGCACATGCAAAAATCATTGTAATATTAGTATAGGGCTAATCTTTCGCAAACAGATATTGTAACATTTATAATGACAACCACCAATGACAACTTGGTATAAAAATGCCTATATACATGCACAACTGTTTACTTTCTATTACATATTTTACTTACAAACATACTGATGGAAACTAAAGTTTAAGCTTGCACGTTCAAGAATCCACATCCAAAGTGGTCCATGTTCTATGGAATGAAACAATGTTTATTAACACAGCAGAAGGGTTGTTACGTTAGCCACAGTGCAATTAAAAAGTGTCAAAAATAACATGACTATATATTAACAAACACATTGTTACTATATTCAGTACCTAAATATGAGATAATGTTGATTGAATTCAGGTACAATATTATTTATGAACAATTAATGGGAGATCACTAATTCAATAATGCCCAGAGTAGCATCAAATATATGTCACGAGACAATTACCATACCACAGTGATATCCCTCTGGTGATTTGAGATGGGGGCCTATATTTTTAAATGAGCCTGATCCCAGCTTCTAAAATTACACCCACAATTATTTGCTGTGACTTTGTGAGTGCAGTTATTTGCACCTGCAAGTAATTACACTCACAAAATTCCTGACATAACATTGTGGGTGCAGCTTTAGAGGTTGTTTTTGAAAATATGAGCCACATTATTATCAACGAAGTGATATCAAATGTTTTAATAGGCAATAAACTGGACCTGAAACACACATTATCCACTTCTCTGTATGCGCTTGTTCAAAGCTATCTGCCTCCTAGCACTACCAGACCCACTAATCACTCACAAATGATTTGGTTACGTTTGCTCTCTGAAATAATTAGCCAACAAAGGTGCTTATGCCAGGGTCACCAGCAGGCTACCAAGACATGATTGTTATCAGGAAACTAAGGGACTGCAAATGAAGTATCTGTGGATGTTTGATCCAATAATATGCAAGTATCTGCCATGTGAAGAAAACAGAAAGATGTGAGGGAAATTCAGCACACACACCACATTTTTTTTTATATTAAACAGAGACTCTGATAACTACAGCACAGGTGCATTTAATATTGCTATATCTGTTTACCCTGCTAAGTAGTCATTTATTATTTTCTAAACACATACAATTCTATATCCTTTTTAAGTTATTGGGGGAAGGGATATAATGGAGCCACAAGAGGGTCCTACAATGACAAGAACCCCAGCAAGCTACATTTTCTGCCATAATATTAATTAAAGTAATTACATGATCCATGAGAGAGAGAAAGAGCTCTTGTAGGGTGTAGCAGTGGGAACCTCAAATTGGTCACTGCTGAGGAGAGCAAAAACTTAAGACCAATGTCAGCTGGAATGCTTTAAAATAGACCCTCCATGCAGACACACACACAAGCAGCTGAACAAAGCACAGACAAGATCCACCACCGTTCACACATGTTCCTGCTAGTAGGGTGGGCTGCAAAACAAGAATTCTGTTTCACGAAACTTTAGGGGTTTCAACATCTGTTTCCATTCTGATGCAGAATAAAACTAAGAACTTTTGATTTTTCCCCCGCAGAAAAGTAAGTGTGTGTGTGAGAATGATCCCAGAATAGCCAATAACCTGGTGAATAGGTACCCCTAGGATGTGAAAGACTCAGGTTCAAGTCTCTGTTCTTCCTACTTCAGAGCAGGGACTTGAACCTGGGCCTCCCACATAAGTGTCCTTACAACTGGTCTTTTTCTCTCTTGTTTAACCAGACAGTCCATCCTGGGCTTGAGAAAACTTCCTGATGTGAAGCCTGTAAATTCCCATAAAAATTTTCTGTTTCAACAAATGGGTACTTTCCAATGGAAAAATGTTTTGTAAAAAAAAGTTCCCAACCAGGTCTAACTGCTATGCCTGCACTAGGTGAGCACTGCAGTGTTATTAACCATCAGCCACAGGAGTACTGCCTTCCCAGTGATGTTAGACAACTGGCTGATGATAGTTTCATTCCCAAATAGAATGAATTCTGAAGGAGCTAGTTCTGAGTTTGCTGTCAAAACATGGCAACTCTTACCGGTTTAATCGCTCTGGCCTACGTTTTCAAAAGAGGCCTCTAGCTTTGGGTCCCTCAGTTTTTGGAGCCCAACTTGAGATATGTTTAGCATTCTCGGAGATGCTGAAACTCAAAACTTCATCCAAAGTCAATGGGAGTGACGGGCTCAGTACTTCTGAAAACAGAGCCAGAGGTGCCCCAGACACTCACACACGGAGGCACTCAAAATTAGATCCTACTTCTGAAAATTTTTACCTTTGTAAAATCAGCTCACACACAGTGCACATGGTTGCCTTACCCAGGGCCGCCGAGAGCGGGTTCGGGCCCCAGTGAAAATTTTTTTTGGGTCCCCCGGCAAGGGCGGACCGGCTAAACAGGGCCGACTAGAGGGGGGGGGAAGCCAGGGAAGCCAGGCCCCGGGCCCCCTTCCGGACCGCCGGGTCCCGGTAATTTGTACTGGCTCCCCCTCCCCCACCCCCGTCAGCCCTGGCCTTACCCTAAAAAGTACTGCTGTATATTGCATTTACTAGGGAAAGATACAAGGATTTCATAAATAATCAAATCGTGGAAGACTTTACTCAGGCAAATCTCCTTTTAACTTGGCCCGAGGAAAGCCTTCAGAATTTGGCCTACACTGGTTACACTTTAACTGCTTACTTCTGTAGTAGTAGAGGCCCTTGGTCAGTGACAGTATCATCTGCAGCATTGTGCTGAAAGTAAGCTCTGCTTTGTAAAAAATAGGGACATCAAAGTCAGAGTTTGGGGGTGCAGGCCACCTCTGTTTTGTCTGATCTCCCTCACTCCCGACTCCAACAACTACATTTGCACCTAACTTTTGCTGAGAGGAAGTATCAGCTCTAGAAGGGCCAAACCAGCAAAGATTACTCACTCTCCTTTTTACACACCTCTGCACTTACAGTTTCCAGGCAAGATCAAAAGTGGAAGGAGCCAAAATGGCAACTCTTTTCATGCTATTTCTGACATGCCTGGCAATGAGAAATGCTGTACAATAAAATCTGTACTCTTGAGATTTCCTGCTTAATTCTGCACACTCAAATGTGTAGGTGGTTCAGATGAGCATACAAACCTTTGGGTGCATGTCTGAACTGAAATGAAACTCAGTCTATTGAAGCTTTGCTATGCACTACATCAAGCCCATGTAGATCTTCCAAAGGCTTTTGACTTAGTCTTCAGAAAAGGCTTTTTTTCAATTGTTAGAGAGAATTGGGTGCCCCCTAATCCTCTGCAGTCTGATCCAATCCTTCCACAGTGGCATGAAGGTGGCTTCCAATATGATGCTAATCTGCAGTGATGTCAAACAGGGAGGTGTTTTGCCATCTGCACTCTTCAGTATATTTTTCTCTCTGCTTCTTCTTTATGTTTTCTCATCTAGCACTAAGAGTGTACATCTCCATATACAATCAGATGGGAAACTCTTCAACTTTTCATGTTTAAAGCAAAAATAAAAAATCAAGCACTTGCAGATAAGAGAACTTCTTTGTGCCCATGATGCAGCACTTACCACACACAGTGAAGAGGCGCTTCAGCATCTTTGCACTAGCTTTGTGCTAGCCTGTGATGAATTTGGACTTACTATCATTCAAAGAAGACAATGATTATAGCACAAGGTGTATTGACTGCACCATAGGTTTCAACAATCTCTGGTGAGTTTAATTCTTGCATCAGAAAGGCAGCTACCTATTTGGCCAACTAACCAAATGTGTGTGGAATAACAGGAAACTAACATTGAAAACCAAGATATGGGTCTACCTGATGAGTGCTTTGAGCATGTTGGTACAGCGGCAAGACCTGGACCAACTACAGTAGGAGTAAGAGAAGACTAAACACCTTCTATACCTGCTGTCTTCACCATATTCTAGATATCAAGTGGGAAACCAAGGTTTCTGACATCGAAGTACTCAAGAAAGCAAAATTGCCAAATCTAATCACTACTCTTAAACACACACATCTCCATTGGTTTGGTCATCTGCACTAGGGGGATGATGGGTGTATTCCAAAGGATCTCCTGTATGGAGAACTTGCCAATGCTCAAAGGTCACTGGGCCAACCTATGCTCAAGTTCAAGGACCTTTGCAAGAGGGACTTGCATACTTTTAACATTGACACAGCGAGCTGGGAAGGTGCAGCTAGTAATGGGCCGCAGTGGAGGGCAGCACTGCATCAGGGAGCCAAAGAGGCTGAAAGTGAAGAGGGCAAAGAGGAAAGTGCAGCAGGCCTCAAACACTAGTAGTGGCTGGCTTCATCCTCTGTCCCTGTGCCTTGTGCTAGTACTGTTTGTACTGTCCCTTGAGAATTGGACTTTGTAGCCACTCGTGATACCGCAGCATGACAAACAGTAACTGAATTGCTGCTTTGGTGCTTACACCATTGTCTTTCAAGATGGATGGTTGCCACATCAAACCCACATCAGACTTCTCTCATTCATTTCATGACTCTCAGCCCTAGATTTAAAGGTGGTCTCAAAAATTTTATTATGATCACTCCTTGTTCTCAAACTCCCCGCCCCCCCAATTATCAGGTTCTTTTTTAGAACAGGCCTTGATCTTCTTGCTGCATTGTTTGTTTGTTTTTTAATAAAAAGAAGAGCTAGGAAGAAATGGCCCCTAATTTGGCTTAATTCCAAAACTGATTATCTGAGATTACCATCCTGCACAAACTTTGCTGATTTTAATGATTAGGTTTCCAAAGCAACTGCAAAATCATGAGATTTTCACAAGGGTAATAGCGGAATAGAGCAGAATGGCCCATGTAATTTTAAATTCACCAGGGGAAGCAGGTTGGGCCAGAGAAGAAGACCCTTGTAATCCAAACAATCAGCAGCCTCTAATCACTGGCATAGTAGAGTGTGGGGTCCTATGTCATATTGTATTAGCAAATTTTTTCTTTATTCTGTTTCATTCTATTTTTCCTACCAACTACCTCCACCACTCAGACTACTCTAAACAATAAGAACCATATCCTGTCATTGTTCCACACATGGAACTCTCATTGAAGTCAGTGTGGAATACATATTAGGGCTTTTTTTAATGGAGTATCCCACTTTGTCTGCCTTGTCTATTTAGATCGTAAACTATTGGGGCAGGAACTGTCTCTAACAATATGAATGTACAACATCTAGTGTAATGGGGCCCCAATCTCAGCAAAGGCATCCAAGTTCTATTGTAGTACAATAAAGTAATAATAATAACATTAATACCACCGCACTGGTTTGCTTTCTCATGAAGACCTTCGATAGACTATGCTTTATAATCTCTGAGCTGATAGCTGGTTGCTATACACCTACTATACACAGTATTTGCTTCCAGGTGCAATTCACGGCATTGGTTATAATCTACTATATAAAGTCTTAGATGGCCTGGGGAGCTATGGCCCATTGTGTTGCTCTTGCAGTCCCCAATTAGCAGCAGCAACATTCTCAGTGAAGGGTCCATGCTTCCTCCAACACTTGACTAGAGTTTGATTTTTAACAAACTACAGGCCACTGCATCTGAACTTTTCTGTTTAGTCTAGACATTCAAAGACTGACAAAGAAGCAAGAACTTCACATGAATGATGCAATGTTCATGGGGCTGTGGCCAGGATAACTCTCAGAGATCTGGACTCTATGCAAAAACCTATCACCATGCCCCATGGCCCTTATATGGCACTGCAAATGTCTTCTTGCAGGTCATCTTTTCTGTGTGCGGAAATACACAGAGTTTCTAGGTTAGATGTTTCCCTCCCAGACTTTTTTGTGGGAATGACCTGCTCATAGCTTCCCGTTAATTTCTGCCAAGTGAAAGGAGCTATTAGTTTAGTTTGTAGCCAACCACAGTAGATTGTGCAATATATGAGGGGTAAAGAGGTAGCACTTTAAAGGTATAAATCACTAAAAGGGAAAGAATCAATCTCTGCTTAATTATTTGTATACACTTTTTTTTCTTCTATTTTCCATTAGTTTGTAATACAAATAGTGCTGGGCAGAACTCCAGGATGCATAGTTGGAACTAAGAAAGCATTAGATAGTAGGATGTAATTCACATAAAAACAAGCTAGTCCAATGAGGTAGGTTATTCTTACTTATTCATACACCTGTCTGTAGAGGGAGCATAACTATTTGGTGATTCCCTATGGCTCTGTCTTTTGGTCGAATTTATATAGGAAACATTTCTGTAGCTAAAAGCATATCAATCTCTAAGATTCTCTGCTAAGATCAGAAGGCCTACTGTCAATTGCCGTCATTTATTATTTAATTCTCTAAAACTAATGCATGAACACAAGCATTTGCTGATTGTAAATTACAGTATCTTCTCTTTGGACATATCTTGTTGGAAACAGCAGCAAAAAATCAAGTTGCATCAAGCAAGTAAAAATGAACATATAGTAACATCCACTTTATTAAACAATTTAACACCGTTTCAGGACTCCATGAAATAGATGACAGTTTTTGTTTTACAATTCGTTATACTTCCGGATTTTTAATTGCCATCAGGAGTCCACGAAGAAATGACCATCTACGCACATTTTATTTCACTATACTGTAATTTAATCTTGGTGAATAATAAATGTTTGCAGCATTCAGAATGTAAACCATAAGCATTATTTACTGTTTTCCACAAACTTATCATATAAGTAGTTGTAAAACTGTTCAAGCATTTATATCTTACACAAATTCATTGTTTTCATAATGTTCTCCGATGGTAAACCATTCCAACACGTGGGTCACAAAGATGAGTTTCAAAATCACTCAGCAGACAATGTCCTTATAAAATGTTATAGAATGGGTCACCGTGAGAGACTAATATATGCTACAGACACAAATTGTATTTTATTTACTGATAGGTATTTATATGGCACTCATCACAGTACAATCTAAGCACCCCACATCTGTTAATGAGGAAGTCAAAAGACTTTTGTAACATCTCAGGAATTTAGGCCTGTTTATGGTACATAGTACCACAGAAATAAACAAACAGAGAAAAGTTTGTAGGGACCAATGTCCACCACACCCTGTCCCATGCTGACAGACAAGAATTTGAACAGATGGAATATGCTCACCTGAGCCTAACAGATCTGTTTTCCTTATAAAATAAGGTTCTCGAAGTAAGCTGGGGGGAAATAGCTAGGTCATCATCAGTCCTGGGAGAAATTTCCTTCCGGTCCCTCAACTTGGCAATCTATTGAATCCCGTGTGTGATAACATTGTTTCCCAAGGTGGATTCTTGCAAACCTCTAGGGTAGTGAAGGGAAAACCTTGTTTACCCACCAAGTAAAAAAAAAAAAAAAAGCCCTTTTGTGTATTTAAGATGCACGTCATTTGTTTTTGTTTTAAACATTGTCAGGAGTGTCCCTGTAATTTGTTGCTAATGCTTAATGGACCAAGTCCTCTTTGGTACTCATATACAGCAGTAACATCCTCTACTGGTCTCTTCAAATTAGGAGGTTGAGCATCAGCTCGTTAATAAATGCCAGTGAAGAGCACTGACCCTCAAAGCATCCCAGCAGTACTTCCTCATGCCGGTGACCTGCTGCCCTTTACATTTTTCTTGTAACTAATTTGCTATCCACTCTTGATACCTGTATCCACAGCTAGGTAGGCCAATCTAAGAATCACAGTCTATTCTCTCCTTTCACTCATGTGAATGGCATGGAAGCGACACAACCTGTCTAGGGGCATAGAAAAGAAAAACAGCACCTCTGCTGCATGCTCTTGCTCTTAAGCCCATGGAAGTCCCCCAGCCCCTCCCTAAATTAATCTGTAAAGCCATTTACGCTGTCCTTCCTTCAGATTCCTCCTGAAGCCACGTTACAGCTGTGGCACCCACAAGAATCAGCTGGCTAGTCAGGGCTCGGTTGTACAGCATTTGGGGAAAGCTGATTTTGTTATATGAAAAAAAAAATTTGAGATAACATGGAACTGTCAAATTGTGTGACAGCTACCTGTGTAACTATGTGATTTTCTTATCTCATTTCCCTTCTCCCATTCCCTCTTACTGCTTTTTATACTTACTCATCGTTCCTTGTCTCAAATTAAACTGCCAGTTTTTCAGAGGTAGGGGCTGTGTTTTGCAGTACATTTGTGCAGTGCCTTACACAATGAGACTCTGATCCCAGTAAGTGCGCAAGTTTAGGGGCAAGTTAAGCACATTCTCACTTCTGAGCCTGTTGGATATTCAGCTTGGTAGTTGCATGGAGCTAAAGTTGCTCCGGGAATGGGACCCTGCCTAGTAAGCAGGATGTCACATTCTGCACCAGCTGAAGTTTCAAAGTGGTTTTCAGGAGTACATTGCAGTAATCCAAGGTGAAAGCAAGAAAGGCATGGGTAAGTCTGGTGGGATCTAGCCCCTAAAAGAAAGGTTACAACCTCCTTGCCAAGTGTGTTGTCAGCAGTCCATCCCAAGATTGCTTAACTTGGGCCAACGTTTAGATAGACTGCATGTGGTGATGCTATGCAGCACAAATGGTGTCCCTCAATCTGCAATCTAGACAACCCAGAAGTTACAGGGTCTGTGTGTGGTCAGCAGCATCAATAAAGAATTCCCTTTGTGTGTACAAGACCTGGTCCTGCTCTCTTCTCCAGCACTAAGATTGCTACAGAGAGAAGCTGGAGGAAAGAGCTCTTCTGGCCCCAGCTGCTATCAGGAGATCTGATATCCAGAATCATTGTCGTAGCATTATAGTTAACTGGATTCTAAGTGTGTGAAGATTAGTCGAGTAAGTATTCAAAAATGAAGCCATCTTAATAGAAGCCATCCTGAAAGGTAGAGTGATCACTGTATTTATAGGGTCATTCTGATAAATAATAAAGCAAAAAGTTGTATAGCATAGCTAGGAAATAAAAAAATATAAAGAAATTCAGTTCTAATCAATCCTGGCTGTCCCTAGCTAATGGAACAGAAGTGAAAAATCAGGTCTCTCTGCAGATCATTCACACAGATTTTTTTGAATGTTGTAAGTTACCCAGCAACCTTAGTGATGTGCACAATGTAAACACTTAGATGTATACACAGATACTGCATAACACAGTTATTCTAGAACAACTTGCCCAAAAGAATATATTTTTGTGCAATTTGCTAACAAAAAACTATAGTTTGAAATTAAAATTTGAGCAGGTTAACAAACATTATGGCATTTTAATAATAAAATCAGATATGGGCCAATCAAAAACCTATATCCAAACACCCCAAAACTGAACCTGGCTGTACATTCAAATTTTGCCAGCAGCCCATGTCTTTAAAATGGACCAAACCAAACCTCTGGATCTGAATGAGCCAGAACTTTGAAATGTTGAAATCTGGATACTGAGCCTATCTTTTACCAAACAATCTTATGTTGAGTTGATTCATCTCAGGTTCTGAATCTGATTTGGCTGTATAATCATTGAATTTTCAAATTTCTTTCAAAATCCAGTGTAGCTGCCAGATATCTGCCTTTTCTGGTTACATGCAAGTGGATTCATAGTAGCATCAAGTGTTCAATTAGCTTATTCCCAAGTGAACATTCCCTGTGGATATCCCATTGGAGAGATCCCTGTCACACTTTTGCCTACTTAAAGGTAATAAACCAGTTGTCATATTTCTAACTAATTTTTAGTGATATTTCTCAGTGCTACCTTCTTACATTATAATGGTAGTGGGACTAACATACAGATTGGGGAGTACTAATGAGAAAGGTCCCTATCCATGGTACACTGTCACTCTCTCTTTTGCAAGGGAGATATAGTAGCATACAAGCAAAGCAGTGGTAAGGTATGGAAACTTAAAGGATCTGTCAATAGCCCAGTTGGAGAAATGAGGTAACCAAAGGAAAGGGGGAAATAACTAGTTTGAAAGGATATTTGGAGGATTAGTCCCTTCCTGCAAGCACCTCCTGGAAAATGCTTAGCACATTTAGTTCCTGTGAAATCAATGGGAACTAAGGGAACTCAGCAACTCAGGGGGTGTTAAGCATTTGCATCTGAAATGCTAGTATGATGGTTCCTTCCTGCAAGTACCATGGTAGTGAGCCATACTAAGGCAGATACTCCACCGGTGTAATTGTCATAGATCCATTCCCTTTGGGGCTGCCACAGCAGAATTCAAGTCACGCTGTCATAGCACCGTGACCTCAATGGAGCTAGGACAAATATACTATAAGAGACTCTGCCCCCCGTGTTACCACAGCAAGACCCACAAAGAACAGCATTGACTAGGTAGAAACATGCAAAAAGGCAAGTTGTTTTGCTCCTTGGCTATTTTTCTTGGTACTGTTAGGTACATAACAGTTGTGTTCCTTTAAACATAGAACCATCTATAGATTGTTTTTGTATGACTCTATTTCTATTGTAGTAGTTGCTCCAGAATAAGCTTGCTCTGTAATGAGGGGTGTTATCTGGTACAACAAATACAGTGAGCTGTTACATTGTATTTGCTTGTACAAGAAGACACAATGCTAGAAGCCTGGCAGAATTAAGTAAATCGGGGGGTAGGGGAGGTCCCTCTGCTTTCCTTAAGCAAAGATATGGTTGCTGACCATTGTGAACTATAATGCCTTAGAAGGAAATCAACTGAAAAATGTTAAACAGGGTAATTTGCCATTTGTATACTGGTTCTCCTCTATTCAGGATTTCAAATCCATTTATTTACTCTGTGTCATCCTAGTGGGCTCTCTGGGGGCATTCCAAATGTGAACATTTCCTTCTGAAAAGCTAGCTGTTTTAAGCTGTGAAAGGTAATTGGGAAACCTGGCCAGAATTCTCCTGCTATCCTGTGAGGTTTAAGGTAATTTCAGCCAGTACAGGGCTAGCCTTACCTTAACAGCCCACTTCTCCTCTGCCCTAACTCCATTGGAGTTACACCATGGATAATTTTGAGTTCAGTGAAATTATACCAAGGATTAATTTGGCCCAATATGTTATATGCCATGTACAGGATCTCACTGGTCCTGCCATGGTTGGGTCAGCAATTTCTGTAGCCATGAGCTCTGACACACCTGTTCTGATTAGGTGCTGCCACCCGCACTTCAGCCTTTTTTAGTCCATATGTATTTCTGTTATTTGTCACTGGTTTAAGGATTGGAAGAGTTTCTCAAAACTTTACAACCAGTGAAAATCAGCACCAGCTTTGTAATTCTGGCACAACATGTCTTCTCTTTGAAGTCCGGTGACTGCTTTTTACAGTTCTATTTTTAAAATGTATTAAAGATGTTTAAAAGTGGCAGAGACTTCCAATAAAAGCCATGTTGTCCAGAATCAGGATGCTGGTCCCAATTTAAACTGGCTGTTAAACAATAGTGTATCAAAATAAAAGGGGTCTGATTTATAAAATACCTTGGACTGAATGAAAAGAAGAACTAGGCAATAAACATTCAAGGTCTGCAGAGAACAGTCTCTCTTTATCTCCCATTACTTGCAACACTTCTTGTAACTACTGTGCAGTACATAGGTTCCTTCCCTATATTTAATAAACCATCCATAACAGAAAATGCTAAACGATAACAAGGGAGGGATGCTAATGAAATTTTACATTTGCTCGTGTGTGTATACAACAGTTTCCAGTACCACCACGAGCTCTCGTAATCTGAAACGGACTCAGGATATACTGTACAGCATTGTAATTGGCTTCTGCTTTTTATCAGCCAACATTTGTATTTTTACCTATATAAACTAAAATTTTATTTATCAGATGACATATCAACACCATACTGGATTGCTTATTCAAGGGCACTGAATTGACAGAAATGGGAGAGTGTATTAATGATTCGGACTCAGCGCTTAATCTGCTGTATCATTTATGATTTGTGCATGCATGAAGAACCCACATGATGGACAATCTCGAAGTCCAGAAATCCTGGTAAGAAGTGACAAAACAGTATAATAGAATTTTTTGAGGCTGCATAGTCCAGTGGATAGGGCACTGGAATGGGACTCAGGAGACCTGGGTTCTAATCCGTGGTTTGCCAGTGACCTCAAGCAAATAATTTCACATCTCTATGCCTCCTTTTCCCTTCCCAATTTAGATAGTCCCTGCCCTAAGGAATTTACAATCTTCTACTATGCATTTGTACAGTGCCTAGCACAATGGGGCCTTCATCTTGGTTGGGCCTTTAGGGGCTCCTGAAATCTAAATAATTATTATATAGCTATAGAATAACAATACTTAGCACTTCTATATAAACTTTGCAGCACTTGACAAAGATGGGTAAGTGTCAGTATTCCCCACTCTATAGAAGGGAAAACGGAGTCATAGAACAGTGAAGTAACTTGCACAAGGTTATAGCAGAAATCGAAGCCAAACCCCTTGAACCCAATCACATGACCTCTCTGGTGGACCACACTGCCTGTCAGGTCAATTATATTGTAATAGTGGAATAGTTAACCCTGCTCGATTGAGGGTTAGTAAATGTTTCCAAAACTCTGATTTAACATTTTGTTTCCTGCCTATTTTAAATTTAATTTGTCATTTCATAAGTTAAAGATGGTTTATATACACTAAGCAGTTTTGTTTGTTTGTTTTTTTAAGTTTAGAGCAGAAAATAAATAAATGAATACCTTGGGCACTAAGTTTCCGATAATTCTTGTCACCAAGCTCTTAGCCAAAAGTTATATATTCACCTTTTGATTTCAGAAATACAAAACAAACTGCAGTGCATTTAGTCTTCCTTAATGAAAAATAGTGCCATTTGGATTAAAAGAAAAAATTAAAGAGATACAAGAAACCCAATTTCTCAGTGGGCACAGTCTCTCTATTTTCTGACACTGCAAAATGGTGTGAGGAATCGAAATTTGCAAATAGTGCCTTGAAGTCTTTAATCTCCAAACAGAGCAGAGATCCTTGGCTTTAACACTGCTGAGTAATATTTGAAGGGGGGGGGGAGTCCACCTTTTTTTGAATTGTTAGGCAAATTCACGTTTTGTTCATTTTCTATTAACTGGTCAGAATGCCTTTTGAAATAATGAATTTTAATATTGGAGAATATTCACATGGAATGAATGTCTAACTGAAACCTCACCATAATTGTTGTTCTCATCCAATCGGGGAACAGAAACACAGCTAATATAACTAAGAATAACAAAACTGAGAAAAATCACAAGAGGTTCAAACAATTCATGAATAGACCAAGAGGCTACATTTTTTGAATAAGATATTTGTTACAAATTATTCAGTCAGCTATAAACCTCATGGAACTCAATTTACCTGCTTCTGAAGCATGAAGGACTTAGTCAAAACCATCCTGAATTGACCATGCAGAGATCTGTCTGTGTAATGTGGGATTCTAACAGTTTCAGATCTAATTCCTTGATCATTAGGCCACCCTATCCAGTTGAAACAATGATGCTATTATAAAAGGTTCATCTTCAATAGTAAAATAATTTCTGTGTAACTCTATGAAGACACTGTTCCAAGTATCATTTTATTGTTTTTGAGCACAACATGACACTAGCTGAAGGTTATAGATAGGGGAAAAAAGGGGGAGGGAAGCAAGAGGCCAAGGGTGCCAATGAAAAGATCAGTGCTATCAGGGCCGGCTCCAGCATTTCTGCCGCCCCAAGCAAAAAAAAAAAAAAAAAAAA